>NC_136907.1:7207511-7319342 GCF_949606895.1 Notothenia rossii
TATCATGGGTATAGGTGGATATACAGTATATGAGTGTAAGTGTATACAAATGGTCCCACTGACTGACCGATCAATGTTTTTGTTTAAAATGTGACCTATCATGCAAAATGCACTTTCGTACGTCTTGTATACATGAATATGTGTCCCCGGTGTTCCAGGGAACTCACCAAGTAGCAGAAAAACACAACCCTCTTTAGTTTCCTCCATACCCAAATCTCTTAAAAAGGGGATGCAACGGATCTGATACAGACTGATCCAGATTTGAACACTTTTATGTCGTCACAGAAGTGGCGCTACGACTATTGGGCCAACTCCACCAATCAGGAGGAGACAACCACGGACATTGCCGTTCGAAAGCACTGGAGACGCTGTAGTACATATGTCAGGCCACCAGATGGTGCTGTTCTCATTGAATCCGAGCATGAAAGACAGTGTTAAATTGAGGGAAATGAGGAATGGCTAAAATGCATGATCTGCTTGGTATTTTGAAAAATAAAAAGTATAAATATGCCTTATATAGGTATGGTCCTACACTAGATTATTCAAATATAGCATGATAGGTCCACTTTAAATAGCTTAAAACCAATGTTTTCTCTGTGAATCAAATCCCAATTACTCCCTTATATTAGTCACTTATTTGTGTTTAACACGCATAATGTTTGTCATTTAACACCTTTATGTTTTAGATCAAAGATGCCTGTGTTTGGGAATGCTGTATCATACTGCTGTGTGACTGTCAGTGTCTCCTTCCCCCTAGTGGATCATTTGGATATCAGCAGCACAGCCAACCTGTACAAGAGTTTGGCGCAGACTGCACCCGAAATCAAGCAATGTGTCGACGCCTGCAACTTCATAGCCGAGAGCACGAAGCAGCAAAATAACATCGGATCTGTAAGTGACTTCAAACTTGGTCTGCCTATTATCTTTGCTTTTAAAGGAGTGTTTTTAAATAAACTAGCCTTGCCTTGCCTAGCCAGTACTTTTTGGGATGTACATAGATTACAGGATTTCCTATCAATTTGTTTAAGCTATGTTATTTAAAAACACTAAAAGCTTTATTTGTAGAGCATTTTTCACAGCATTTAACAACATGGCAAACTTCACAAGTTGAACAGAAAACATTTGAACACACATGCAGCATATGTACATATTATGTGATATCATAAAGAACAAGGAGGCAGAATAGGCAAGATAATAAATACAGTATATATACAGTTTATAATACTATTACTTTTTAACAACTAAGTTACTTGTTGTTAAACTGTCCTGTGTTTATATCAGAATCAGAATCAGAGGGGACATTTATATTGTTACAGCAGAAAAGAGCCAAAGACAGCTTAATGTTACCTTAGAAGCATGCTTACAAAATACACATCCTGTAACAGTTCTGTTGCTGCAAGTTTTCCCTATAGGGATCAATAAAGGTGTGTCTTATCTTATATTCGCTTCATTTCCAATTTCAGGAAATAGAAAGCTGGGTGCTGATTGGAAAGATGATCGACAAGGTTTGTTTCTGGGTCGCTATCTCTCTTTTCATCCTCGGCACGGTGGCCATCTTCTTAACAGGGCACTTCAACCGTGCTCCTGAATTTCCTTTTCCTGGTTCGACCAGAAAATATCTACCAACTTAAAAAATGTAAACAAGAAAACGTTTTTGCTCTGATGAAACCTTTCCAAGGGGCCTCATGCTGTCAGTAAGGATGAGGGATGTTTCTTATTGAGTCGTGGGCTCAGATTCAGGGTTGAGTTAGTAAGAGCTTTAATAACCGAAGACTTGACAACGGTCTCTGTGTTTATGTTCTAGGATTAGTCAGGCAGCGGAGCGATTTTCATTCAAACTTACAACTTAGCTGTTCATCTTAGCGTACGTTTGTTGGATGTATACATTAAATGAGTGGATCAGGTCTAATTTAAAAGTGATGTTTTAAATCATAATTATCAAGTATTCCTATTATGTGGTTTGTTGTATAAACAGTATGAGTGTTTGGAGTATTTGAAGGGTAATCATGAAGGTGATTCACCGCCATGCTGAGAAATGTTATTTATCTTGATGCAAAGGCATTATTGGATTACATGGAGCCATACAGCTGTGTAGAACTGGGTTTTAAATAACAATAAACAAGGTTTCTTAGCTGATTTGGTGTGAAACATTTGTCCATCTCTCAAGAGCGTTATAATAGTCATCCATGTATTACATAATCTGACAAAGTCTATATAAGTTTCCCTGCGTGTAGTCTTACTTACGTGGAAAGCCTGCACATGTAACTGGGACATTGTCTTGATTCATTGTGCCATGTTTTTAAAATAAATTCATTATTTTGTGCTTTGCTCAATCAATTTATTTAATATGCGAGTTATGTGGAAACACAATTAGGAAAATGTATTCATCTTCAACATACTCTCTGTTTTTTCTTGCTGTTCTTCAGTGGTTTTCAAATGGTATACATCGTACCTGAAAGTGTAAATATATTGTAAAACGCCCCAAAAATTCAAACATATCAGGAAGTGCAAATAACCAATTAGCAAATGAAAAACAGATCATTTGTAAGTGAGTCTAATCTTTAGATCATCATGTCTGTTCTCTTTATTATCAATTATAATTCAGCTACCAGTTGTGTGTGTTTGAGAGAGATATTTGGAGAAATGCATAATGCGTATGTGAAAAACAAAGGCCTATAATCATTGAATAATGTTAGATTTTTCATAATTTTTATACTATTTTTATCTTGTATCAATTGAAGCCATCATATGGTTGACCAACATTAAATCTTGTTTTGGTTTCTTTTTCTTATCAGTATGCAGATATTGCTCGGAAATCACTTTGAATCTCTAATTAGACTTTTGTTGGTGGTTGAACACCTCCATGTGGAGGGAAAATGTACTACACCCAGTCATGGTAACTGCGCCACCCAAGACAGGTTGATCACAGGTTGAATTGTAAATGATCTAAGAGTCACATACTCACTAAATTGTTCAGTTTTTAATTGCAAGTATTCACTCATATGCTGATGTTTTTATTGCTGGAACACTGGAAACATCATTGGTGTAAAGTAACTAATAACATTTAGTCAAGTACTGCACTCAAGTACAATTTTGTGTACTATTACTCCACTACATTTATTTAATACCTTTAGTTACTTTACAGATTTGGATGAATGATGTGAAATATAATCAAGCCTTAAATCAGACTTTAGTTCCACCTGGAGTAAATTCACAAGCTACCCTGCAGTATACAAAGTCATTCAAACTAGCTGCACCTTTACCAGCTTTGAGAACACTTTAATGATCAATCATTAGAAAACATATCATATATATTATTCTGAAATGGACCAATCTGCACAATGGCTACTTTTACTTTTGATACTTTAACTATATTTTGATGCTAATACTTTTCTACTTTTACTTGAGTAACATTTTGAATGTAGGACTTTTACTGTAACAGAGTATTCCTACACTCTGGTACTTTGACAAGATCTGAGTAGTTCCACCTCTCAAAGTAGAGGTTTCTTGACCATTTCATGACTTGTTTCAGAGCAGTAGTAGCTCATCCAGAGTTGCATGTGGCCTATACTTCCGGTTACAAAGTAAAACAACTCTCGACAGTTCTGTCGTTTTGTTTGTTTTCTTTTATTTAAAAAATGTCGCTAGATAAATATAAAAAACGACCTTTTACCAAACAAATACTTCCAAAAACACAGATGTGAGTCTTTAAAATGAAGAACAGTATCAGAGACCGGAAGTTCGTCATACGCTACGTGACTTCACCACAGCCCCTTCCTCTCCATCCACTTACCTGCATGCCTCTCGGCGTGTTTCATGTTTGCCCATTAAATCCATGTTTTGTCTCCTAGCATCTCTGACCCTATAATATAAACAGTCCACTTATTAATGCATGTTTATCTTCACAAATAAAATAAAAAAACACCCTTTTTCGTTTTTTTAACCATACAACACATGTATTTTTGTTTTAATTCCGATTGCAGATAAAAGCACTCGTGCCATGACCTGTCCTGACAACACAGCCACATTTTAAGGACATTTCCTCTTTCCTCCGTACTGTCCCGCTGGACACGATATGGGAGGGACTAAACGTGTGCATCACCTACGGGGAATACTGTCAAACTCTGGCAAGAAAACACGATGAAATGTTACTTTTATCCTGGATGTAATTGTTACTTTTTGTCCTGCCTTGTGGAGTAGCTGTGTGTGCTGCGTCGCGGCGGTGTTTGATCTGAAAGTAAGTATATTTAGGGCCTTTAAGGGCACGCTTATTGCACTATTCTGCAATGCCGATGTGAGATGTTTGCAGCGGCCAATATCACTTCACCCAGAGGCTCGAATACCTGAACTGTGTCTGTGTGAAGACTACATAATGTTTCGAAAGGTGACTAATGTGGCGTAGTTTTGTAAAGTATTGTAGTTTATTTGAAGAATGCGGCGCTGTAGGAAATCAGGGTATGGGTGGAGACGACAAAACTTAGCTTTTGGCTTTTTTTTTTCCGACAGTCAGTCTGACTCAAACTTAATATCCGGAGCCTAAAAAAAGACTGTAAAGCTACACTTCTGCTCGCTGACAAACATACATAACATGCCTCAAACATATGTGGGTGTAAACTGAAGACATGCAGTGTGTTCTCATTGAGCCAGCATGCAGCCTTATCTAAACTCCCATCAACTCTCAAAAAAGAGGTCAACGTGTGTTTTTACCTCCAAGGTTGTATCTAAAACACACTAAAAAGATGTTGACTCATTGTGAAAGTGTCATGTAATGTGTTCATGTGTGGTCAAACAGTCAAAAGAAACAAGATTTAAGGCGTCAAATGCAGATTTGGGGAAACCAGCAGACTCAGCACTGTTGTTTCAGTCATTTAGGAATGTATGACACATATATCACATCCTGTCATCTGATTTCTCGAGTGATTTCTACATGTTCCTCAATGTCTCTTCAGAGCCCTTGTGCATGCACTTTCCAAAAGATGAGGTAGTTTGTGCAAAGAAATATGCAAAACAATAATTTCCCCTGAGTTAGGAACAATAACATTTGTTTATTTCAGGCTAGTTTATGAGAATGAATGTCCTTACAAGAATGCATACTGAGAACAAATGTGCAATCACTTAAATGTGATAACCTCAATGGTTGTTGTTGTTAAGCCTTATAAAGCCTTTTAAGTCACAATCTTCACAATGGAGATTGTGCTGATGAAAGCCCTTGTATTGAAGAGGCTTTCTGTGGCTGTATTTTTGGGAAAATGCGTTGATATCTGTGAGGTGAGATTCAACAACACAGCTGCACTTACCAACATAATGCCGACAAAAAGGGCAATATAAGAGATTATATCTTTATCTCATAATTGAGGAATTATTGTGTATTATCAGAATACTTCATAAATCAGATAACATCCAGATTAGGGTGCCAGGTACAGACACACTCGCTCACTTTGAGACAGTTTTGTAACTTTGTATAGATGTGACCTCCTGTAACCCCCTATAACACACCAAGCGATGACGTAATGTTGTACTGACCACACCCTGAATACAACTCTACATCTGCAGCAAAGTCATAAAGAGTTCAACTATTAGAGCTTAGCCACAAAAACAATAGGTAACTCTTTAAAAAGCTTCTTTGTGAAGTCATTTTATGCTCTGTTGAAACTTTTTAATTAATCTGTTATATGGTATTTTGTTCATATAAAAAATGGACAAATCAAAGACAAATCTTTCACATAGGGAGGCTTTAAATCTCTCATGGCCTTGTGAGTTACTGCTTCTGGCAACTATAGTAACTAATCCAGCATTGTGGTCCAAATTGAGTGTAGAATAAGCACTGACACACACACACACACACACACACACACACACACACACACTGATTTAAGCTCATAAGACCATTTGGTGTGGCTTGGCTTTCAGCAAAAGCACTCCCTTCTGGCCAATTTGGCTCGTGCTGTAGAGAGGACCCTGGGTGGAAGTAGTGTTGTATTTCACAGGTAGGAAGCCTGAGTAAATAGTGAAAAGAAAGTTTCACTCCAATAAACAGAAAACAGGAAAATCTTGTCAGCCTTTTTCCAGATAGTTCTGTTAGGCCTGTCAAGTTACTGCACATTATATTTGCTGGCAAGTACAAACTTATCCTGCAGTGAAGATCAAAAGTAACTTCCAGTAGACCTAAGAGGTTATTTAGCAAAATATTGTTTTGGCAACTTATCTGTCTCACCAAACAGCTGGAAGTGGATTTAGATGACAGGGTTTATGGTAACTGGTGTTTCTGAATGGATGATAACTGAACCGCACTTATATAGCGCTATGTATGACCCCTCGAAGCACTTTACATACTACGAGTCATTCACCCTTTCTCACCTCATTCATGCAGAGCAGTACAAGTTTGCTTCAGGGAAGCTTACACACACACACACACACACACACACACACACACACACACACACACACACACACACACACACACACACACACACACACACACACACCATTGGCCAACAGGAGCAACTCAGGGTTAAGTATCTTGCCCAAGGACACATCAACATGTTGACTGCACGGGCCCCAGATGGACTAAAAAGATCTATAGAAGTATCAACAAAAGAAGCGTGGGAAAAGAGCAGAAATACCACACAAAGTGGGAATGGTCTCATAGCAATTAGAAGTAGTTATTTTCATGGGACTCTCAGCAGCCTCTGGTACAGATGCAACTAAATGGGAGATATTCATGAAGTGTTTCAGTAGATAATGGAAACTCATAGCAGTGTTCAGTGTTTGTAACAGCCTAATGAATCGACTTTGTTAACAATATCTGTTATAAAGGAAAACATGCAGATAACAGTAGATAACCGAGCATCTACGTAAGAGTCTCCTATTCGTATTTGTTTTAGACAACCTCAACCCATAACAAACATGAGTGTTTTATGAGGCAAAATACATTTTCTAAAAATGACCATGTGGCATATCTCAATATCTAAAATGGTAAAGGCTAAATATGTGTCAAAAGTATGATAATGCTGCAACTATGTGCCAGTGTACACATCGTATTCTAAAGAATCTCAGAAAACAATCTTTGTTTAATACAAATGGCATTATTTTTAAAATATTTGTTATTAGTATTTATGCAAATGAGTTATTTCCCTTATTGCATTCCCTTTTTTAAATATAATATACATTGCAATATCTGTAAAAATATTCATAATTGTGAGGGAAACTTCTGAAGCAATTGTAAACAGGACTCAGAGAGACACACGAGGAGAGCAGAGGCCTGCCTGTACTACGAATCCCAACCATGATCCCAACCCGAAACAAACGCGCTCTCGCTAAGCGGTCCTACGACGCTGGTTATCAACTCGGTAA
Organism: Notothenia rossii; assembly: GCF_949606895.1. Classification (NCBI taxonomy): domain Eukaryota; kingdom Metazoa; phylum Chordata; class Actinopteri; order Perciformes; family Nototheniidae; genus Notothenia; species Notothenia rossii. Next base: position 7,214,865 of record NC_136907.1, read on the forward strand.
CTCAAGCCAGGGTTTCTCTGTCCGGCTGAGTGCGCGTTCACATGGAAGTTGCGGGGTTAGCAACATTTGACCAATCACAAACATTGACAAGCGTACTGACAGCGCAGCGTCATACTTCCTGAATGAAAAGAAAACTATAATATTAGGCAAATATGAAGAAGTTGAACTTTAAACATCCATGACTTAAACACTGTATCCAGGATAAAAGCCACATAGCTGCATACAGCTGGTAAAATAAAAAGTGTTTGAATGCGTACATTAACAGGTTTATGATATCACTGCCCCGTCTAAGACACGATCTGACTTTAATTACATTTGTCTCGAGTGTTTCGTGAACTTAATGAGTTGCTTAAAATAATACTTCTGCATACAGTATGTGACACTGTGAGTGTTGCACGGCCAGATACGGCTCAGCTGACTCAGATAAGGAAATATATGATACATTATGATGTGATATGCCGCGGACTGTACTTATTGTTACTCTGGTCCGGTTACTTATGTTGAGGCAGATATTTAAGTAGGCTTTCTTAACGCTAATGTTATAAAAGTCAGATTGCTCTGAATATGGGAGGTGATATTCTATTAATGTTCACGTTCACACAGTCGGTGATTTTTGCCGGCCGTCTTTCCTGCAACGGCAGTTTTTCTGTATTTCCTTTCTCCTGTAATATGACGTGATAGCTTTAAACTCCGCACATTGAGCTCTGATTGGTCAGCAGGCGGTGCTTTCACTGAGTTGATCTCTTATCTTGGAACCAAACCTGCTCCGGAGCAGGTTAGGTTCAACCATGGAGATCTACCCTGGTAAGAAGAGAACCAGTGTCGTCGGACCGGAAACCCAGAGTTTTCCCCTTAAGGGAGATAGCGGCTGTCCAAGGCTGGGCCTCTGCGTCAGAGGGCGAAGGAGGACATGCAGGGCAAATTATTCCCTGACAATAATAAGATATATTTTCCCAGAAATGTTCGGCACAAATAGGCTACACCGTTAAACCTCCAATGTGAGCAGTATTTAAATGATTGTACTAGTACTTATTTACAAAATAGGTAGGATTGAGATCTGGTTCAACTTCTCAGATGTTTCATCATCATTTCATTCTCAAACTGTCTTTCCCTCGGTCTCTTTGTCTCTCTCACTTACACACTTACACACCCTCCCTCTACTGTGCCTCGTTGCCCAGGAAACATTCAGCCGTTCAAAGACATCTACCCACACACTGTGGCTAACAAAAGGATACACACACACACACACACACACACACACACACACACACACACACACACACACACACACACACACAGACAGACACCCTTTTCTCCGACTGGTAGCTGTGTCCTAGACGTCTCGTATTTCGCAGTATAGATGACCTTATCCACAGGTACACACGTCACGTATAAAAGCAGGGTTTTTTGTAAATGAACAGCAGAACTCGTAACATTGCAGTGTGTGTTGTTCGGTGGTGTGAATTCCTCCTCTCGTGTGATCCCACTATCTCGCTGAACTACTTCAAGAACCTGCCATGAAAACATGTCACAGTCGAAGGACAACATACAAATATGAAACTGATAATTATCATAATCTGGTGTCTATAAATACTTCTCCAGATATCCAGTAATAGCTGTGTGCCACTGATACTACTGATGCCACTGCTAATGCAACTACTGCTGGTGCTACCACTGCTAAAAGCACCTGCAACAATTAGCAGTGGCGCTAGTTTTCTACATACAGTATATAGAGCTTATGTAATTTAATATATATATAAATTGTACGAGATGAGGAAAATTAGATAACTTGTTAAATAAAAAAAATAAGTGAAATCTTTTCCAACATTTTATTGTCAAATTAAACATTTTAACTTTACACAAATTAACACAGGCAGTATAACATGAATGCTTTTTCATTTATTAAAGATTATGAAGTCATGATAAGAGAATACATGCTTAATCTCTTCAATGAATATAAATTGTACTATTATAAGAAGGCATTTAAGTTTGCAATTTATACAGCTAAAGCCTTAAACTTGCAGTCTCTGGAGTTATAAGTTAAAACATTAACATTTTTATTTTATACTAATACTAACATCTCTTTGATGTTTGCAGGTGAGGAAATGCGGATCCAAATGCACGCTGAAGGCTCTTTCAGCATGTTTTCTCTCAGTGATCGTGCTCTTATGTTAAATGTTTGTTGTTTGTTTTTCATGTCTTGTGTCTTGATATGTGTCTGTTGATGTTACACATGGAGCTGCTGGGATGCAACTCACATTTCAGACTTGATCTGACCGTTAAAGTTTTATCGTATCTGAATCTATTCTTATCCACGGCAGTGTAGTGCACATTATATATGCTTAGTGGTGAAAAGGTGCTCACACTCTGGGCTGTACAGTACATGTAAAACTCTCTCTTCTCTCTGTTGTCTTTGCAGCAGGGCAGTTTGCACTCGAAGCATCAGAGCGATGGACGGCCCGGATGACATCGAGCCGGAGACTAAGAGCTCGTCGGCCCAGCCTCTGGCCAGAAGACGCTTTTCACACGACATGCACGGCCTGAGTCCAGACGAGATAGATGGCCTCATGTCCAGCAGCGGTAGGAACAACTGTCCCTTTCTTCAATACCTTTAACCATGGGCGTAATTTCCACTGGAGACAGGGGGGACATGTCCCCCCCACTTTTCAAAAGAGAGAGAGAGAGAGAGAGAGAGTGAGTTACGGGGGTTGTTGTTAGTATCTGGTGCTAGCTCAGAGATTAGATTATAAAGCTGTTTCAACAATAAGGAGAGGGAGAGTCTTCTCCTGTCGGACTGAGAGGCTGAGATAACATCAGCTCAGGGAGGTAAAGGACTCGCTGAGTGATCATATTGTAAACTTTAGTCTAAGTTATCTCAGTGGGTCTCAAACGGTTTGATCTAAACAAATATTTCCATCTCTTTAATATAGTTGTTCAAAATAAGTCAAAAAGTAATTCCAATGTCAGTAAAAAATTTAAAACACAGTTTGAAAGGGAAGTGATTAGTAAAATATGCATAAATAAAAAGAAAGAATGCAGACTAGGTCAGATAAAGAAAGGAGAGAGGAGTTTATCAATGATGTGTTTTTGGTTCTGAGCATATTCTAATGGTTTTTGGAGTATTGAGAGAGATCCATAAATCCATAAATCTCTTAATTTGTGCACCAGATTGATGCCTTTAACTTCAATTTAAAGAAACAAATCTTACCCCCGGACCCCCCTATAGGATGTGAGGTCATCACAAATAAGACAGGTTCATGGATAGATAAGTTTGCACACTCATTATACACACTACACATTTTTCTTGTATTAGTTAACACCATAGTTCCAAATATATATTTGTAGAAAGGCAGGAAATGGAATTAAATCGAGGACAAAGTTACACCCTTGCCTTTAACCATCACATCAGAAGACTTCTATTAACATGTTCTCCATCTAATCTTTCAAATCACAGAGGGACGTCCTTTCCTTGTGGTGCATCGTCTTCCTGAAATAAAAGTTGAGGGTGTTCCTGCTCTAATGCCTGGTATCCCTATCACATGCAGAGTGGACAACACAGAGAAACACACTACCCGCTCTAAGGTATACCTTTACATTAGTTCTTTATATGGGAACACTTGTTGATCTCTTTTGGTGGTTCCTAATAGGATGCTTGATTTTATAAAAAGCTTTGGATGCACCTTAAATAAAAGCATTAAAAGAGAACGTAGAGGCTCATATTTCATCGAAGTCAGAGGCCTCATTTTCTATTTTCTTGCTCCATTTAAACATTTAATATTCATTAGGAAGCAGAGGATCATTTGTCACGGTGTATTATAAAAGGAATCAGCACGTTTTACAAAGTGACTGAAAACATGTGCTAGACTTTCCTTCTTAAACCCATCAAGCTAACAGTATGTCCTTCATGTCCATGGTGTCTGTCCAGGTCCGTGTGGGCACCTTGTACACCGTGTTTCTGACACATGGCCACTTCCACTGGTCGGTGAAGAGGAAGTACAAGCACTTCCAGGAGCTGCATCGAGACCTTTACAAGCACAAGATGGTGCTGCAGCTGATTCCTCTGGCCAGGTAGGTCCACCAATCTGTTTCAATCATGTAAAGCAGGGCTGTCCACACTTTTTTCACCGAGGGCCACATACAGAAAAATACACGAAGGGCTGGGCCGCTCACGAGAGGTATATCGGCTCATAAGTTAAGTTAGAAGTTGGACAAATCAATCCAATGCAGGTAAATTATTCTCGATACTTGAAAATGCTGTTAGAAAAGAACAGCTCACAGCTCTCCGGAGGGTTTCATTTGTTTTGTTAGCAGCTCATTCGTTAAAACAGAAGTTTCAGATTGCTTATAATAAGAGGAAATATGAAGGGTAGATTTCAAGGTTGTTATGTACATGTGTTATTAGGCTTTTTTCTTATCAACTTAGATTTGTTAGAACATGTTTTCAACTTTAATTTACTGAATTTATTTGAAAATTGGGCTTCTTAACATACTGTGTAATATATTTGAACATATATATTTAAGAAGTACAATATAAGACAAGCAGAAATGTATTATACTTAAGTCATTATACTTTTTTAATTAGCTGAGGGCCGATTCAAAATGGCATTTGGTCCCCGGGCCGTAGTTTGGACACCCCTGATGTAAATCAACCTCTCACTCTGAGAGACTCCCAATCCAAATCCCTGTGATGTGATGCGTTTGATACGTTGCTATTGTCAGATTTTCTCCGCACCCAGTGTTTTTGAATATTCAAATTTCTCTCAAAGATTTACAAAGGACCGAGCGCAGCTGAGGGCCATGTCGGAGGAAATGCCCAGCCTCCAAGGCACTGAGCGCACCAGGAGGACCTCCAGCAAAATGGTATCCAACTCAGCATCAGATACATGTTTAGTGATAGTCATACATTTGATCTATGTAACACCTTTCATACATAAAGGGCAGCTCAAAACAATACAATATATAAACACATTTCTAATTGGATAGACAGCATAAAAAGCAGTTGTAGCAATTAGACTAAAGACTTAAACAAAAAAAAACAAAAAAAAAGAAGTGCATAGTTTAGTTTATATAGATATTTCACATCTATCAAGAAACTAATGATATTAAATACATGTAGTGGAGTGAAAGTTCAAAGTAGCATAACATGGGAAAACTCAAGAAAAGTACCTCAAAATTGTACTTAAAGGTAGGGTAGGTAAGAATGGAGAAACCAGCTCGAGTGCGCTAGAATTTGAAAGTAGGCTACACAACCGAAACAAATCTGCCCCTTCCTTCAGACTTCCTTACAGAGCCCCTCCTCCAACACACATGAACGTGCACATGACCAATGAGGGCACGAGATAAGTGTGTGCACAGATGGAAAGCTGACAGACAGGTAGGCCATCCAGTTATTTTAGCCGGCTCAGATGATTGGTCGTGCTTTTTTACAGCGCTACGGCTTCCACTGATGACATTTTTTTATGTCATATTGTATTTATTGTCAAAGCATTTAATGTATTCATTGCTATCGGGATGTTAAGAGCATTCCATGGAATACAACTGTAAGGGAAACTTCTGTGTAGCAATGCAGTGGGAGTGTCACCGACTCAGGAAAGAGACACGGGAAGAGCAGGAGCTTTGATGTTAAACACTGATGGTTTATTATAGGAGCTTCGGCCGGAGAATTCACAAAACAAGTCACGGTCTGACTGCACGGTAGAGTTGCCACGTCAATTCTGAAGAACTCTACCCCAGACCCGTGTATTTAGCTAGTTCAGAGAGAATAATCAACATGCTGCATAACAAGATAGAATCATAACACCTCTATCAGCTGACGCCAACAGGCAGGAACAGAGAACACTGAGAGCACAGCAGCCAAGGCTACAGGTGCGTGTGCTCAGTCAGGACAGTTTGAACTGATACACTGGGTCAAAGTTATGGGCCTTGGAAAATATTTCCCCAACAATAACAACAAGTGTTTCTGAAGTGAATCACCTACCCCACCTTTAAGTACAGTACTTGAGTAAACCTACTTAGTTACTTCCCACCTCTGATAATCAATATATTGTAAAAATCATACCGTCAGCCAGCTGTGTTTCAAGTTGTATTGCAATGTATATAACTTTAATTTATTTTGTGTAAACTGTGTGCTTAACTTTTATTTTCTATTGCAGAAATACCTGGAGGAGTACCTGAACGGCCTGCTGGAGAACTCGTTTTGCAGGAATGATCACAGCATGGTAATATCTATAAAAGAAAGACACTTATCCACGAAAACAAAATGGATGTTATGCAGCATGATGCCATTCTTGTATCTTTTTATTTCAGATTGAATTCCTCTCTGTCGGCGCGCTCTCCTTCGTCACTGATCTCGGACCCAAAGGCTTGTAAGCAGACGTCCAAAGAGTGTGTGGTAAATGACAATAGATTGTACAGAGAGATTAATTGTGTCAACTTTCCTCAGGGAGGGTCCCATCTCTAAGAGGTCGGGGGGTCATCGGATCCAGGGCCTGAACTGCATCGGTCACCATCAGTTGTGTTTCCGCTGGTCCCGGCGCTGGCTGGTGGTCAAAGACTCCTTCCTGATGTACATGAACCGAGACAACGGAAAGATTAACTTTGTGTTGCTGTTCGACCCGGAGTTCAAAGTGAAAGTGGGCCGCGCTTACACCGACACCAAATACGGAGTCTGCTTCGAGAACTTCACTCGGTACGTCTCTGACATTACATTTCATTTAGCTGATGCTTCTATCTTACGCCACTTACAGTACGTCCACACGGCAGCGTCGCATTGAAGCTTGCCGGTGGGCGTGTCTGGCGCGAGACCAACAACCAATCACATTAATTACCCGCCCCGGACACACAAGCACGCGGTTTGATTGGCTAGCGCTTGTACTGGCATATGATTTGATTGGCTGGCGCTTCCGTCGACGCTTGAAAAGCTGAACTTGTCTCAACTTTCGAAGCGAGCAACGGAGGCAAAGCGACGGAACCACAATGCAGTTCAGCAAAGCGTGACGTCACCCCAAGCAAAGGGAATGAGAAGCGTCTCCGTTGAAGCACACAACGCTGCCGTTTGGACGTACAGTTACAATAGGACAACTAAAACGCAAGAGTCCTGCAGTTAGATTAGCTTTCAGTCAAACCAGATCAACTAATTTCCATCACCTAGTTCCCATCTTCATTAGCATCACTTCTGTTCTGTCACATGCTTTTATCCTATGGCAATACTTATTATACTTACTTGTTGTTCATAATGTTTTCATAATGTTTGTGCTATGGCATTTGTATGTTGTTTTTGTCTTTGCTTTGGTTTGCTTTGTACAGCCCTTTGAGGCATCTTCTGTGGGGCTATAATACATTTTGATTTGATTTGATTAACTGTTACTATTAGCTTCAATTTAAGCCAGACCTACAGTGCTATTTACAGAAGAGAGCTTTTATTTTTTATTTTTAGGTCTGCCTGTTTTTTTAAATCAGGGGTGTGAAAGTACCAGGATCGGAATTTTTTTTGGGGGGTTTTCCCTTTCCTGTTGTTTGTTACATAATATTTTGTCCATGTCAATGGTTTGCAAAGGCTTAATCTGTATGTTCCCCCTATTTTACGTGATAGGCTAGAGGGCGGGACATCTAAACTGTTTATCAATCACAACAAAGGCAGCCAGCTAACCAATCAGAGCAGGCTGGGCTCTGGTTTCAGACAGAGGGTGAAAAGAGGTGCTGCAGCACAGGCATTATGTATCAGGGAATAATTTGCCCTGCATGTCCTCCTTCGCCCTCTGACGCAGAGGCCTAGCCTTGGACAGCCGCTATCTCCCTTTAGGAGGGGCTGCCCTAGCAAGTTGTTACCAGTTTATGACCAGGTAACTCTCGGTCAGAGATAGTTATTGTTCTGGGACACCTGGAACACATCCTTCTCGGGTGTAGATGACCCCGAGCCATAACCGACAACTAAAGTTGATTCAGTGTCCTCAGCTGTTTAGTCTCTCTATTGAAGAATCTTGATTACCCTCAGCAAACTAGTTAAACCCTCCTACCAGAGAGGAGACCCCTCAGAATTGATTTGGCATCTCAACCCTGTGGTCCGATCGTGGCTCGTGACATGTCTGGTGAATTCTACGGCCGAAGCTCCAAATAAACCGTCAGTGTTTGCCATCAAAGCTCCAGCTCTCCTCGTGTCTCTCCGAGTCCTGTTTCCAACTGCTTCTGAAGTTTCCCTCAAAGTATGAATGATTCAGTAACATGACTTCTTGGATTTGTTTTGCTTTTGTTCAGGAGTCTGGTGATCAAATGCTGCAGCTACAGACAGACTCACTGGTGGAGTCATGAAATCAACCGGCTGTCCGACTCCAGCGACTTCCTCAAAGTTCAACGCTTCGAAGGGTTCGCTCCGCCGCGGGAGGACACGCTCACCAAATGGTCAGATACTTATTCTACCTGAGAACTATAACCATCTATCTTCAGATCTCACCTCATCCTCATGGTTCGTATCTGTAATGGTTTGTGGGTTTTATTGACAGGTTTGTGAATGGAAGCGGCTTCCTCTCAGACCTGGCTGACGCTCTGGAACAAGCCAAGGAGGAAATCTTCATCACAGATTGGTGGTAAGTTTCAGAAAGATCTGGATTTAGTGAAGAAGCATTTACAGAATTTACCATTCGAATACATCATTTGAAAGATTTTGCATTTAAAGATTAAAGCTTAAATTAGGGGATAATGTTTAAATGTCAAGAATAAAGTTCAAATAATGAGAATAATAGTTAGAGTATTGAATATAAAGAATGTAATGGACATTTTGGGAATAAAGTTGAGATTTTAAGAATAATTAAAAAATATAAAAAAGGAGGTTGATATATATATATATCATATACTGTATATATATATACTAAATAATAAACATTTCCAGAAAGAAAAGAAAATTCTATTAATATTTTCCACATAACAACATTTTATTTGTACCTTATTCCAAACATTCCCACTTTTGCTAATTGTCTACATTTCAACTTTACTCTCAAAATGCAAAATACAATAAAAAAAAATATACAAACAAGATGTCGAGAATAAAGTGCATTATTTTTGGATAAAGACTTCATTTAAAATATGGAAATTCAAGAAAAAAATCTCAAAGACTGAATCATGTTTATACACTAATGCTAAGTAGACAAATGCTCTACATTACAAAATGTTTGTTAAACCTTATTCTCAAAATGCAGGATAAAAACCTTCCTCCTACCTTTTGCAATTTAAGAATATAATGTTTAGGATAAAGTTTAAATAACAGAATTAAGTTAAAATATTGAAAATCAAGTTGAAATGTTGATATAAAAGTCTACTTTGAGTGTCTCTGTTCTCATCCAAATCTTCTCGTCCGTATAACGTGAATGTCTCCTCTGTCAGGCTCAGCCCTGAAGTCTTCCTAAAGAGACCGGCAACTGATAACTTCTGGCGCCTCGATCAGATCCTCAAACGCAAAGCAGTACGGATTCTCTCTGTCTTCCCTGTTAAACCATTTAAATGATCTTCCAATTTCCCTCTATCGTATATATTCTTATATTTGTTCAACCTTTCCTGCAGGAACAAGGAGTCCAAGTGTGTGTAATGCTCTACAAGGAGGTGGAGATGGCTCTGGGCATTAACAGTGAGCACAGCAAGAAGACTCTCATGAATATGCATCCGAACATCAAGGTCAGTCACATCTTCCCATCATGTCAAACACACAATAAACCCATCAGAGACTCTTCTTCCCTCACCGCATTCAAAGACTCACTCAAAACTAGGGCTGTCAGACGATTAACATTTTTAATCAGATTAATCACAGTTTAAAAATGAATTAATCATGATTAATCACCATTCGAACTATGTCCAAAATATACAATTTCTTTATGTATATTGTTGTGGGAATGGAAAGATAAATGAAAGAAGGCGGATATATCCATTTAACAAACAGTATGTATGTTTATGATAACATAGTTCTGTGTGTCAAAATGAAAGACAGCCCACACACCTTTCAATCATCAAACCGTGGGGTCTTATTTCATTACGTGTTGATTTCTATCAACACGTAATTTTGTATCGATGTATATAGAGATGTACTACAGGAAAAGTATTCTCCGTCGGGACTTCCTGTAACAACACCGAGCCGTTATCTTGATTCTGATTGGCCAGAAGACATTATCAAAGATGTTCTATTGAGAAGACGATCACTACGTGACAAAAGTTTTCAAAACCGTTTCTAGTCTTCGGTATTTCACGACAAGTGGCTACTGAAATCAATCTTACTAACTGCTGTCTGTGTGATTTACTCCACGCGAGTTGGCGGACTTTATTTTGCTTACTTTAATATCATTTTTCATGGTGGGGCTAAGGTGGGGATAAGCCATTTCTTGGTATGGCTGTAGCCTACCCCAGCGCTGCCACTGGTGGGATGTATGGGGCGGGCCATTCTGCGCATGCGTTAAATGCGTTAAATATTTTAATGCAATTCATTCAAAAAATTAAATACCGCCATTAACGCGATAATTTTGACAGAATTACTCAAAACCCATCTGTTCAACACTGCATTCACCTCTGACCTCTGACCATCCTCCCCCCCCCCTCTTCTCTGTTTTTGTTTGTCTCTATGTATTTGTCTTCCTTTCTGTCAAAGCGTATTTGAGTTTTTAGAAAAGCGCTGTATAAGTGTCATGTATTATTATCCAGAGTTCTCATCTCATGTTTAACATACATGTGAACCCCTATTTCCCTTCAGGTAATGCGACATCCTGACCATGTGTCGTCCGTGGTGTTCCTGTGGGCTCACCATGAAAAGATGGTGGCCATTGACCAAACTGTAGCCTTTGTGGGGGGGATCGACCTGGCGTTTGGGCGGTGGGACGACAGCCTGTACCGACTCGCTGACCTGGGGTTGAGAGAGTCGTCTGACACCGTAACAGGAGAGGAGACAGACGGAGGTACAGGGGTGAGAAGTTCTTTCTATCAGTTTGTTGTCACTGAGTACTCCATTATTCTATAAGAACTCGAAATCTTGCCAAATATATTTGTCAGAATATCTCTTCACACCTGATATAAGACATAATAACTTCAGAAGTAACACTGCAGTGAGATATCGGGTCTTGCTTTTCGACAACGCATCATCTTGTTCAGTCAAAAAATCTTATTTTGAGTTGCATTTCAGATGAAACACATTCTTTTACATATTTATCAGAAAACCACCAACTAACATCATATTGTAACACAACATTTCCTGATTCTGGTCAAATATAGTTCAAAATGAGTTCCCCCAGCTAATTACAAGATCTGATTTATCTAAATATCCCATCTTATTTCAAGAAATCTTACCAAGCAAATTTTCACTTGTTCTATTTGCTGATTTTTGTACTTATTTCAGGCCCGGTTCCAGAACAAAATCACTCAGGGTGCATCTGAGATTAGAGAGGGTGCAGTGGTAAAGTGCTATTTGTGGGGGGCCCTCACCTCCTCTAGGAGGGTCCTCACCTCCTCTAGGGGGGTCCAGGGGCATGCTCCCCGGAAAAGATTTCTTTTTTAAACATTGAAGTTAAAAGCATCAATCTGGTGCACTTTGAGAGCAAAATTAAGAGATCTATGGACAGCCAATCTCTGTTTTGAAACCATGAGCTGCAAAATCAGCGCCTTACCCCACTGTACAGGCGAGTTGGGTACCTTTTTAAATATACCTGGGCAGGCTCTGTTTTGCCGAGGTCCTCTGGCACTTGCGGGCCGCTGAGGGGTGGCGGTGTTTGGGGCTGCTCTGCCTCCGTGGGCGAGGCGGGCAAAGCCGACAGCAGACAATTTCATTTAACCACAATTACAATTTATTTTATTTCAACTATATTCTTCTTCTTCTTCTTCTTCTTCTTCTTCTTCTTCTTCTTCTTCTTCTTCTTCTTCTTCTTCTTCTTATTATTATTCTTATTCTTATTATTATTATTATTACTACTACTATTATTATTATTATTGTTATTATATATGTAATGTTTTTCACTTTTAATTTTTTTCACGTTTTAATATTTATTTTTTTCACTTTTCATTTTTCAAATGAGGGTGCATAACGACTCAACTGAGGGTGCACCCTCAGTTGAGTCGTTATGCACCCCCGTAGAACCGGGCCTGACTTATTTCGAGTGAAAACAGCTTGTTTTCAATATTGTTTAACTTGTTTTGGGAGCAGCATTTTTTAGACCGTGTGCTCTCCAGATGTCTCACTCTCTGCAGACACTAACACATGTTTCTCTCACCAGGACAACGGTGTGTCAAAACCATCTAAACCAGAAGCGGAGCAGGACCTCGACGACCTGACGGGAAACACTAAGCTGTGGATCGGCAAAGACTACAACAACTTCATCAAGAAAGACTGGGTGCAACTGGACCGACCGTTTGAAGGTATGCTGTGTAAAACTCTCTAAGGCACACACTGAGAGGCTCGGACAACAGGGAGCTGAAACGATTGCTTCTTCTATATATATATTTCTTTCAGATAACGTCGACCGCACTCAAGTTCCCCGCATGCCGTGGCGTGACCTGTCTGCAGCTGTTCATGGCCGAGCTGCAAGGGATGTAGCCCGTCACTTCATCCAGCGCTGGAACTTCTCCAAGGTCAGATTAAAACTCTCTCTCGTCATATGTTTGGCCTTGATCATCCATACCTTTGAGGACTGAGCTCCTGACCTGGGGCGACAGGGCCTTCGCTGCTTTATTATTAATATCGCTGTACACATAAATATTGCAAACATCCTCTTAAATGTTGTATTAGTGCTACGCTTTACAAATGAGTCTACAAAAGCTTTCAGATGGCTTTACTCCCGATCATCTTACTATCGTTTGGTGGTGTAAGCAAAGTGTATACGTTGAAGTCATCGTATAGAAGCTTCAGCAGACTTTTTTATAAGATAGAAACAAGTTGTGAGTTTTGGAAACTATTCAATCTTTCTTATATCAATAAATGTGGACTTGTGGAAAGTTGGATCACACGAGTTCTATTCAGCCGCTACTTTTATTATAATATTAATTATATAAGTGTAGTTCATTCTTTATCTGACAAAGGGAACCAACAAAATCGATGTCAGACTTGTGTTGCCATCGCCCCATTGAGATTCCTCTTCTATGTTATGCTAATCTATTTGTTGTATAAGCCACAACTTCAAAATAATGACTCGGATAGTAAGTTGTAAAATTAACTTGTACTAACTCTTCAAGAAAGCTTCTGTAGTAAACAGGAACCAGCTGAAATCTCCAACTCACTCGTGTGTTTTGTCTCCTCCAGATCTTCAAAAACAAGTACAAGGACGAATTCTACCCTTACCTCCTTCCCAAGTCTAACTCCACCGCTGACTCACCCTCGTTCACCGTGCCCGGATCCAAGAAGGCCAAAGTGCAGGTATTAAAGCACCACAGCTCACTATCTGAGCAAATACATAGAGGTCTAATAGGAATATTTGATTAGCCACATGTACTGGACAAATATCATAAAAAGTGAAGGACCATTGATCCACATGACTTGAACACGAACAGCAGTCAGTGACCTGAAGGAAAATCTAGTGTGGTCGACTTATCAAAGTGATTTTTTGTTTGTCCTCATAACTCACTGCCATATTCAGTTGTTGGAATAATGTAGTGCTTGTCAGCCTTGACACATACAGTCTCTTTGACAAAGACTGTTTCCACGAGATGTTAGTGTTACAGGTCCACCCACGGTTAGTAGAGAGAAAGTGAAAAGTATTTTACACAAAAACTGATGACACAGAAAACTACCATAATGTTTAATGTAAGGCTTAAAGAGGTCATTTAAGTCTCATCTTCAGGTTCATATCAGTATGTAGTGTCTCTACTGTGACATGTCTCCATGCTTTAATGTTCAAAAAGCTCTTTATTTTTCTCATACTGCCTGTGCTGCAGCACCTCTTTTCACCCTCTGTCTGAAACCAGAGCCCAGTCTGCTCTGATTGGTTAGCTGGCCGGCTCTGTTGTGATTTGACAACCGCTTAGTAATGTCCCGCCCCTTAGCCTATCACGTACTATGTGTTGGAGCGCTAGCCAATGGAAGTACGAGTGTTAACATAGAGATGTCCTTATGTCACAGAAGTAAACAAAAGGGTTAGGATTCAAAACGAAAAACACCTCAAAGCACAAGTTTCGTAAAAGAAACCTCCTGCTGGTAATTTCCCATGTTTTGGAAAGTTGGTGAATTGTATTTACTGTAAACTAGGGATGTCCCGATCACCTTTTTTTGCTCCCGATCCGATTCCGATCATTTGATTTTGACAATTTGCCGATACCGATTTTTCCCGATCCGATCTTTATGCAATGCATTAAGAGAAAAAAAAGAAAAAAAGCATTCAAGTTGTCCCTTAAGGTTATTTTTTTATTTAAATTGGATATTCTATCCAACATGGATATAGCTTCTTTTTTTCACAGCAGCATTGGATCAGTTCAGTTGTGCAGCATTGGATCAAAACAAAATAAAGCTTTCAGTACTCGTTAGCTTACTGCTACAATTAGACACTGCGCCCACTCTGTTGCCAGATTTGAGAGAAATAGGTCTATGAAAACAAGCCCCAAAGAAGCAACACATACATGATGTTGTGTAATTTTAAACCAAAACTAAGGCCTCAGGATGACTTTAAGACTTGAACAGGGTCATTTTTGTTTTGTAACATTGAGTACAAAATAAAAAAAAAGTATTTAAAAAAAAAATGTTAAATCCCGATCCCCGATTTTTTTTCTTCCGATCTTTTGAAAATCACGTGATCGGCTCCGATCCCCGATCACGTAATCGGATCGGGACATCTCTACTGTAAACAAACAACACCATTGCCTAGGCCCATACTTGTTTCCACTGTGTGTTTCTACACTGCACGACTCTCAGTCCGAACGAGAAGGAAATCACATGGATGGCTTTACAGTGCAACAATGAGACACTGTTCTGGGTTTGAAGTGCAGCTTACAAGTATTCAGAGTTGTCTTTGTGATGGCAGATGGTGGAACAAGAGGAAGAAAAACACTTCCAACATGTTTGTCCTGTTAAGTAAAGCCAGAGAAAACAAATGCACTGCCAAACACAGGGTGGAGGAATCTCATTTGCAACAGGCTTCATGGGAACTGGGGTCGTGATTTTGAGAAACGCAACAAAACTGACACGACAGAGGCTTTCCCTCTCACTCTGTGCTATTGTTTAGAAGTGTTTAGAAAGGGAGTATAGGGTAACAATAGCTTTTGCTGTGTGTATTTTTTCCTATTGTGGGCACTGGCCTGTAATCTAATCCTCGCCTCTTATAATGCTGTGACTTCAGGTTTTCCTGATCCCTTGTTCAGGCTGCAGGGACACTTCCTCAGCTGGAGCCACAATCTTTGTTATAGCTGTAGAGCTTAGAGTGTCACATATGTACAATAAGTAGTTAAAGCAAGAAGAGTATGTCACTGTCTAAATATAAAACAAGAAAGAAATCTATTAAAGAAATGTATTCAGTCTATATTCAGTCTATATTTAGTGGTAATAACTTAAAGGGGAAACATTATGAATAACTCACTTGTTCAGAGCGTATGCATATTACTAACAGGATTACTGTGTGACTAAAAAGAACATATAGTGTTTGTTGTTAAACTAGCAGATTGTATTTATTCTCTGTAAGCTGTACTGTTCTGTAGGCTAATACTTTAAGTGTGAGTTTATACGCCTACTGCTTGAATCTGCTTTATGGATTTCACTTTCTTTGGTTCATTTGTACTAAGTAGGTGAATCTATATGTTTAGAAAATAGTGTCATTAGCGTAACTGTATTTTTAACATTTTCTGCTCGCTCAGATTTTATTTCTGCTTTTTTTAACCGTAGTATGTGCTCATGTGTTTCATTGTTGATGTGTAGGCTACTGCCTGAATATGATTCATGAAAGGCAAGTTTCCTATCAATACCATTTCTGAGCAGAGGACACTTTTTTTATTTCCTAAATATCTTGGTTTCTTCTTTTCTAAGGGTCACATTTTACTGCCTTAATTAATACACGTACATTTAAAAAACTTGATTGCTAAAGTTAATTTTGTGGCAGGAGAACATGAGCGTGAAAAGAAGATTTAGTTGCTAATCAAAGATTGTATATACTTTAGTAGGTAGATTGATATGTTTGAGTGTTAAACCCCTAAAAGAACATGTGTCATGGAATCTTTTTTTATTTTTTTCTCCAGGTGTTGCGCTCTGCAGACCGGTGGTCTACTGGAATCTGTGAGAACTCGATCCTGAACGCCTACCTCCACACCATCGAGAACAGCGAACACTACATCTACATCGAGGTAAGGAGGAGTGCTTCGGCCAGTATACCTTTTATATAATGATAATGTCAATCTATACTTTCATTGATTTGTTTTACACAATTTAAACCTCTCATTCTGATGTTTCAGCGTGTGATTCCTTTTGACTTTTATACCATTTCCCCCCCTAACTTCACATATCCCTGAGAGATGTCTTCAGCCAACATGTGTCTAACCACGAGGTCTCATGTTTCTGAATATAACCACAGACCCTTCCTCTGCCAGCTTCCTACCTGTTTTATCCCTCCTCTCACACCGAGCCACCATCTGTCTCCTCTCTGCCCTCAGAACCAGTTCTTCATCAGCTGTGCCGACGGGAAGACCGTCTACAACGGGATCGGGGATGCAATTGTGAAACGAATCCTGCGTGCACACAGGTCTGGTTTGAGTGCATCGACAAGATTTATGTTTATGGTGAAATACGGCCCTGCACCCGTTCCTGGGAAAACAAAGAATTGGCACCAAGAAGAAAAACATGAGAGTTGTTTAATGCTGTAGTTCCTCACTGTGTGGCACATTTCTGATACCTTGTATACTACTGAGTGGATTAGTAGTACCGTAATTTTCGCAGCAGCTAAATTGAATGATGTGTACATATATAAGCCGCACTGGACTATAAGCCGCAGGTGTTTTAATGTTTAATTACCATATGTAAGGGTTCGTGCACAGAGGGGATTGTCGGGAAAGAGATGGCTGTTTGAGGAAGCTCCCATTTATTAACATTTCAACAAACAAGTTGCATATTTGCATAACGTATTCAAGTGTTACCATTTAGTGCAATAGTAGCTACAGAACATGTGCTGTGTAAACTGTACTGTATCACATAGCGTTTCAGACACACAAACTTTTCAACTTTCAAACTTAAACGGTGCGCTCCCAGCGCACGTACCGGCAGTGATCTACAGCAGCGGTTTTCAACCAGTGGTACGGGGACAAACTGTCTCGCTCTCGTAATGTCTGTCTGTCTTGCTCTCGTTCTGTCTCTCGTACCACTCTCGGTTCCACTTTTACTTTTGCGCGCTACCTGTCTCACTCTTTTCCGGCCTCCAGCTTTTCCTGCTGGAGCCCGCCGCTTAAAGGTGGGGGGCGCGGACCGGCCATAGAGCCCATAGAGTTAAAGGTGGTGGACTGTAACCTGTAAAATCCATAGATTTAGGAGGTCCCCTAGTGGCCGTTAGCTGTAAAAATCCATAGATTAGCCGCACCGTTATATAAGCCGCAGCGTCGAAAAATGGGAAAAAAGGCGCGGCTTATAGTCCAAAAATTACGGTATATATATATCATATAAAAGCACATTTCATAAAGGTACGAAGTTCCTAGTAACTACAACAGTCATTTAAATGCAGTGGAGTAAAATACAATATGTATATGCTGCATTGAAATATAAAAGACTGACAAGGAAATGCCAGTTTTAAGTGTTAGCCTGCTGCCTGACAGAACGTTGATCCTCTATATATATATATTTAATTTCGCCTTATAGCCGTCAATCATTGAAACAGAGATATGATTGTGATGATGAATGAGAAACTTGTATTGATGTTTAAATAGTACCATTACTTGTTGCCATTGTGCTTCTCTACAGTGAGCAGAAGAAGTACAGAGTGTTTGTTGTGGTTCCTCTGCTTCCTGGATTCGAGGGAGACATCGCGTCAGGAACCGGAGTTGCGATTCGAGCGATTCTTCACTTCACTTACAGGTGAGAGCCTTCATCTCCCGTCACCAGGCTGCCATTACAGGCCAGAATAAACAACTTACATTGATAACCAACTTACTATTGTGTGTGTTAATTAACATCTTTTAAATAACTAATGTCCTAGGACCATGTGCCGAGGAGAGCACTCCATACTGTCAAGACTTAGTGAAGGTGAGTTTTCTCTCACTCATTTGCTCTCATTAATAAACAGATATCACAAAATGACCGCCGGTTTCCTCTCTAACATGTTTCTTTCTTTCTCTTTGTGTTGCTACTTTAAACTGAAGCTACTTTTACTAGGTATCTTTTCACCAATCTCCATTTTCACCCTTCTTCCTGTCATTCACCTTGAGAACACTGTATGTGTATGTTTCTTGATAAATCTTTACGGTATTTTTCTTTATGTCTCCCAATAACAGTGATGGACCAGTGGACGGAGTACATCTCGTTCTGCGGCCTGAGAACACACTCTCAGCTCAGCGAGTCTCTCGTCACGGAGCTCATCTACGTTCACAGCAAGTTCCTCATAGCCGATGACCGCTGCTACATCATCGGTGAGTCATCAGCCTGGCACAAACTCATCCAAAGACACATTATCATCCTGACCTTGAGTTAGTGAGTCAGTGAGCTATGAAAACTACAGTGGAATTGTACTTGTACTTTACTCGAGTGTTTCCATTTTCTG
Source organism: Notothenia rossii (assembly GCF_949606895.1). Lineage (NCBI taxonomy): Eukaryota > Metazoa > Chordata > Actinopteri > Perciformes > Nototheniidae > Notothenia > Notothenia rossii. Next base: position 7,233,539 of record NC_136907.1, read on the forward strand.
CTACTTTGTACTTCTGCTCCACTACAATTCAGAGGTAAATCATGAACTACTCCACTACATTAATTTAATACCTTTAGTTACTTTACAGATTTGTATTAAAGTGCACCTATCATGCTATTTTTAGGCAATAGCATAGGTCTCAGATATATCAAAAATATATCAAAAACATGTCTATGAAGTGTTTTGCTTAAAATACTAAACAGATCAACCATTCTAGCCATGCCTCATATCCCTCTATTTCACTTCCTGTTTCAAAAAGTGCTGATTTGGGCTAAAAAGCTTTAAAAAAATATATATAGAAAAAAGTAGGGGGCTGAGCTCATGCGGGGCCCGGCAGCTACTTTCTAAACTAAATACTGCCGTGATGAAACGCCATATCATGGATTATCAAGGATTATTTCTGAAACAGTATGGAGCTCAAAGGCTTTCTCTCTTGCCGGTTATACCACAAGGTGAGTTCCTTTTTACTTCCTGCTTCTTCACACACATGCTCTCCAGTACAGGTTAGCTCTGAGTGTTAGCGATGCTAATGTAAACACCGACCATATTACGTCAAAAACATTCGAGCAGCGTTTCTGATTGGGTCGTGGGTCCACATTTCAGATATTACGTCATATCGGATGCAAATCTGGATCAGCTCCGTTGTAGCCTCGTTTTTAGAGATTTGGGTACAGAGGAAAAAAGAGAGGGTTTTATTTTCTGACGCTGCGTGAGTTCCCCGACACACCGGGGACACATTTATGTATAAATGTAAGACATCAAAAAGTGCATTTTGGATGATAGGTCCCCTTTAATGATGTGAAATATAATCAAGTGTTAAATCAGACTTTAGCTCCACCTGGAGTAAATTCAGAAGCTACCCTGCAGTATACAAAGTCATTCAAACTAGCTGCTCCTTTACCAGCTCTGATAACACTTTGATGATCAATCATTATAAAAACATATCATATATATTATTCTGAAATCTGCAGAATGAGTATTTTTACTTAAGTATATGTTGATACTAATACTTGTCTACTTTTACTTGAGTAACATTTTGAATGCAGGACTTGTACTGTAACAGAGTATTCCTACAGTCTGGTACTTCCACTTTTACTCAAGTACAACATCTGAGTACTTCTTCCACCTCTGCCAAAAAGTATTTACATCTCTGTAATAGTTTTAATTTTTTGCGGCGGACTTCGCCACTGTGCTGGGCTCAAATTTCTTTCACGGACCATATAATTTGTCAGCACTGAATTCTGTCAGATTTCACATCATATAGAGCAGAGGCCTGTAACACTTCATGTCAAATGCATTCCTTGAAAATAAATCAAGATTCAAGGCTTTTATTGTCATGTGTATATTAGCTACATTATAGATATGTCAATGACTCTTAGGTCACAGACTCCTCCAGCAGTGCAACACAATAAAACAGATATAATAGTAAATCAAATCAAATAGAATAGAAATAGTGCAAGGAGAGTCTATACACAAGTAATTGGAAATATACGGATTACACTACTGACCAGGAAATGAACTCAAATGAAGCACACTATTGATGTTATTGTTTATCCAGTTCTTGCTTCATGCGCTGACTACTGGCTCGTTCAGGGATGCTTAAAAAAGAACAGATTTGTATTGCTCATTACTTTCCACACGCCTTTCAGGATCGGCCAACATCAACGACCGCAGCATGCTGGGCAACAGAGACAGTGAGATGGCGGTGTTTGTGGAGGATGAGGAGCGGGTCCCCTCCACCATGGGGGGGCAGGAGTACCAGGCCGGACCCCTCACACTCGCTCTGCGAAAAGAGTGTTTCAGGTCAGGACCTAATGTGTAGACTCTGAAATAACATTGTTTCAAGATTCAAGGCTTTTATTGATGTTCTTTGATGATTTGGAATATGATATATAGGATAAATAATTTGTAAGTTGCAAACAGATGAATGTTATGGATGTCCTTTCCATTGTGGGAATGAATGACAACAAACATGGTGACCCGATACAGTTTAGAAAGGATCAATGGAGCATTATTTAAATGGCACCCTTCATGCAATGATGACGCCCAAAGTGCAACAATATATATATTTTGAAAGACTCAAAATAAAAAAACGTATACTGTATGTGGTGGCCTATTTTCCATTTTCACGACCCCTCATAGCGTTTACATATACCAGTCAGCATTCACCTATCCACACACATTGCACAAAATGCAAGGAACCACCTGCTTAAGGAACATTCACACAGATTCACACACCATTTGCCGGGCCATTGGGAGCTTCTCAGGGTTAACTATCTTGCCCATACATAGACATGTTGACTGCAGGGGCTGGGATCGAACCCACAACCATACTACCATTTTGAGACACACACTGAACCTCTGAGTTATCTGAATATACTGTACCTGCTGAATATTTGGCTGTTATTCATTTTCCCGTATAGAGTTCTTGTCGGAGCTTCTTCAGACCCCAGTGTCAATATTGACGATCCCATCAGTGATGAGTTCTTCTTCATGGGCTGGAACGAACCAGCTAAACTGAACGCTGAGATTTATGAAAAGGTATACTTTTAATAAATGACGGTGTTTCATAAATCCTTACTTATATATAAATAAGGTAATATACAGTAGGCCTATATTATATTTGAAATTGTTAGTTTCTCTATTCTAAGTATTTGTATTTTAATGTCTGAACACACTACTGCTTTTGTAACATATATCTATCTATCTATCTATCTATCTATCTATCTATCTATCTATCTATCTATCTATCTATCTATTTATCTATCTATCTATCTATCTATCTATCCATTCATCTATCTATCTATCCATTCATCTATCTATCTATCTATCTATCTATCCATTCATCCATCCATCTATCTATCTATCTATCTATCTATCTATCCATTCATCCATCCATCTATCTATCTATCTATCTATCCATTCATCTATCCATTCATCTATCTATCTATCTATCTATCTATCTATCCATTCATCCATCCATCTATCTATCTATCTATCTATCTATCTATCTATCTATCTATCTATCCATTCATCTATCCATTCATCTATCTATCTATCTATCTATCCATTCATCCATCCATCTATCTATCTATCTATCTATTCATCTATCTATTCATCTATCTATTCATCTATCTATCTATCTATCTATCTATCTATCTATCTATCTATCTATCTATCTATCTATCTATCTATCTATCTATCTATCTATCTATCTATCCAACCCTTTGTTCTTATTGGCTTGTCTACATCAGGTCTTCAAATGTCTGCCCAACAACTCGGTCCACAACATGCGAGAGTTGAAGGAATACTCTGCCCACGAGCGTCTGTGCGACTCTGACCCTGAGCAGGCAAGAGAGGAGCTGAAGGCCGTGCGAGGGTTGCTGGTTCACTTCCCCCAGAAGTTCCTTTGTGAGGAGGACCTGCTGCCTCCGATGAACACTAAAGAAGGCATGGCTCCTGTCGGTCTGTGGACATAATTCAGCTCAGGCCACTACGCTACATCTCCACTGGCTTCAGATGATCCCCCTCATAGTCTCTAATGGTCAGCACAGTTCACTAAAGTAGTCAGCACTGGCACTTCAGTGGTGAGGATGGAGAAATCACATCAAAACAATGTGTTGGTGCATCATTGATGTTTTTATTTTCACTTAAACTGACAATTAACATAACCACTGAAAATTAGATTTGATCATGATTTAGAACAAGGCAAGGGCTATTTCGGGTTTTCCCTTTCCTGTAGTGTGTTATATAGGTTTATGTGAATGTAAGTGGTACTAAGGCTACATTCCCTCTAAAAGTTCAACCAGGAGGCCGAGGGACTTTTTCACCAGCCCATCGGCCGGAAATGACGCTATTGGGATCCTGCTGTAAAAGAATGACATCACTATGTAATACTTGCGCTTCCATTGGCTCCAACACAATGTATGTGATAGACTAAGGGGCGGGACATCCCTAAGCGGTTGACCAATCACAACAGAGCCAGCCAGCTAGCCAATCAGAGCAGACTGGGCTCTGGTTTCAGACAGAGGGTGAAAAGACGTGTTGCAGCACGGGGAGTATGAGAAAAAAACCTTTTTGAATATTAAAGCATGTAAACATGTCAGAGTAGAGACACTAAATACTCATATGAACCTGAATTTGAGCATAATAGGGCCCCTTTAAAAAAAAGTCATAAATACAAATCCAGCTTAAATAGGCAAAAAGAAAAGTCTCCAGGCTGGATTTCAAAGTAGTGAGAATTGCGTTGTTTGTTCCACATATATGTAGCATCTCTGGTTACAGGAGGTTGAGCTGAGTTGTTTGTACATTACATTAAATGTCACTTGTTGGCGACTTACATACTCAATACTGTGGGCAATCCCCACAGGAGCAATTTGGGGTGAAGTGTCTTGCCCAGGGACACAACGACATGCTGACTGCAGTGGGATTCGAACTTGCTGTCCTCTGATTCGAAGATCAGCGCACTATCCCACTGAGCCACAGCCTCCCCTGTTTCATTCTGCTGCTCAATATGAGCGGCGGTGTTGAACGCAAATGAATGTATGAGTCAGGAGAGGACGGCGAGTTGGTATTGGAAATCAACACATGATCTGGGAACATAGTGTACAGTTATTGGTGCAAGGTTTTTGGATGGGTGGGTGGGTGGCTTCCGTCTCTGTCTCTGTTCGCTCTCACTCTCTTCCTCCGAGGCTTCACCTCTCTCTGCAGTGCCAGCAAATCTGTCAGAACATTTGTGGTTGTTATGGTGACGGATATAAAGAGATGACTGGATTGTATCTGAAATAAGAGACTGAATAGGGCAGGAAAGGGAGAGAGCACCTAAAAAGAAATGGGGCTAAATCGGGATAGAGTACGGGAAAAAGAGAAAAAGGAGGACTGACCATTTTCTGTGCAGATTTCATATTTCTGGATCAGTGATCAGATGACGACACTGTCTGTGAGAGGAGAAAAAAGGAGGACAAGATAATTGAAGGGTGTTAGGTTGATTTACCGCAAATTGTTGCAGGTTTTTAAGTCACCATGACAACCAAAATGAGTTATAATTCCTCCATGTGCTCAGCAGAACAGAACAAATCATTCCTCTTCAGCTATTTCCGTCACCGCTCGACAATTACGTGTCCAGGTGCCATAAAATGTCCTGCATAACTTCCCTTTACTCATTTTCATCCTACCAGGCTTTCATTTAGAGCACATTACACTGTCACTTAGTGGTGACATAACTTGGCTTAGACTCATCAAGTCCTCTTTAGTCACAAAGATGTTTTTTAAATATATATAAAATGACATCCTTGGTTTGCTGAAAACCAGCAAATCCCATTTCCTGTGTCATGAGGAACTGAGTAGAATTGAGCAAGCGTTGCACTGGACAAATAGGAAGCATCCCTCTTTTGTGAAGTGTATCCGAAATCTTATGTAATCATTTAGCAGACTGTATTGTTAGTCCTGCCTTCCTCGTGCATTTCCATAGCTGGAAGGAAGCTGAACAGAGTTTGACCAAGGTGAAGGAGGGAAAACAACGTTGAAGATTCCTCACATAGCACACATTATTACCAAGTTTAATGACATTGACACATATGCAAAGCACCTTTATCAAGACCTGTATGCGATGGATTGAAGTCCATCAAAAGTAGAAAATGGCTGAGCCTGTGACACAACACTACCAAGTCGGTATCAGTGCAATCTGACAGATGACAAGTTTCCCACATCGACGCTGCTCTGCCTCTACATGAACCACCTTTCACAGACCAGCTAAGAAATTCTGGCTTCAGATTAATTCACCTTTTTCTTTGGAAGATTTTAAAATGCTACTAGTCTTTGCACACTAAGCGCTGGGTTGTTACCTTAATCTCCTGTAAAGCACAAAATGGTTGCTCTTATACTGTTTCTATCATGCATTTTATTTTTATCTGGCTACTAGCCAGCATTTCTAATACATTTGTATGAATATACTAATAACCAAAAAATGTGTGTGTGTTAACTCGTCACTTTTAATCTTAAATCACCATGTTAAAACCTTTTGTATGCAAATGTATAGATCTGGGATATTACCGTAGAGTTGCTGATGTATAACTAACGCTCAGGAGATAATAAACATGCTTACTTAATCGCTTAAGTGCAGTTATGAATAATTTTGAGGTATTATACTTCCCTTGTTTCCTCAATAAACTTGTTTTATATGGAATTTACAAGTGAATATCCTTGACTTTGATTCGTACATTGCAAACTTCCTGTGTAATATTTTATATGAGAATATATGGTATATTTTTAACACTTCTAACTAAATATTTAAACATGTTCAACAATATCTAAATGTAAAAAATAATCATACTTCATGTGATGACACGTTTTCTTTTACAAGGAGAACTGTGTTATTCAGCGTATAATAGACAAATATTTAATAAGTGTGTGTTTACAAAAAATACCTTCCAAAACTACTAAGTATATATAAGTATATATATGTCTTTTTTTTCTTTTTAATACATATAATGTACTTGTGGGATAATACTGTTATTTGAAACCAATTACAGTCAAATACAGTAACGTGTATCTGTATATTCCTGGGTCAAATAAATTATTTGAATTAAACAATTTAGAGACAGAGTTGACACATATTTAAAAAGTTCTTATAGGAATTGGGTGCTATTCAACACGCAACAAAATAAATGGTAGATACATGTTCTACCTGAATGCTTAAATCTTAAAATAATAAAGCACCAATATAAGGTTATTGTCATATCACAGCCTCAATCTTTATAACTTTATTTGATGGAAATATTTGTAAACAAATGATATATTATTCAGTAGTGTGCCAGACACAAAGGAAAAAGAAAAATGTCCATTTCTAATTTAACATGCAAAAAATAAATAAAGTGTAACTATTATCTGCCTGAATGATTACACCTTCAATAAAGTGTCAATACAAGGTTATTGCCACCTCACTGCCTCAATTGTTAAACCCTTATATTTTACTCTATATTTGGACATCTTTGTAAACAAATGATATATTATTCCCACACACATCCGAGCAAAATTAGGAAAAGGAAAATGTGTTATTTAAAATGACAAAAGAAACATTTACGAATGACCTATTTCTATGTTTCTTTGTGAGTTATCTATAATAATTGTATGTATTTGTACTTATTCCTGAGCTTTGTGCAGTGGCAAGACAGCTTTGTCCATGTGCAGCTCGGTGCAGACAGAGGCATTGCGTAGGTTGAGGTCCACTGTAATTTTCCAGGTAATTTGTCCCTGGTGAAGCACCGTAGCTCTGCAAAAGGAGCAAACACTTGAGGAGTGTTTTGTGCAGCCAATCGTCAGTACAAGCCCGCAAGACTACAACAAGGCTTGGAGTGGGAGGGAGGACTCGGGCGGCAAAACATGGCGAAATAACAAGTTTTACTGTTGGCTGCTTTTGGGAAATTGCACCGTGTCTATCGTGTTGGACTTCGGCGACGGGTTCATAACATTTGGAGGCTGGAGGACGAGAGCAACGCGTAACTTTAGAGAGTCGAGGGCCCCAGTTTACAAGTATTACGGTGGCTGCTGGCGAGAAAAATAGTGCCTGCCTGTCTGCCTGTGTTTCCCCGGAAGGTTGGCAGTGCTAGGCGCGACTGTCAACACAGATCATGGATGAAGGAGGAAAGTTTATACTGGAAAACACCATAGATTGTACTCGGTAGATTGATTGCACGCACCTGACTCGAGAGAATATTTAAGTCGTGTTAACAAGTTTGGCAACTGCAGTCGTATATACAACTAGGCCATTGTTTTTTTTATTTTTCCCGCAGTTGTGTTAATATTCAGGGAGGACATCTCTTTAAGGCTTGACGGCCGGTTCTGGTGCGGACGGACCCGGACGCCATCACATCAGACGCTGCGTTTCTCCTTAAAAAAAAACAACCACTGCGCTGCTCTGGTTCATTTTCTACTTAAGCAACGAAACAAGGACTGTTTTCCAATTGCACACCAGATCTGTGTGGTAGTTTCTTTTTCTCCGTGAATCGTTTTTGTATCTGCATGTTGTACAGCAGCAGAGACGTCTTGTCAAAATGAACGCAGCAAGGTGTTCAACAACAGTGGAGGTGCATTGCATTGAAAACCTGCCCGTTGGTAGTAGAACGGTACCGTTGGCCGGCTAACTGACGTTAACAGTTTCTTGAAATACCTTCTTTTTTTTTTTTAAGTGAAATGTGTTTTGACCAGACATTGTAACCGGCTTTTTCTGTAAAACAACACTGGTTAACATTGTAGCTCGAGTTGACGTGAGCTAGCCCGCTGGGTGCGTCTGTGACGGCTCTATCTGCGATGTGTTTGCTAATCTAAGTGCTACCGTGTTGTTCCGCAACAGTTTAACAGATTGCCCAGCGCGTTTGCTTGATTTAATCCGTAGATAAGCTCTCTCAAGATCGCTTTAGCAGCCGCTTCACATTTCCACAAGTACGTCTTGTCAAATAAGTGGCTAACTTGGTAGCTAAGGTCCTAAGTTTCGCCAGCCATGTCTGAAAACGCCCCCACACGAAGCCTGGATGACATAGACCTCGCAGCTCTGAGGGTGAGTATTGTTATTATAAGACAAGTGTGCTGCACTTTATTCATGTACAATTATGGCTGACGTTAGATGTTATGTCATATGAACTGAAGTGTGTGCTTTCCTCTGACACAAGCACGACCATTCAACACCCACGTAACAAAGTTAAGGTGGATAAACATCCCCTGGCCCTGTGTTGCTACAGGCAGCTGTCATGTCTACGTGAATTGTCTAGCAACAACTTTTTACACACTGCTATATTTATGTTTCTTTATGCTGTGTTTTCCTGTGATCAAATATGCCATTGAAATGATAAAATCTGAGATTGTAGGCATAATCACAATCTGTTTTTGTTGTGGTTTATTATTGTTTTGGAGGGTCTTTTCCCTAGGTGGGCCCAAGTTGAATGGCAAATCCTCCAACCATACCCTTGTTGATTTTGGTTTTGTATTGCTACTATATTTGTAATAAAACGAGTTCTGTATCAAAGTTGTTAGGGGTAGACCACACACTACATCTTAGTGGTATTTTAAGTGATCCATCCTCCACTCATAAATCACCCTGGCTGTTTGGACCCCCCTCATCTAACATCACAACCACTTTGCCAAAATATGGTCACCTCTAATGCCTTTTGGGAGAAATATGCAACCTTAGTTTATTGTCAATTCTGCCATATGTAATAACATATACAAATAGACGATGGAAATTATATTCACGATAGCCCCTTTCGGTGCATCTCCAATGTTAAGTGTCACATGTGTATAATGTGTTGCATCAGTAAATCCCCTTATGACAAACCCTTATTAGCATTATAAATCTGTTGATTATGCATTCAGTCGCTGCTTTTTTAAATATAGATAACAGCCCTGTCTCCCCACTGAGGTATTAAAGAGATGCATAGCTTTCACTTTTAGGATTAGATTTCAGTTTTAATCCATGTCAACGGTTAACATGACCAAAGGTTCATTGAGGTTTTTTGATTGATTTAAAAATGAAAAAATCTGAGCAGTGGAGCTTTCCTAGATCAGTGGTAGTTTATCCCAATCCTGGTTTGCTTGGTCCCTTGTTATCCTGGCAAATTGTTAAAACCGACCCATCTCTTTATTACACATCTTTAAAAAAAATTACAATCACATTATAATCAACAGAAGTGTTTTTTATGGGTATTTTGGCCCAAATTAGATGAATTTCTTTCTGAAAATTACACTGAAATGTGTGATCTGATATGGTTAAGTACACTGGATGAATGTTTGAATATCCTGACTGGTTTTTAGGATGATGAGCTGACCATTTGGTGTGTGTTGTTATTGTTTACTTTTGAGTTTCATCAGTGTAAACAACATCTCTTAACCCCCAGTGTATTGGCAGGAACTTCAACAACAAAATCTGCACGACTATCTACCACTAGATAATAACTTTCTAACAGTTTTAAACATAATTGTGCTAAATGTGTCACAGATTATTTCCTGTTGCAGTGTTTGTGAATGACACTAGCTGACAGGAAGTAGTCATAGCCCCAAGCTGTTTCCTAGCAATGCAAATTGGATACAACTTGTGAATCTCTCTTTGGGTGAACTAATCCTTTAGAGATGCCCTGCGGAGTTTTCTTGCAAACAAATAAATGTTATTTTTATAATCAGTATTCATCACCAAAAGGCATTGTGTGAATCCTTGAGCTCCAACCAGTGTGTTCAATGTATTTCCTTCATCATAAAAAATGTGCAAAGAGAATTACTATTCTAGCATTTCAAATATCGTGTAGTTTAGCTAGCGGACCTCTTTTTTGTTGGCGCATTGCAGCATATTTTGGGTGTTATTGCCACCTGTTGACGAGGGGAATAGTGTGAATCCACTGGCAGGACGGTGTTGTACGACACCCGGGCGTGCAAGCTTCCTTGTGCATGAGATAAACAAAACTTTGTCACACTGATAGGAAAACGGCTACATAGGGCAACTCGAGGAAAACAACTTCACAGGGAAACTTTAAGCCGCTCAATTTGAGTTTTTCTATACATTTGCTGCAATGTAAAGAAGGACATAGCATAATGACAGACCACCATCAAAAATGTGCACGTCAATAGCACTCGATATAATCAAGCTACCTGCACGGTTATTTTGTTTACAGCTGGCATAACGTGGTCATAGTCCAACAAGAATGTCTGTTGAACTTCACCCTGCTTTGTTGTTGATTTGAAATTCACTTCTTTGCTTATGTTCAGTTTCAAACAGGATCTTAAATATTGTGTTGTGAGGATATTGGATTCTGATTACCAAGGAATACCAGCCCTCTGGAAATGAACCTCATGAGAGATTTTTGTCTTGTGATTTTTCTTTTTTTGGGCTCATTAAAACAGTCCTGATGTGTTTGGCAAAAATAACCTTACATATACGAGTGAGGAAAAAGGACTGCTTTGATATGATATATTACTTATGTAATGGCTAGTAAAAATACAACATGTCAGATATTAAATAGTTTAAAATATCAGCTAGCTTTTCCTTCTTGGTCATGCCTTTTGGAAATGTGATCTTAAATTCAAAATGTCATTATGTATGTTAAAAAACAACAGTGAAAATCCAGTTGTTTTGATCTTACTTCATTGGATGTAATGTAAAGAGTTGACTTACTCAAGGGCCGTAATGGTAGCAAAATCTAACAATGGTAGTGGTGATGAAATGTAAACATTGTTCTTCCTTTCAGCAAACTGATGGATTGATTAATTGGTTAGCTATGAAAGAAAATATGAAGTATTTCTAGATTTCTAATTACAAAGCCACTTAAAAACACTTACCTGATAATATCTGGAATGATATTCAAGGAATGCGATTGTTTGAGTTGTGATTTTGACTATTGTTGCAGCTGTGTAGCAACAGCTGGCAGGCTTTTATTTTTTCAGGACTTCCTTTCAGCTTAACTTGACACCCCTGCAGGAAATGTGTGGTCAACTTCCTCACGGACCATTATCAGTGTCTTCTAGAGGTGATACCCCGTTGAACTGAGCTTAAGAATTGGGGGGAAATGATTGTGTTACACCCTGAGGTTTTTCAAATACACCGAGCTTACACATTAATACGTCAGCATGATATATCCAGCAGAACTACAGTACCAGAGCTGCCAGTTCTGAGATTTCCGTTGGCTAACTGCAGGTTTCTCCTTTAACTGCTTCCTTGCCTTTTTGTCAAACACCACGCTCCATTTGTTTGACTGTGTGTGCTGGTGTTGCTACTCCTAGAACATAACTGTACCCTTCCCCTACAATCTTTTCATTCCTCTCATCCCACTCTCTGGCTGGCCGTGGGTGAAGCTACCGCCTCAGCCTGGCCACCCACTCTTATCATTACATTATCCTCTTCCATAGCATCCCTCTTCCTCTTCCTTTACGTCACAGTCCCCCTTCTTTTGTGTCACAGAACATGGCCGCTATGTTTATGTCATCACATGAGCAATCTGCTTCATATCTCTGGTCATTTTTAGATTTAGCTGTCAAGCATAGATGCTATTTTCCCCTGTGAATGTGCCCCGTCTGAAAGGAATGTTTCCCCTCCTTGTTGGAAGGCAGAAAGCCATCATTGGAAACAGATTAAAGCAGGATAGATCATTCTGTATGTTTTAAACCCAAAGCAGCAGTCTAACCACCCACACATCTTCTTAAAGCCATATTGGAATTGCATGAAAGTGGAACTGCTTGTCATTATTCCCTTGTCGATTGGAGGTGGGAGTTGCATAATTAAGCCAAAGCAACCTACTCATTATTAGTGTCAGTGAAGCAGCATGAAAGGAAAAAAATCAGGAAAAGGAATAATAATAATTATTATTATTATTATTGTTTTAATTATAACGCTTTATTGGTTTAGCACTCAAAACAAGATTCATGTCACACTTTAAAACCTTTTTCTTGCACATAAGCAGCAGATGCAGATGATGTAAAGTTTTTTTTTAAGGTGTTAGAAAAATAAAACACACTTAGAAAAGTAAGAACGACATAAGATTGAGTTAATAACTACAAACTAAACCTATAAGATAAATAAATGTATGATAATAAAGATTTAAAGTCCAATTTTGAAGGGATATGTCGCTAATTGAAAGCTAGTGTATGTTGTTTGAAAATGTCGTCCGAATTTGCCTCATATTTTCTGGTAGGGTGTCGCAAAGTCTGGGAGTGTAGTGGACGCGAGCTGCTTCTTCCGTTTTATTTTGGGGGGACTTGAAATATATAATATATGATGTTAAATCCACCTTTTGTATCGTATCTAGTAGTAACCATTATTTTGTGCATCTGTTGTCTGTTTCCTCCATGTTGAGTCTTTGGGTGGGCAGTGAGTGGGTGGTACAAAACATTGGGTTCAGACTATTTGTACGGAAATATGGAGTTGTAATATTGGATGTAAAACCATTGGGGTTGTTGTTATGTATAGTTTGTATTCTACTAAGGCCTATGTGTCTATGTATGTGCATATTCACAACGCCCACAGCTTCTGTTGTTCAGGACAAATCCTTTTGACTTACACCCTTTGTTGGGGAGACAATGCTTAAATATGGGAAATTCAAAGACCTTTTTCTTTAACTTTTGCCTTTGTGCCAGCATTAGTGAAGCCAGCTTGCAGCAGTAACTAGAACACCTGCAGTTAAGTAGGATTGTAGTATTTAAGTGTGACTCTTAACTGAAGAAACATGACAAAGGAGAACAATCACACAGGAAGCATCTCCCACTTCGAACAAAAAATAAACACGCCGTGATCTGAGTGTATTTTCCTTTCTTGGTTAAGCTCCCAAGTTTGTTGTTTTTGAAACGTTTGAAACGGGGTGCTGTGGGGTAGCTTGACGTTTCATAGAGGGTGCTCAAACATTTAGGGTTCCCCATTAATGCACCGGGCGCTACCGTGGAATTTTCTACTGCAACAATCCCCACGCAAATACACAACGTACCCACAACTGTTACATTGAAGGCTCGATAATCAGCTCACGGCATATAGTTGTAAGCAAGGGTAAAGTGCTGTTTTTATAGGTGGTGTGTGGGCCTCACATAGGGGGTCCGGGGGCAAGCTCCTCCGGGAAGATTTTTAAATATTGAAGTTAAAAGCATCAATCTGGTGCACTTTGAGAGCAAAATGAAGAGATCTATGGATACCTCTCTCAACACCCAGATGAAACAGAACTGTAAACAGATTTACTTTTTTCTTTATGGATATTTTACAAATCACCCTTTTAAACTTTATTCTTGTTTAACTGTCATATAGTATTTCATACCTGTTTTTCATTTATTCTCTTATTTTTTTATAACTATAAAGATCATATAAACGTGTGCCTCGGAAATAATTGTTTACATTAATGGTGACCAAAACGTTTGAGACCCACTGAGATAACACTGACGGCCCGTCCACACTACAGCTTCAAAAAAAGCTTGCCGGCGGGCGTGTCTGAAGCTCGACCAACAACCAATCACATGAATCTCCCGCCCCTGACACACAAGCAGCGGTTTGATTGGCTAGAGCTTGTACTGCCATATGATTTGATTGGCTGACGCTTCCACCGAAAGCTTCAGAAGCTTCAAAAGTTGAACATTGCTCAACTTGTGCAGCCTGAAACGCCAGGAAAGCTCCGCTCTGCTACCCACAATTCAGTTCGGCGAAAAGCGAGGCAACGTGACGTCACCCCATTCAAAGTGAAGGTGCAGACGCGTTGGAAACCGTTTTTGAAGCTGTCGAAGCTGTAGTGTGGACGGGCTGTGAGAGAGTCCTTTAGCTCACTGAGCCTCTCAGTCTGACAGGAGAGGACTCTCCTCCACTTTGTTGTTCAAAAAACTCCTTATATCCGTTAGCGTAGCTCGCTAGCACCAGAAGCTAACAACAACGATCTCCGGTACCGGTGCACTCTCTCTCTCTCGCTCGCGCACGCACACAAAATGGCTCGTTTCACACACACACACAGAGCCGAGCTTTAATGAAACACAGAGACCCAGACGTAATAGTACTGTATCATATTATTTTTCGAATCAATAATCTTTTAAATTATGATAATTTTTTTTGAGATATATATTTTTATAACCATTTTTCCTCCTGGTCTCTCGCGCCCCCCCTTTCATGCCTCGGCACACCCCCTACTTTGGTAACCCCTGACCTGATGTATTTGCTCTTTTTGAAATACATGTTGTTTGACTATATAAATATGCTCATGTCTCCCATAGGATCCTGCAGGGATCTTCGAGCTGGTCGAGGTCGTCGGCAATGGGACATATGGACAGGTGTACAAGGTGAGATATCACACCTGAACAATGTGTGACTCTATTCAACAAATTATCTTTTACTTATACGATGAGTTGCTTTAAGACTACTCTAGTGCCCACTTTCTGTTACATTTCTCCCAGATCACAGCAGATTAAACGTCCTGCTATGTCTATGTTATTCATAAGTTGTTAAAAGAAAGTGGCAGAAAGATAACAGACTTAATAAGAACGCCAAAATGGTGTGACGAAGCAATTAGCCACACTTAAAGGTGGGGTAGGTAATTCACTTCAGAAAACCTTTTTGTTATATTCCATGGAATGCTCTTAGCATCCCGATAGCAATGAATACATTAAATGTACTTTCAAATTCTAGCGCACTCGAGCTGGTTTCTCCATTCTTACCTACCCTACCTTTTAACTTTAAGTGTATCAGCAACATGGAGTCCCACATTTTACTGACCCCTGTGTTGCTGATCCAACTTGTCAGGGCCGTCATGTGAAGACGGGCCAGCTGGCTGCCATCAAGGTGATGGATGTCACCGAGGAGGAAGAGGAGGAGATCAAAGCAGAAATCAACATGCTGAAAAAGTACAGCCACCACCGCAACATAGCCACGTACTACGGTGCCTTTGTCAAGAAGAGTCCACCGGGACACGATGACCAACTCTGGGTCTGTATACACTCCTAACTGATGATCTACAAGCTGTGTGCCTCTTTGATGGTGCTCACTGAGTTTGAATTTGTTCTGCATGCAGCTGGTGATGGAGTTCTGTGGGGCGGGATCAGTGACCGACCTGGTGAAGAACACTAAGGGCAGCTCTCTGAAGGAGGACTGGATTTCTTACATCTGTAGAGAGATCCTACGGGTAAGAACCCACAGTGCAAACAAGACAAAGCAAATGTGCAGCAGCTGTACTCAGTGCTGACCGATTCTGACTTCTTTTTCTGCACACAGGGCCTTTCTCACCTGCACGCCCATAAAGTGATCCACAGAGACATCAAGGGGCAGAACGTGCTGCTGACGGAGAACGCAGAGGTCAAACTTGGTACGTTGAATGCTTTAACATGAAAATAAGCTAATGATGTCCTCCGTCGTCTCACACACTCTTCTCTCTGACTCCTTTGTCCAGTTGATTTTGGTGTGAGTGCTCAGTTGGACAGGACTGTTGGTCGTAGGAACACTTTCATCGGCACGCCTTACTGGATGGCTCCTGAGGTTATTGCCTGCGATGAGAACCCTGACTCCACCTATGACTACAGGGTATGAGCAGCACTGCGTGTGTGTGAGCATTATGTCGTGAGAGCAGATGAAAGATGGAGGCTAACCTGATCCCCTGTGTGTTACAGAGTGATATCTGGTCCTTGGGGATCACAGCCATTGAGATGGCAGAGGGAGCTCCTCGTAAGTGTGCCCTTTCATCATGTTTTTTTAACCTGTTCTTGGTTGTAGGGCTGTATAGGTTTAACCCCCCGATATATTTGTGGACATCTCATACCATTGTAACCTTATTTGATTGAATCATGCATTTCCGTGCACTCGGCAGCAGATTATCTCTCATCGTCTCGAGGCCCATTCTCAACGTCCTCACGAATGACTCTGTCTTGCATATTTGGCCTGGCTGTCTGTGCCTTCAGATGGACAGCTGACTCACTGTAATCAAGGTAGTGTAGTCGTGAGCTGGCAGGCGGCCTGCGGAGGCTGATCGCACATCTCTCTGATCTGCTCAGCGTGGAGATCTGTCTGCCTGGAGATTTGCTGTCAACCCTGGACAAAAAGGAAAAAAATTGCACCTAAACAAAGCAAACAAAAATGAACGAGTCAAATAAAGTCCATGTTAAACAATGACTTAACATCATTTCTACTATTCTGCCATATTGACCAGTTTGTTGGTTAAATGCAACTATTATAACCCTACCTAAATCAGATTTGAATTGCATGCTGTGTTTAGGTTTACTTGGTGTTGCATTTGGCACTAAAGCAGTACAGGATAGACCGGATTAACAGATAAGAATCTGAAATGTAAAAGCAAGTACCAACAAGGAAGAATATTTAAAAAAAGCCTTCTTTGTACGGTCCAAATCATCAACTATTTTTATAAAACCTGTGAGGTAATAACTCTAATTGGGATGTTGGTTGTTAATAGAATAAAAGGTAAGGCTGTGTTGTGTGTTTATTATTCGCCCAGAAGAACACACGATTGTTTTAATGATCAGGCCACTACAATAATGATTAGCGTTTCCTGTTGTTGCTTGTTCCTACATTTTTGAATTCCTTCCTGTTTTCCCTGTTTTCTAAATAGCACTCAACACATCTTCCATCAACAGTATCTTTTAGTTAACAGAGAAACCAGTTCTCTCTTTTTCCCAGCAGTTAGAAAACACTGGCGTCATGGGGCTGCTGTTGTATGAGCTCTGCAGTGTCTAAAGCCAGCCTCTTGTTGGCCAAAACTGAGCTCTACTAAATAAAACATTATACAAAGTCTCCCCAGATGGAAACGTAATGCCTCATTTGCTAATTTCAG
The DNA here is from genome assembly GCF_949606895.1 of Notothenia rossii. Taxonomy (NCBI): domain Eukaryota; kingdom Metazoa; phylum Chordata; class Actinopteri; order Perciformes; family Nototheniidae; genus Notothenia; species Notothenia rossii. Next base: position 7,250,812 of record NC_136907.1, read on the forward strand.
TGAGTAGAATACAACTTGTGTTAAACTTTTGAAATTAACCATATTTCCATACTCATGGATTACAGATTTTTTAATGAGGATGAGAAGAATTCACAACAAGCTAATTGAACTTTTGAATGTGGAAATAAACACATCAAGACACAAATTATTTAGTTTCGAATTTAGAGTCTTGTTTTCGTATTCAAAACAGATTTGTACCACAGGCACAAACAACATGTTAGATGTTCTCTGAAAGCTTTTTGTTTTGTGTTTCAAATCACTGAGGAAGATCACAGTGCTCCTTGTTACTGCTGCCGCATGTGACATAAGGCGAACAGGCCAAATGTCAAGCTGTTGTTGATGTACCGTTGCAAATCATGCAGTGTGTTCTGACTCACTCCATCAGCTTCATTACAGAATGATTTGTATTATTTATTTATTATTCACCACCAGGGATAAAGTTGCTGTATTTCTTGTTTTTAGACTTTTTGTCCAGCTCTGTTTGGATTGGTAAACCGCTAAGAGATGTCCCGCCCCTTAGATGATACATGTTAGATGCTTTTATCTAAAGCGACTTCCATACTCAATACTGTGGGCAATCCCCACAGGAGCAATTTGGGGTGAAGTGTCTCAGGGACACAACGACATGCTGACTGCAGTGGGGTTTGAACCTGCGACCCACTGATCCGAACACATACGCACATCCCACTGCGCCACACGCCCGTCACCTACAATGTGTTGGAGCGCTAGCCAACAGAAGCTGTAGTGTTACGTAGTGATGTCACTATGTTACGGAAGTAAACGAAGGAGTCCAATGGAGGTGTTTCAGGCAGGGGGGGGGGGGAAGGAAGGAAGGAAGTGTGTGGGATATAAACTCCCTCTGGACTTTGGTAACCTTTGCAGACCATTTGCACAAAAACCTATATAACACTATATAAAAAAAATTAGTATAATGGGTCCCCTTTAATCTCTGATAAAATGAGTTGCAAGAACCTCTAACAGATTTTTTACATGCAATTGTCATTGGTAGTAAAACTATTCCATAGAACATTGATTTTGATCACATGACCTACAGTCAGTTAATCTACAGAATACGTGCGGTAGGACTGATATTAGAGTGGTATAGGTTTGTCTCGCTGTTTCATGGAGATGCATCATTGTGCTCGTTACAGTAATGTATTCATTTGCCTTCCAGCGTTACTGTCGGATAATTGTTTAACAAATGAATTATTGAGCATCTTCTCACACACTTTTCAGCACTCTGTTCACTTGCTGTGTTAGCAGACGCCGTCTATACCTCTTGCGTTTGTTCACACTTAAAAAAAAGCTGAAATGAAATGCTCTTCCCGTCTCATTCGAAATGCATGTGTCCATAAGACTGCCATGTAAAAGCCTACTTACTGTGAAAGTGTAAAGCTAACCAGTCAGGTTTACCTACCTACGCTGGGAACACAGTGACTCACAGTCCTTGCTCTTACAATGCAACAACAAGCCTCAGGCGCCAGGGAACATTGGTCAACAGCAGCTGTAATCTTGTTTGAGGATGATAATGTGTACTGGTGGCTAGTTTTATTTACAAACTACCAGGTGTGGAAGTATACGATATTCTGTCTTAACACAATAATCCTTATTTATGATGATTTCTGCAGCCTTGTGTGACATGCACCCGATGAGAGCCCTCTTCCTGATACCCAGGAATCCCCCTCCAAAACTCAAGTCCAAAAAATGGTGAGTTATCAAACCCTCCTGCTGTGCTATTTACATATCAATCATATGATGTCAGGCGTGTGGGAAAGCCTCAAAACTTGTTTCCAAAGGCAAGTTAAATATCATCAATGCAGGTTATGGCTTACTACACAAGAACTGCAGCAACGAGACTAGTCTGTTTACTTTGAGAAAGCAGGTTTCTGCAGTGCCACAACAACCCAATGTTTAACACAATGTTAAATGTGTATAAACACACTTACAGGAACAACACTATAAGGGATACATTCTGCTTGTAAATCCTGCTTCTAGAAGAGACTCAATTACAGGACAATACGTGTGCATTTGTACCGACATTGGGAAAACACACTTTAGGAATCAGTCTCATTTCAGAGTGTTAGACTTTATGTCCCAGTATTGAAACAATATGACTGTGAGCAAGACGAGAAGCCCAAAGTGTGTAAACTAATTTCCCATTTTCTTTCTCCTACCCTGTTTTTTTTTTAATGTTCCTATTACTCTCCCTGCTGCTCGTTAAAGGATCCACTTAGCAGAGTTGACGGCCCCAGAATGCAATGCTTCTTTCATAATGTTCTTTGGCTTCAGTCTTTGAAAGCTGCCAGTCAATATCGTGTGACCCAGATGGACCATTATGCAAATACCAAAACATTATTAAGGGATGGAAACAATTACAATGAACTAATGAACTCGTGATTACTGCCCATGAACGATATTGACCTCATTTGACCGGTAGTTTTCATTGGATGATTATTGAAGTATGATGAATTGTTTTTTGTAATGATTATGTGAAAGTAAAGAAGCATTTCGTAGTGAAGTAGTGGCTCGAACTGGTTATGTGCAATGAGACGGGGCCAGTGTAGACATGTTTACCTTTAAGACTGTGAGCATTAACTGAGAATCTTAATCGCTTTAGTTCACACTCGTGTAAGAAAAGGAGATGCTTAGAAATGCCTCCCCAGATAAGGCTGGCAAAAAAATCTCTCTTTTTGATGAAATTAGCTTACTTTATTAATCCCAATTTCTTTGTCACTGCAGCATGTAAACAAGGCATAGCATATGAAATAACAATCGAATATAAACAAACATAAACAGTAAATATATACCTATAAACAGAACAATAACATAACATATTGTCAGTGCAAGATATATCTATACAGTATCTTTAACAAGTACACAATATAAATATACATATTTTTCGGTTTACACTTTAAGTGTGCAAAGTAATTTCATTATTCAATTTAAATGTACATGCACAAGGTACAGTGTGAAACTTGGGGAGTTACAGCTGCTCCCCCCCCCCCCCCCCCCCCCCGACTCTCCCTCAATGGTTTCCCGTCCTCTAACCTCCCCATTCCTCCCAGGTCCAAGAAATTCCTTGACTTTATAGAGGGGTGTCTCGTGAAGACGTACAACAGCCGGCCGTCCACAGAGCAGCTCCTCAAACACTCCTTCATCCGGGACCAGCCCACCGAGAGGCAGGTCCGAATCCAGCTCAAAGACCATATCGACCGCACGCGCAAGAAGAGGGGGGAGAAAGGTAAGCAGATCAGATTTAAGAAGATTTCCCCGGGCGCCGTAGATAATGACAGCCCGCTAACACTAGGATGGGTCAAATGTAGAGAAACCGTTTCGTTACATAGTACCTGTACTACGTAATGACGATAAAGTTGAATCTTCAATTGAAATGGGTGTTACCCAGGGAACGTTACCAGGAACACTGTCTTTGCTTTTTCCCTGTTGCATAATCAACCTGCTGTTCTTTGTATTCACTGTTGTGTGACTTTAATGTTTGAATAGTTTGTGGAGAGGCTGACATCCTCAGAGTACTTATTGAGATTTATTGAACTCCGAACAATGTAGTGGGATTAGGGTTTGGGTCACACATGAAGATTGTTAGATGCTTAATAGAGAGTGATCTCCTGAAGTATTTTGTATGTTTGCTCCAACACAGTGCGATATTTGACCTCCTTTTATGCTTATTGTCTTTGTAGAAGAAACAGAGTATGAGTACAGTGGTAGTGATGAAGATGAGGAAAATCGAGGAGGAGAAGACCGAGAGTCAAGGTAATTGACATTTATATTCTCTGTCCATGTCGTATGAATCCTTGACTTGTGTGACTGATTTCCCGCCCCCCTCCCAAACATTTTTTTCCTCATCTCCTCAACTGTTATCCAGCAGTTCAATTCTCAATGTGCCGGGCGAGTCCACGTTGAGGCGGGACTTCCAGCGCCTGCAGGTGGAGAACAAGGAGCGCTCGGAGGCTCACAAGAGGCAGCAGGCCCAGCTGGCCGCTCAGCGCCGGGACCCCGAGGAACACAAGAGGCAACTGCTGCACGACCGGCAGAAACGCATCGAGGAGCAGAAGGAGCAGCGGCGCCGACTGGAAGAGGTAACCATCAACGGGAAAGTTTCCTGCTTATAGAGATACGCTTATTAGACTTCTAGCTTAATATATGATCAGTGTTAAGCTAAAGTTAGCAAATGATATTTCTTAGCGTAGCAGAGAGACTGTCATCAGTGGGGAAACAAGCCTGACTCTCTCCAAAGTGAAGAAATACTCCTACCAGCACATATTGAATGTTTGCTGTAGCTATTATCCTAGCGCAGAGAGAGAAAAGATTACAGCACATGACCCTCCCTAAAAGTACAGATTGACTTGTTGACCTAGGTTGATTAGGTAAAGTCAATTCAAGGTGTTTATTATTGGGGTTAAGATGTGATGTGTATCTTATTTTTGAACTTTGTAATTTGCCAAGTAGGCTACTTCTCTCACTTATCTTAGCCTTTATGCTAAGCTAAGCTAATTTCTTCCTGACTATAGTTTCTTCGGAGACTTCAGACTTGTATCAATCTTTTCATGCAAGGAAACAAATCAGGGTTCTTCCAAAAGGTCAAACTACCCCCTTAAAGAAAACCTAAGACTACACTTAAGATTTGACACTCATGATGCTGAGATTTGAAGTACCTGCACAATAAACTGCTGTATTAACTTATCACTGGTGCTGAAGTGTTAACACAGCGATATTGATTCCAAATGTTCAACCTAAAGATGTGTTAAGGGACTTGTTTGTTGAGTATAAGCAGTTTATCGTTGAAGAGAAGTCCCACCACGTGTGTCTTAATCATGTAACGGTCTATAGTTTAGATGCACACATTCATAATAATGGCAGATGCTAACCTCTCATTTTCACATCTTACTTGAACACAAAACACCAGACAAGAAAAGCAGACCTTGATAAAAATAGGATTGTTTGACCTTATTTCCTTTTTGTTGATTTTATAATTAAATGTAATCTTGCACATTTTACCAGAGGCTCATGATACTAATACATTATGCAACAGGCAGAGCATTTTTAATTCAAAGCAAAACTGTACCAAGCAACTCAAATATGATGTTCCTCGTCTGCAATATGTCTGCTCCTTTAGCCACCAAACTACCTTCAAGATTCAACGGTTTATTGTCATAACATATACACAACTAAGGTGTGTATATAGACATCATTACAATTTGAGAGACAGTCGAGCAGATCAGTTTCATCACTCAGTTTTTTTTTAAATTGTTATTATTTATTTATTTGGAGTCACATTATAATACATGTACACTTTTTCAAATCATATATTTTTAGAGACCCGAAAGTGACAAATGAAATAGCAAACATAATTAGTCAAAATAAAAACGAAAATGTACACGGGGGTTCTTTGAAATAGCAAATGTCTACACATGTACATATGCATACATATCAACATACATACTGTACATACATACAATACACTTACGGCCCGTCCACACAACAGCTTTGAAAAAATCTTGAAAATCTTGGAGGTGGGCGTGTCTGAAAGCTTGGGGATTTTTTGCGACCCACAACCAATCACATGAATCTCCCGCCCCCGACATACAAAGCAATAGCAATGTTTAAACGAAGTAAACTGGATATAAACTCCCAAAACTGGCGAAAACCCACCAGTTTCACCCACTGTCTCTGCCACCTCCCTCCATGCCTGGTTCCTCCGGTTTGTATCCCGGTAAATAGTTACTGGTCGAAAAGAACCGGGTGATTTGCTACCGTAATTTCTCGTTTGGAATATGAGGAATTATGTCTCTACCAGCTTGCACGCGGTTTGATTGGCTAGCGCTTGTACTGTCAGATTTGCATACACGGGATTTGATTGGCTGACGCTTCCAGCTCAGCTTCAAAAGTTGAACATTGCTCAACTTTTGAATCCTGAAAATCCTGGAAATCTTGGCTTTGCTTTCCCACAATGCAGTTTGGCGAAAAGCGAGGCAAAGTGACGTCACCCCATTCAAAGTGAATGGGCAGAGAAGCGTTGGAAGATTTTTTTGTAACGCTGCTGTGTGAACGGGCCGTTACACGCGACCATACATACACATCTATACATATACATTCAATCGGTGTACAGAAACACGGTCAAACAAGGGATTGTCGTCTTTGGGATATGTACATTTCTCCACTTTTTCCATATTTCTTCAAATGTGTCTTCCTGAAGCCTCATTGAGAATTTGATCAATATCAGTTTCATCAATAACAAGTGCAGACCAGTTGAAAGTGAGATGATCATGCATGTTTAAACATACCCAATGATGCAAGAGATCTAATAGCAGTAGGTAAAGTATTCCAGTCTGTTGGGGCTTTGAACATGAACGCTCTTCTGCCAATAGATGTTTTTGCAGAGGGGACAGAGAAATAAATCTGGACAGAGTGTCTAACTTGAGGATTTGGTGAGTAGGGTACAAAATACTGCTTTCAATAAGGGGGATAGTTAAGATAAATACATTTTAAATATCAGCTGAAGCCAATGCGTGTCTTCTTACATTTAAAGAAGGCCATTTAAGTTGGTTATATATTGTGCAGTGATGTGTACGAAAAGGACAACCAAGAACAAATCTGCATAGTCTTTTTGTAGGCTATGTTGAGTGGAGCAAAAATGGGCCGATTCAATATGGCTCGCTGGCCGCATTTGGCCCCCGGGCCATAGTTTGGACACCCCTGCTCCAAAGTCTCTGGTGCACCTGCATCTACTTCCTTGATACATTAGATGTTAACAGCTCGAAATGAGCACCACATGTAAAACTACACTTATCTATCCATCAGGTTTTCTGTGTGCCTCTCAAAGCCTTACTGACAAAATAACTAGTCTCAAAGAAGCAAAAAGTTCTGGTCCGCTTCACAGTATCTTTTTGAGCACACTGTGGGGAATACACTGAGAAAGTCCAGCTCCTTTCAACACAAGTATGAATTATTAATTCTGCAAACACAGTGAGATTATTTCTTAGCCTGAGAGAGATGTTTAAAGCGTATGAATTTTATATAAATCCTGGAAACTGAAAAGGTGTTCACACCCTTAATGAGGAATGGAAATCAGTGAGTTGTATAAGTGGCTCAAGATTCAGACTTTCAACACTAAGACCGCTAATCTGCCTGTTGCGAGGTAGAAAGTTTAACTCTTTGGATGCAATTTTTTTTTTTTTACAATCGATGTATATTTCTTTGGATGTAATGTTAGAGAATGAACGCAGGCTAGCTAACAAGACAGCTCCATGGAGGATCATAGAGAAACCCAATGTAAACAAGACATGACATCAGCAGAGCATTCACTGTAAAACACAACGTGCATAAAATATATGATTAAAATAACATGTTAGCCTTAATCTCTATCCATCTATTTACACCTGTAATGTTGCAAATATTGAACGTCCACTGAGTGTCCTCTTGTCTTTTTCTCTGCCAAAAAGCAACTTCACTTGCTTGAAGTGTTGTCATATTTACAATCTGGATAAACCCCAATAGGTGAACCAACCAGCCCTTACTACCAATCAGTCTGTGGATTTTCTGTCGGGTCATCGTGTTCCTTTTTATGTATCATGCTACAAAATCCATCCAACTATTATAAGAAACTTTTTAAAAACACGTTATTCAGCGCTTGTTTGTTTTGAAGCTATCATTTAGTACTCGCACACAAAGCAGCATATATTGAAGCAGGGGTGAATTACAACAAAAGGAAATGAAAAGGTTTTCTTTATGCTGTGTTGAATTGTAATTGTTGGGGTTATATGTTCAGGCTTTTAGACTTTACCTACAGTAAGCAAAGTTTTTGTTCATTGCTGATGATCTTGGAAGACTTACCTGCATGACTCAGCTCTCTGGTGTTCTGATAAAGTGCCAGCGGCTGTGAGGTGTTTGAGGAGCTACGTAGGATTTGACTGAGGCCTACTTAAACACACTGATTTGTCTTTTGTTATTAAAATGACTGTGCAGTATTGGTCAGAGTTTTACTGCAGTAAGATTGAACTCCCCTGATACACCATCACCTCCTCCTCCTCCTCCTCCCCTCTTTTCACTGTTCGACTGCAAAGTGCCAAAAACAATTGAGAGCTTTGTGTCATTTCATCACGAAAAACCAACTGTGTTTCAATGTCTGTTTTTTAAAAGATAAAGCCATCAAAAAGTGAATGAGTGTTTGAAAGGAAGCACTCTGATGATGTATTATGTGCACAGTATATGTGTGTTTGTGAGAATGACTCACATCCTCTGCATCCCCACTCCCTTTTATATATCTTTTCCTAGCTCTTGCACACAAAAAACAAAGGAAGGGTTTTTGCTCATAAGCCGGCTCTCCATTATAAATTCCCCTAGTGCAATTATAGCCCGTGTGCTCATTCCTCTCTTTACTGTCACCCTTCTCTCCCAGCAACAGAGGAAAGAGCGAGATATGGTGAGGCAGCAAGAAAAAGGTCCCCACCGGAGACTCGACGATATGAGACGGGAGGAAGACCGGAGGTTGGCTGAGAGGGAGCAGGTAACCAACCGCAGGAGATCTCAGTCAGCCAATCAGAGCGCAGTGTGGGCGTGTCCACAGGCAACGCACTGCAAGTTGCGCTAGTGGTGAAATTCCATGAGTAGGTTGCCATAGCAGCAAGGGTCTAAATTAGTGTATTTATTCAGAGACGAGTTTCTGTGGGTGAGCTCTCTGCGCCTCTTGTGCTCTGAATCCAGTTTAGCCTCAGCAACACTGAGTCTGGCATCACAGCAGCATACAAGTGAAGAATACTCATTTTATGTCAACTATTATGATCTATCACACGATGCTATGCTTTATTGGTAGCTCTCATTCTTCTACCCTCAGCAATACAGGCATCACAGCATCAACGCCTTATAGTGAAAAACACTGCAGATTATTCTTTATGTTGGGCTAAACCAGGGGTGTCCAAAACATTTTTCACTGAGGGATGCATACAGAGAAACATACCAAGGTCTGGGCCCCTCACTAGAGGTATATTATATTGCCTTTTATAAATTCAGTTATCAAAATCATCATATGTAGGTAAATGATGCTTGATACTTGAATAACAGCTCTCCGCTGGGTTTCATTTATTTAGTTACAAACGGTGTTGGCAGATCATTCCATAAAACAGTTGCCTCAGATTGCTTATTAAAACGGGGAATAGGAAGGGTCTTTTTCCAGCTTTGTTAGAAAATGCTTTTAACTTTAATTGACTGAATTGATTTTAACCCTCTTGTTGTCTTCGGGTCAAATCTGACCGATTTACTACTTTTATCAATCATCAAGAAAAGGAATTAGTAACCATCCGGATCAGATAAAACACACACACAAACACCTACACATACTCTAAATGTGTCCCCCCCCCTTATGTGCTCAATCCCCCCATATGAATCACGCACACACACACACACACACACACACACACACACACACACACACACAACAATTTGACACATTTCCCGCTCTTATGTGCACATGGACCACACCTGGCACACGCAATACATGTTCAGTGTCTATTCTTTGTATATTTACTGCAGTTTTTCATGTATGCCTGTAGTTTGATACAATATGTACAGTTTGAAAGGGTGTTAAAGGGGGGGGTAGGTAATTTTGGAGAAACCAGCTCGAGTGCGCCAGAATTTGAAAATACACAACCGGAAAAGATCTGCCACTTCCTCACAGAGCCCCTCCTCCAACACACATGAACGCGCACATGACCAATGAGGGCACGAGATAAGTTTGTGTACAGATGGAAGGCTGACAGGCAGGTAGGCCATCCAGTCATTTTAGCCGGGCCGGCTTAGATGATTGGTCGTGCTTTTTACAGTACTACGGCTTCCACAGCTAAACCATTTTTTTTAAAGGATTTTTTGTCAAAGCACTTCAGATATTCATTGCTATCGGGATGTTCCATAACAACAAGTGTATCTCGAGTCGGTTTCTCAAACATACCTTCCCCACCTTTAAATGAAATTTGGTGATGATTAATGGTTTTGGTGTTAATGTAATAGCATTTAAAACAGGACCGGTCAAATTTGACCACGATCACCAAAGTAAGGGGTGGGGGGGGAACGAAGACAACAGGAGGGTTAAAAGTGGGCTTATTATGACATGAATATTGGGTCATATACTTTTTAATCTATTTAAGAAGTATAATATAAGACGAGCACAAGTTTCAGGCGTGGGCCATGTTCCTTTATCCATTTTGAATTTGAGGGCCAATTAAAAAATAGTCAACGGCTCGCAGTTGGCCCCGGGGCCGTAGTTTGGACACCCCTGTGCTAAACAGTGATGCTTTACAACCTTTAAACGGGTAAAGTGAATGTGAAGTGACGGAAATGAAGTGTTTTCTTTGAGTCAGTGCACCGCCCAGTGTCTGTTGTTTCCTGGAATGACGTTACATAACTGTAATGTGCATCTATTTTCTGCCCTTGACCTTTTTATACCTTCATTTCTCTCTTTCCCCCCCCCTTTTACGCCTGTCCTTCCTGCCTCCTCACCTCTCCTCAGGAGTTTATCAGACAAAAGTTAGAAGAAGAGCAGCGGCAGTTAGAAATCCTGCAGCAGCAGTTGCTTCAGGAGCAAGCACTGCTTATGGTAACTAGTCCTCTCTACCTCTTTATCATTTCATGTTCTGACTGCAGAGGTTTCCATGCCCTCTGCGACACAGTGCCTCATCAGTAAAGGAGATTTATTGATCAGTGCTGAACCATTTTCTTCTCCTGTCAGGTCCATTTCTTTTGTATAACCCAATATCACCACATTGCATCTGGTTGGGAGGGTTTATAATCTGTACCACAGACAACACTAGTCCTTAGACCCTCCAGACAGATAAGGAAACAAATGGTGTTTAAACTGCAGGGTTACAAGTCTGCCCGAGTTTAGGTGGAGAAAAAGGCTTCTTAATACTTTCAATTTCTACTGGATCTACTTTTCAGGAGTGTCATGTGCTAGATGTGAATCACCTGGAATCAGAATCAGGTTTATTGCCAATAGGTTTAAACAAACGACAAATGTGATTTGGCGTATAGTTGTGCAAACTCAAACATAAGGAAATAAGTTCAAAGAGAAGGATCAAAAATATAACTATTATAAAAAGAATATGTATTGCACTTACACGGAATATACAAATATACAAACACTAATTTCTTAGTACAGTGAGTATATGACCAAATATACTTGTTATGAACCTGCCTGAGGACCACAGATGGAAATGAGCTATTAGCTATAATCTGGCATATTGCATCTCTTCTCTTTGCTGAGATGAATGTATTTGTATGCATGGTCCTTCTATAAATAAATACATATATATATCTATATATATATGTATATATATAAATACAGTATATCATATTTTAAAGTGGAGAAGTAATATCATACAGAAATGTGCAATCTATTCAGATTGATGAACAGGGCTCACAGTGTTTAAAATAACTATATATTAGTCACATGATCCAATCCATTTTATTTCTATAGCACATTTAAAAACAACAGAGTTGAACAAAGTGCTGTACATCAACAACTGTATACAAACATAGCATAAATACATAAAAAAAACAGACAGGACATGAAACAAATGTAAAACACGAGACGATGAAACCAGATCAGAAGCCACGGACTGAGAAACTCTCCTACATGACGTAAAAACAAAACACCAGAAAGATAAAAACCCTAATTTAAAAGCACAAATGTCTCCTGGCCTGTCAATGCCAGGGGAAAGAAGTGGGTTTTTAAACGAGATTTAAAAACCGGCATGATGTGCATACATTTAATGTAAATGTTAATGGGGTGGGTAAGAGTCAGTTGTAGACGTAGAGAGTATGGGTTTAGCTCCCACAAAACTGCACGTCGTGAAAAACATGCGCTGACCTAGATTTTGAGCGCAGTTCAGGTTTTTACTGAATCTTCCTCAAACTGAGGGGAGGAATTGCCACAGTCTTGATATCTTTGTGTTAGCTCGATCCTGTTGGGCCTACAAGGTGCTTTACTCTTATATTTATACCTGTCTATGCAGCAAGACAAGGAACCCAATCCTCACAGCTGGATTCGTGAGGTGATGAGATTTTTCACATATCCCTCAGAGGTTTCACATAGACATCATTATCATAGGGACCGGAGCTCAGAGCCAGCCACAGGACAGCGACTGTGACCCTGGCTAAATTAGAATCAAACAAAACGAAATCCCCTTTAAACAAATGAGAGGCTTGAATAAAGAGCGAGATTACTTTATGTTGCAGTTGCAAGAATGTATCCCTAATGATTTGCTAGATTTAATGTAAAGATAATTACCTTTTCTGCTGCTATTCTCCTTAGGGAGGTAATTCAATTTAAAGACAACTAGGCTAACATTAGATGGCCACTCGTGGATTTATGAATATCATATATTACGATCTGCGATGTACATGCATATCTTATCTCTTGCCTGGCCTAAAAAAAAAAAGAGACTCGAAACTGTTAAATATCCGTGTTGCTGCATTTGTGTGTCAGCAGGGTAGGAAGAGCAGCCTCGATGTCCCTCTGAGACACTGTGATTCCTCCACTGTGTTCCCTATCTACTGTAAGGTCCCCTCCCACACAGGGAAGCACCTGGGTGAGACTTTACCACCAGGTGCCAGACTGGGTTATGTTTGGCTCCTTCTCCTCGCCAGTGGCACCAAACAAAGTGGATGCGTCTCCTCGCGTGTCGAGATCTAATGTAAACAAAGTCATGTGCTTGAGGTGAAGGCTTCCTGTGCGTCCTCGCTATTAATACCTTGTGGTAGCATCAGGACTACATCAGGATCGCTCCATGAGATGCATGTGTTTTTCATCCTGGTTGGAGAACAGCTTGTTTATGCCTAGCGTTGCATCTATCACTTTTATCAATCCAGTTTAGATTTCACCACAGAAGACTTGGGCAGTGTTGGAGAGGAATAAAGAACAGATACTCAAAACTGGACTTATGTCCAAAACGTGAAAAACAAAAATGAGTTAATAGGCTACAGATGGTTTGCTAGTTTATTCTTCCTAAATTCATATAAGCATTACCTCAGCTCTGCATAACTGTGATTGTCAGTCATATTTAAAAAGCACTATTTGTATCACTCTACTCTATGAAGCGACTCTAGCTGTCAAATTCATACTTCACGGGATAAAAACACCACCGGTGATTAGGGATGCCAGTGATTATTCGATTATTCGAATATTCGTTACAGTCTCCATAATCGAATATTATTTTTAAAAATCGATTTTATTTATATATTTTTTTATTATTATTTATGTGTTTTTTTTTTTTTTCTGGCTTAGTTTCAACCAACATATAGACTAATGCTAATAATAGTATTAATAATTGTAAATGGCCATTGGTCACACCACCAGTTTGTTTTACTGTAAACTTGGAGGAAGCATGCGTGCAGAGCAGACTGCTGCTGCTGCAGCACGCTACACACCGACCCCGCCCCCGCCCCCCCTCTCCCTCACACGTGTGACTAAAGATGAACAAAGCGGCAGGTAAAAAGAGTTCAAGGAGCTGCATCATGTTGATGTTGGTTTATTTGTCGTTTATTTTGTTTGTACTGTTAAACATGTTCCAGTAAAGAAAACAACGGAGTTCCTCTTGTCAGATTTTTTTTTTTTCTCTCCCGCGCGCGCGGGGGGGGGGGGGGTCGGTTGGTCGGTTGGTCGGTTGGTCGGTTGGTCGGTCGGTCGGTCGGTCGGTCCAATAATCGATTATTATTTGCCAGGGCTGCCGAATAATCGATTTTGATCATGGTCAGTTTCTGGCAACCCTACCGGTGACGCTCTCATGCTGCGTCGTTAGGGTTACTTCTTTCCTATCAGTAGGTTTCTGACCAGTCGCTGCACACCACTAGGTGACACAGTTTATGCCCGGTATCAGAAGGCTGCGCCACATAAACCTGCCTCCTCACATGTCATTTACCAATCAAGTGCGTGTTCACCTCCTGGGCTGCTATCTGAAATCTGGGATCCATTTCAAGGTGTTTTTGCCTAAAACGGGCTTCTGCACCCACACTGGCATCAGCCATCATACCACTGGCATCTGCGACTGACCAGTGGGCGGGTGTCCATTTCCTCGTGTCATTATTAGTATGAGCCGTCTGCTTTGTTTGCCGTCAATGGCAGTCTGGAAGAAAGTAAACAGTACCTAAGTTACAATTGAGACTATGGCTTTTTGACTGCCAGTAATGTCAGTCAGTCAGAGCCTTTTTTTTTAAGACAAGAATATTGTGAAAGGCCGACGGTGGGCAGCCAGGTAGTTTATTTTTTAGCTGCAACATGCAGGAAGCCTAAACATCATGCACATTCATTTCTTAGATTAGATTTCAACCTGCGTCATCTAGGAATTCACAGAACCATCGATGAGTTTGCAACTTCCATGTTCTCACGGTGGAGGGGCACCTCAGTCTCAGGCTTGAGCTGTAAATCTACTGCTTCACTTTGTGGCCCATCGTGATGTGAAAATTAAAATAGAACAAATGACAACAAGCACTTAAAAAAAAATCAATCTGTATTTAATTCATGCATGGGGAATTCTCTTTTTCTTTTCTTTATGAATGGGGTGGCCATCAACAGGCAAGAGACCTATGCTTACAACTCAGAATGAAGTCAAGTTTTTCATTTCCTCACTTTCTCTTAAACATACAAATAAGTTAAAGCTGACACAATCAATATTCTTTTGATGTGGGTTGGTGAAAGACTGCTGTACTAAAATTAGGATTACACACAAGGATACACAGTTTTTTTTGGGTGAATAAATGAATTCTAAAAAGTCATTTGTGTCCAGTCCGAGACGAGCTATGGCTTAACTGCAGTGTGTTTTTGTTGTTGTTGCTCAGGAGTATAAGCGCAAGCAGCTGGAGGAGCAGCGTCAGTCGGAGCGGCTGCAGAGGCAGCTGCAGCAGGAGCACGCGTACCTGGTGTCTCTGCAGCAGCAGCAGCAGGACAAGAAGCCCCAGCTCTACCACTACAACAAGAACCTGGAGCCCAACAACAAACCCACATGGGCCCGGGAGGTAGCAACCATACCTGGAGCTTCACACACAGTCGAAATAGATAGTTTATTGGTTTATTGTGTCGTGGACAGTCCACATTAATCAACTGTCACAAAAAACTGTAAATGGGGCAGTTTTACCAAACATAGCTAATTTCCAGCTGTTGCCCCCGGCCAGATGATCAGACACCCTTAAATTCACAATACATCATAGATACATAGATAGATAGATACAAAGATACATAGATACATAGATAGATACATAGATACATAGATAGATACATAGATACATAGATACATAGATACCTAGATACATAGATACATAGATAGATACATAGATACGTAGATACGTAGATAGATACATAGATAGATACATAGATAGATGGATACAAAGATACAAAGATACATAGATACATAGATAGATACATAGATAGATAGATAGATAGATAGATAGATAGATAGATAGATAGATAGATACATAGATAGATAGATAGATACATAGATACGTAGATACGTAGATAGATACATAGATAGATACATAGATAGATGGATACAAAGATACATAGATACATAGATAGATACATAGATACATAGATACGTAGATACATAGATAGATACATAGATACATAGATACGTAGATACATAGATAGATACATAGATACATAGATACATAGATACGTAGATAGATACATAGATAGATAGATACGTAGATACGTAGATAGATACATAGATAGATAGATACAAAGATACATAGATACATAGATAGATACATAGATACGTAGATACATAGATACATAGATACGTAGATAGATACATAGATACGTAGATAGAGACATAGATAGATACATAGATAGATACATAGATAGATAGATACAAAGATACATAGATACATAGATAGATACATAGATAGATAGATACGTAGATACATAGATACATAGATAGATAGATAGGTAGATACATAGATAGATAGATACGTAGATACGTAGATAGATACATAGATAGATAGATACAAAGATACATAGATACATAGATACATAGATAGATAGATACGTAGATACGTAGATAGATACGTAGATACGTAGATACATAGATACATAGATACATAGATAGATAGATAGATACTTCCCAATTTAGGACATCATTTTGTTACAGAAGCAGACGTGTGTTCAGACATGAAAAAACAATACTTTAAAAAGAGAACTAACAATTAAAGATAAAATGACAAATATTATATCGAATATACAAAATATAAACAAAACAATATAAAATATTCTGGATCATTAAAATAAAAAGCATAATGCTGCACACTGCCCTACATACTTCATCCACTGTCCTCCTTGTTTCAGGTGGAGGAGCGGAGTAAGCTCAACAGACAGGGCTCGCCCAAAATCTGCACCACCGTCTCCGACACTGCCATCCAGTCGCGCTCTGACTCCATCAGCCAGTTGGGAGTGGGTCTATCTGCCCAGACCCCCCCCATGCAGAGGCCTGTCGAACCCCAGGGGGGGCAGGGGAAGGTGGGTGCTTGCAAGGGTTTGAAATGTAGTTCCTTTAGTCCCCCTAGAAAAGCAGCTGACGACAGAACAATCTTTTGAGATCAGATCAGTTTAGATAATTAGATTAGACATGTATTGATCCCTCTGGGGACATTCAGATGGTTTAGCAGCTAAAGCAATGAGATGAAAACACATGATAGGACACTTCAAACAAGGATAACAAATAAAGTGAGAGTATACAATAAACAGAAAATGGGTTGAATACTATTTTAGGATATTACTGATGTTTATAAGGGTGGTATTAGAGTTTAAACAAATATCCTCTCTGGTCAATTCCTTTATTACTATTTGAATAAAAATAAAATAACTATGAAATAAGAAATGAATTCAAATGGTGGGTGCTTCCAAGTGTTTGAAATGTAGTTCCTTTAACCCCCTAGAAAAACAGCTCAAGATACAACTGCCTCTCCCTTCTGCCCCTGACTCTTTAGCTGCTTCATCCGTCTATGCTACCTTATTCATGCCTTCCTTTTTTACATTCCTCCCTTTTTTACATTCCTCCCTTTCCCTCCACAAACCTGTGATCTCTTTTCTCCTTGGATACCTCCTGCGATCTCCTCTTGCTCCTCCTCCTCCCTCCGCCCTGCTCCTCCTGTCCTCTTCAGTTCCAGATGGCTCACCTGGTTCCTCTGAAGCCCTACGCTGCCCCTGTCCCTCGCTCTCAGTCCCTCTGTGACCAGCCCACTAAGACCATGTCCGCATTCCCCACTCAGGACCCGTCCCTCACCCCCACGCCCCGCCCCATCCACTCTAGAGAGCTGGTGCGTCAAAACTCAGACCCCACTTCTGAAACTCCGGCCCCCCAGGGACTTCTGATCGGAGATGGACCCTGGATCCGCCTGCCTGATGTGGAACTCCCACCCAAGGTGAGTCTAGTGCACATGTGTCAAACTCAAGGCCCGGGGGCCAAATCAGGCCCTTGGTGGATTTAATTTCGGCCCGCAGGATAATTTCTAATTACTATTAGATCTGGCCCGTCGGTATATTGCACGCACACCTTCACTCAATCCTGAGGGTCTCCTCAGCTCAGAGCCTGACCCCAAACATTGATGACCTTGCCCCCAAGATGAGATACCAAGTATCTGAACTAGCATCACAGAGCAGCACACTGAGTTTAATGGATGTTTCCTTCTGCACTTTCTCTCTCACGACAACAGGGCATGTTTGGTTTGTTCTTTGAGGGGAATAGTTTTGTTGAAGCTGTTGTTGGCCTGTGGGAAAATGTAATCATAAGAAGTGACTCTGGAAAAGCTGCAGATAGAGCCACAAGAAATGAATGAACTGATTAGTTAATGTTTAAAGTTGTTTTTATAGGCAATAATTTAAGCTTTGTTAGTTCCAGGTTTAATATGTGCAATAAGTTCATTTCAATAAGTTTTGCAATAAACATTGAACCAGTCCGGCCATTTTTTTAAATGTTGGCCCACTGTGTATTTGAGTTTGACCCCCCTGATCTAGTGGCTGGCCAAGACTATAGACTTTTTTCAAAACATTTTATTATATATTACATTACATTGCATTTAGCTGACGCTTTTAACCAAAGCGACTTACAATAAGTGCGTTCGACCAACAAAGTACAAACTTGAAGAAAGCAGAATCATATAAGTACATCAGGTTTCATAGAGCTAAACATTTCAAGTGCTGCTCAACTGGCTTTAGATAAGCCAGTCCTTTATTAGTATATAAGTGCTTTGTTAGTAATTCTATCGCTCGAAGTGGAGTCGAAAGAGATGAGTTTTCAGTCTGAAGAAGATGTGTAAGCTTCCTGCTGTCCTGATTTCAATGGGGAGCTCATTCCACCATTTTGGATCCAGGATAGCAAACCCACGTGTTTTTGCTGATGGGAACTTGGGTCCCCCTCGCAGTGCGGGTGCAGCGAGCCGTTTGGCTGATGCAGAGCGGAGTGCACGTGCTGGGGTGTACGGTTTAACCATGTCCTGGATGTAGGAAGGGCCAGATCCATTCACAGCATGGTACGCAAGTACCAGTGTCTTGAAGTGGATTCTAGCAGTTAGCGGAAGCCAGTGAAGGGAGCGGAGGAGCGGCGTGGTGTGGGAACATTAAGGAAGGTTGAAGACCAGACGAGCCGCTGCATGCTGGGTGAGCTGCAGAGGTCGGATGGCACATGCAGGTAGACCAGCCAGGAGGGAGTTGCAGTAGTCTAGGCGTGAGATGACGAGAGCCTGGACCAGAACCTGCGTCTCTTTCTGGGTCAGGAGGGGACGTATCCTCCTGATGTTGTAAAGCGTGTAGCTGCAGCATATATGCTGCATTGTGGGAGGAGCTCGGGTCAGAAGAATTTCATTGCCATTTCTACACTGTAGCTTTGTGCATATGACAATAACACCTTTGAATCTTTGAAAGAAATGACTCAGCAGTAGGTGAACAAATCAAAACACTGGTTAGTATTTCTGTTTAACATTCTCCCTTATCTACTCGCAAATAATATTCTTGTTGGAAAAAATCAAGTAAACTGACCATTAAAGGTGTCAGTTTTAAGAAATGTAAACTATGATTACCTCAATCTTTTGAGATAAGATAACATCTACAATTCAGATGTTTTAGCAGCAAAAGCCATGAGATTGAAACACATGATATAAGACAGTTCAAACAAGGATTAAAGGATACCAAATAAAATGGGTTGAAAACGATTTTAGTAAAACACCTGAACTGTTGAAACATCATCCACAATATTCATCTGGCTGCCACTTAAACATTTATCTATTTACTAATATATCATATTTCAATGACTTGCATACAGACTCTTATTACACTATTTCACTTTTTTAAACAATTTTTCATCTTGTATTTACCATTTAATATTTACTTACACTATATCTATTCTTTTTATCTGTGTGTTTTTGTTGCACCGTTGGAGAAGCCTGTGACACAAGATTTTCATCGACATAACTACACTGTAGCTATGTTCGTTTGACAAATAAAGAACCTTGACCTTGAACCTGGAGTGATGTTTATTAAGGGTGGTGTGAGGGTTAAAACAAACATCCTCTCTGGTTGATCACATTTTAACGTGCCTGCTGTTCCTCCCTCAGATTCCCCAGAGGACAGCGTCCATCGCCACAGCGCTCAACACCAACCTGACTTCTGGCATCAGGCACCCAGTACGAGCCAGGTACCGCGGGAACTAGTTTAATATTTATTTTAATAAGTGCCTGTTTAACACCTGAGCTCTGTTAAGTGCCTCGATAGACATTCATCTGTTTGTCATCTTGCAATCTACTTATTTATCTAAATAGTTTTCACCGCAATAAACCGTTTAATTTTGTCTTAATGTACAATATTTCATTTCACATTCTGTTCTTGTACATATTATATTTACATGTATATAGACTTCTTGCACTATTTTTTATTTGTATTTTTATATTTTATTATATGTTGCATTGTTGCAGGAGCTCAGGTCAGAAGAATTTCATTGCCATTTCTACACTGTAGCTTTGTGGACAATTAAACCTTTGAATCTTAAAAGTCACCTATTATGCAAAACCCACTTCTTCATGTCTCTTCTACATCAACATGTGTCCCCTCTTCTTCATGTCTCTTCTACATCAACATGTGTCCCCTCTTCTTCACATCTCTTCTACATCAACATGTGTCCCCCTCTTCTTCATGTCTCTTCTACATCAACATGTGTCCCCTCTTCTTCATGTCTCTTCTACATCAACATGTGTCCCCTCTTCTTCATGTCTCTTCTACATCAACATGTGTCCCCTCTTCCTCATGTCTCTTCTACATCAACATGTGTCCCCTCTTCCTCATGTCTCTTCTACATCAACATGTGTCCCCTCTTCTTCATGTCTCTTCTACATCAACATGTGTCCCCTCTTCCTCATGTCTCTTCTACATCACCATGTGTCCCCTCTTCTTCATGTCTCTTCTACATCAACATGTGTCCCCTCTTCTTCATGTCTCTTCTACATCAACATGTGTCCCCTCTTCTTCATGTCTCTTCTACATCAGCACGTGTCCCCACTTCTTCATGTCTCTTCTACATCAACATGTGTCCCCTCTTCTTCATGTCTCTTCTACATCAACATGTGTCCCCTCTTCTTCATGTCTCTTCTAAATCAACATGTGTCCCTTCTTCTTCATGTCTCTTCTACATCAACATGTGTCCCCTCTTCTTCATGTCTCTTCTACATCAACATGTGTCCCCTCTTCTTCATGTCTCTTCTACATCAACATGTGTCCCCTCTTCTTCATGTCTCTTCTACATCAACATGTGTCCCCTTTTCTTCATGTCTCTTCTCCATCAACATGTGTCCCCTTTTCTTCATGTCTCTTCTCCATCAACATGTGTCCCCTCTTCTTCCTGTCTCTTCTCCATCAACATGTGTCCCCTCTTCTTCCTGTCTCTTCTACATCAACATGTGTCCCCTCTGTGGAAAGAGACTCAGTTTCAGGAACAAAGATTCTCTCTCTTTTTGTCCTGATCCATTTCTATAAAAACCTGTTTGAAAATGAGCTGATCAGATTTTGGCCACTTTATGATGTCATAACAATTTGTTGGCTTGTGTAACCATTAGCCAATCGGCAACCAAGGTAACCTCCACCTTATCACCTGAATCTCCTCCTAGAGCACCATTGTGTTCTTTGTAACCAAATGTCTCTCAGAGGGGCGTGGGGAGGGGCTCCTTATTTTCATCTAAAGTAACAGACAGAGAATCAGCACTTTGGAAACAGGGCTGAAACAGAGGGGATTATGGGTAATGCTGCAATGATCTGTTTGGTGTTTCAGCCAATCAGAGACATGTTTGTATATATCTGAGACCTATAATATGTTGATGGAAAACAGTATCATAGGGGACCTTTTAAAGTGGTGCTCAATAAGACTTCAGATAACTGATTTGTTTTCTCACAATAGCAATCCGGATCTGAGCCGCAATGATCGCTGGGAGAGAGGAGACAGTATGAGCGTCATCTCCAATCTGCCCCAGACCGGCTCTCTGGAGAGGCATCGCATCCACAGTGAGTCCCTGCCTCCCCCACGCTATTCCTCCACAGATTATCTGATTTCAAAGTTAGAACTACACTCACCAACATTGTTCATTTCAGGTTCCTCCAAAATGGATTCTCCCATGCTGTCCCATGATAGTCGTCACAAGCCGGGGGAGTCTCGCACCTCCTCCCGCCCCGGGCGCCCTGCTGTGAGTTGTTCTTTAAAAACATACATTGTATTGGCCGTGTCTCCAGTATCCCCGACTTAAACTCCAACGCTTCAGGGTGCATGCAACACGTCGTAGGGTTGTGCAGTGGTGACGTATTTCTGTAGGCCGACCCGGAAGTTAGCTTCACAAAGGTTTC
Source organism: Notothenia rossii (assembly GCF_949606895.1). Lineage (NCBI taxonomy): Eukaryota > Metazoa > Chordata > Actinopteri > Perciformes > Nototheniidae > Notothenia > Notothenia rossii. The sequence goes on from NC_136907.1 coordinate 7,272,686, forward strand.
CACATCGGATTTCTGTTTATTGCAGAAAATAACGTTTCTGACCAACAAATGTTTTTATGATACTTCTACGTTTTGTTCAGCAGGATAATCTCCACACGTTACCACCACTTTGTGATTTTGAAAACGTAAATGCAATCCGTAATAAGGAAAAAGCTAAAGGCAATAAACAAACTACACAACGATCACATGACTTCACGACGGCTCCGCTAAGCTAAAGGTGGACTCAACTTTGCTGTTAAGTCCACCTTTAGCTTAGCGGGGGTGTCATGCGTATTTTGCGGGCAGTTTTCATGACACATAGAAGCTTCGGACATTCACCTTCACACGTTAGATCAGGGGTCGGCAACCTTTTTGATATGAAGAGCTATTACAAAAACATTTTATCTATCAGCGTGCCAACGATCGGGAATTATCAACGGGGGGGGGTGAGGAGCTCGACGCTCGTGAACTGTCAACAGGAGGACGGTGGGAGCCTCGATGCAGGGAAGTAGTGTGTGGACCTGTCAGCGCAACTTACAGGATGCCGAATTTAACAAACAAATTTAAATAATTGGTTTGAACGGCATAATAATAAGGACGATCGTCCGTTCTGTGATTCTCCAGAACACACACATGGCCAGTCCGCCCCTGTGTAGCATATTATTTCGATGAGAGATGAGCAGATCACCACTGGGCTTTCAACTAAAGACACAGCCACGCAACAACTACGGCATTTGTACAGCTCCTTATGGGGACTGCAATTGGGGAAGTGCTTTCCTCCGTGGTGAAACGATCAGCACTGCACCACGGGGGAAAGCGGCAGTTAGATCAACATTAAACATTTAATAAGCTTGTGTTAACCACAGACCTTATTTTAGGCTTCTAACCACAAACCATTGACTTCGAGAAGAGGGAAGTTCTTAACTGCTGACTAATTTCCGGGTTTTAGGACTCATCACTGCACCTCTTAATGTTGTTTAATCAAAAAAGAAGAACTAATGTACTGTACATAACCTTAGTCGTTTTCAAACACCTGTACGTTGACAGAGTTTACTAACCCAAGGTTTTCTCCTCGTATATCCTTAACACTTTTTCCTGAGCTTCACACAATTGCTGTTCATGTTTCTCCTCTTCTCAAATCCCTGTTTGTTGACTCGATTGTGCAGAGTTACAAGAGAGCTATAGGGGAGGTTAGTATTCATGTCTTTGTGTGTTACGCAACGCTAAGTGTTCATGCATGAGTTTGCCCCTGCATTATTTGGATGCAAGTGATCGTATAGAATGAATTGCACGCTGTACATTGTTGTTGTTTATTGGGTACATCATGTGGCGTCTTTGAACTAAATTCCACTCTATAAATAGTCATTTGTAATGTGTTTACATTTGTTTTTATTGTGTTTCTATGTGAACATCATACCCTCAACACAGGCCTTCTAACCACGCCTGAAAATCATCCCAAAATGTCACTTCAGTTGTGTTTGGATTGGACATTACCTTGGCATGGCACACGTGGATGTCTACTGTGTGTGATGGATGTTTCAGTAAGTAAATGGGGGTGTATGTGTGTGCAGGATCATGGCCTGTTTGCCAAGGAGCGTGCTGAGGAGCAGCCGAGGCCTCCGGTGAAAGCCAACGACTACTCGTCCTCCTCGGAGAGCAGCGAGAGCAGCGAGGAGAGCGAGAGCGGCGAGGGGCCCGAGGAGGAAGAGAGCCCCACAGATCGGTAACTGTTAGAAGAATATATCACTCGTCACCGGCTTGAGCTTCAACATCAGGATCCATGTATTTGTGATCCTCTCAAGAGTAGTAGTCATCACATACAGAGCATTTGGTACAACTAGTGTCCTTCACATGCTGATATCAAAGAGAGGGAGTTACACAGTCACAAGATGGAGGAATACCGGTTCTTGTTTTCTGACTTGTTATCAAGATTCTGAATTTTTTCTCAAAATGGCCAAATTATGTCTTTTTTTCGCAAAATGGCTAAATTCTGACTGTCTCTCAAAATCCTAATCCATAACACTTTTTCTCAAAATTCTGACTTTCTCTCAAAATTCTGACTTTTTCTCAAAATTCTGACTTTTCCTCAAAACTCAGCCTTTATTCGCAAAATGGCAAAATTCTGTATTTTTTCGCAAAATTCTGCCTGTCTCTCAAAATCCTGACTTTCTCTCAAAATTCGGACTTTTGCTCAAAATTCGGACTTTCTCTCAAATTCTGACTTTCTCTCAAAATTCTGACTTTTTCTCAAAATTATGTATTTTTTCGCAAAATCTCAAAATTATGTATTTTTCGCAAAATCTCAAAATTATGTATTTTTTCGCAAAATCTCAAAGTCCTGACTTTTTACTCAAAATCTCAAACAGTGTCCTTCACATGCTGGTATCCAAGAGAGGGAGTTACACAGTCACAAGATGGAGGAATAGAAAGCAGTATTCAATGTTTACTTCAGATTAGCTCCACGTCAGAAATGAGCATGCTTGTCATATGTCTCTCTCCATAGAGGCTGAATCATCATGTTAATCCCATAGCTATCATATGCCTCAAACAGTCCTGATGCTCTTCTAGGTAATCACACATCCTGTCATGTTCACAGCTACAGTTGGGATACCTTTGTTATCATGTTACTCTCAGATTGGAAGAGGACATTCAGTATTTTCCCCACAGTAACACATACAGATGCTAACAAGTCAGGGAGCCAAATAATTAGACGTGTCATCCTGACTACTTTTATATGGTTTTATTTATTTTATAGGTCTTAAAGGTCACCTATTATGCAAAATCCACATGTTCATGTCTCTTCTACATCAACACGTGTCTCCTCTGTGGAAAGAGACTCTGAAAGTTTCAGGAAAAAAGATTGTCTCTCTCTTTGTCCTGATCCATTTCTATAAAAACCTGTCTGAAAATGAGCTGATCAGATTTTGACCACTTTATGATGTCATAACGATGTGTTGTCTTGTGTAACCATTAGCCAATCACCAACCAAGGTAACACCCCCCCCTCACCAAATATCTCTGAGGGGCGTGGGGAGTGCCTTGCTCAAGGGCACCACGGCAAGTGTTGCATGGAAAGTGCTATATAAATAAAGCTTTATTATTATTATCATCCTTGACTTGTGTTGGTCTCTTGATGTCAGTCACAGGGATGGAGACACTGATTCAGTGAACACCATGGTGGTTCACGAGGACGAAGGGGAGCAGGCTGGAGGCTACGGGGACCAGACCATGCTGGTGCAGAGGGTGAGTCATCGAGGACCTGATGGTGCTTTAAATGCATTGTGACTTGTTGGTAAATCAACACACTATTTGTCAAAGAGTATCACAAAGCTCCAAGGCACAGGCACTGGGTCTGTTGTTGTTGTTGTTGTTGTTGTGTTTTTGTAAACACATTGACGAGCCATTGTCCGTGCACCCTTGATAAGCTGATAAAACACAACATGCAGAAAACCCTCAGCAATGTTTTACAGAAAAGCACTTTTTGCTATTTCACTGCTTTGCCCCATCGTTCAAAAAGCACTTGATTATAAACTGAATTTAGAAGGGGACGAGAGTCGACTACTACTACTATTACTAAACTAAGGGATAATGAACATGATATATAATATAATAAGAAACATAGCGGTGCATGGATGCTTACAGGATCATCCTAAAGTAGACAATAAACACCTTTTCTAGTAACTGTATGAATAATGTTACATTTGTTTTTTTATTTTGGGTTATGTCATCCTGTGCTACGTGGGCATAAATCGTTTGAGATTGTTGGCGAGACAGAGATGTGATTCAGTGACAGACCGTGGCTCATGCCGAGTTGAATGTGTGAAATGTCACCTTCACTGAAGAGAAATTGTTTTGCTTGTTAATGCATTTTATTATGCAATTAGCGTCAAATATTTGTGCCAAGCTCCAGTGACCTCACTGAGTGTCAGGGAAAGATATTGAGCTATTCATTAGCCTGGTATTATAAATAAAACACAAATTATCCGGATATTTTTTGATTAATTTCCCACATACTGTGAATGTTGTTTATATTTTTAGAGCAAGTCCTCTCACGCGTTCTAATGACGGCACAGACATTCAATCAATCACAGTTTATTTATATAGCCCAATATCACAAACTTTACATTTGTCTCAAGGGACTTCAGAGTTTGTACAGAATATGAATATGAAACCCTGTGTGCTTGGAAACCTCACACTGGACATGAGAAACTCCCAAAGAAACCCCACAGTTACATCACATGTCACTTGTTAGACGTTTTTATCCAAAGCAACTAACACACTCAATACTGTGGGCAATCCCCACAGGAGCACTTTGGGGTGAAGTGTCTCAGGGACACAACGACATGCGCACTGCAGTGGGGTTTGAACCTGTGACCCCCTGATCCGAACACCAATGCACAACCCACTGCGCCACACGCCTCCAATCCGTTAATGGGGGAACATTTAAAAACAGTCAGTCAGGCTTTTTGTTAATCTACCGTAGGTAAAATACTGAGTAGGGATAAGTACCTCATATAACCCCATTTCACCACATCCAAACTATTTGATATGTTTGAAAGCGTAGAGCGTTTTAAAAGTGTTTTAGATTCTCGGTACTATCAAAGTGTTGTATTTTTTGTTTCCCTTTTTCCTTGACGTGGCACTTAATCATTCCAACTATTTTATGGTCAAACCAAAAATGGCATTTCATTGGCTGCTTGTAAATAACAAAACCCCATTTATAACATACAAAGACACACAATAAATAATATGAAGTTTCTAAAGCAAGTTTGGTCACGACTTCACTTCTTGTGTTTACTTTGGTCTGCTAACCACAGGGGTCATATTCTGGTTATTGGAGCAGCAGATTAGCCTAGATTCAAGTCTCACAGTAACAATATAATAATGTGTGTGTGTGTGGGTTTCTTTTTCACCTGAAAGACCCCAGAGAAGCGGAGTCATAACGGATACACTAACTTGCCAGATGTGGTGCAGCCCTCCCACTCGCCCACTGATTCTGCCTCTCACTCCTCCCCTGGGAAGGACTCTGTTTATGATGTAAGTGTTTCTGAGGCTAAATATATCAAACCTAAATTCCTTGTTTATTGGTATGAGATCCCTCTCTGCAGTATTCCTTTGCAATCTTCTATCCATCTCCCCTTATTCGTTTATTTACTAGTACTTAGTCTACTTCAGTGTTTTTTAACTTAACTTAACCTTTATATGTTTATGTTGTGTACTCTATTGATATATATCTTTCTATCTTTCAAATGTATATATTCACTTTTTTCTAATGTTTTATTCATGTACAATGTATTTTTCCATGCTACTGTTACAAAATAAAATCCCAATTTGCTGAACAGAATAAGAAAAAACATAACGGTGAAATGAAAATAAGTCACTAGTTTCAAAAACAGCACAGAAAGAGTTTTATCCCAATTCAATGAACCATGAACAACGATACGAGGCAACTTCAACTCTCATCAAACACATGTTTCAATGCCAAGGAAAATGTGTTTTCACATTTGATCTGACATTCTCCTTGATATGAATGTTGATGTAACTTCCTGCTCCGACAGTATCAGTCCAGAGGTTTGGTGAAAGCATCTGGAAAGTCCTCCTTCACCACCTTTGTGGATCTGGGCATGTACCAGAGTCCAGGGGGTCCCGGGGACAACATGTCTCTCACTGGTGAGTCAGAAGCTTTTCACACTCCAATCTACTCGGACTTTCTTTACCATTGAACAAGGAGGGGACAGCTGATTGCAAAATAATCCACTCCCTTAAAGGTAGGGTAGGTAAGAATGGAGAAACCGGCTTCAGTGCGCTAGAATTTGAAAATACACAACCGGAAAAAATCTGCCACTTCCTTACAGAGCCCCTCCTCCAACACACACGAACACGCACATGACCAATGAGGGCACGAGATAAGTGTGTGCACAGATGGAAGGCTGACAGGCAGGTAGGCCATCCAGTTATTTTAGCCGGGCCGGCTCAGATGATTGGTCGTACTTTTTACAGCGCCACGGCTTCCACAGATGACATTTTTTATGGTTTTTTTGTCAAAGCACTTCAGATATTCATTGCTATCGGGATGTTAAGAGCATTCCATGGAATATAACAACAAGTGTATCTCGAGCCGGTTTCTCAAACTTACCTCATTGGTCATGTGCGCGTGCGTGTGTGTTGGAGGAGGGACTCTGTAAGGAAGTGGCAGATTTTTTCCGGCTGCGTACTTTCAAATTCTAGAGCACTCGAGCTGGTTTCTCCATTCTTACCTACCCTACCTTTTAAGATGAGTTCCTATTACAACATATATATTTTTTTTAAAGTAGCATGTTCCTGTTTAAAAATGATAAACATTTGAGTCTCTAAAAATATATGATTTGCAAAACGGTACTTTTAATATAATGTGACCCCAAATAAATACAAAATAATAAAAAGGCTAAACCCATTTGGGAGATGTGTCCAGTTCCCAGCCTTGTAATCTTCTGCCCTTGTCTATGTTTCTCTTCCTTAAATATTCTGTTTCTCTTGCCCCCCCCCGCCTAGGCTCCAGGTTTGAGCAGCTGAAGATGGAGGTGAGGAAAGGATCCATGGTGAACGTCAATCCCACCAACACGCGCCCCCCAAATGACACGCCTGAGATCCGCAAGTACAAGAAGAGGTTCAACTCTGAGATCCTGTGTGCCGCGCTGTGGGGTGAGAACACATTCCACACCCGTTATTAATCCCACAAATTCAGCTTTTCCACTGTGTTATGGAGAGGTGCCAGGGTGCCTTGCTCAAGCACACCCGGCAGTTTCCCTGAGGTTAGATAGATAGATACTTTATTGATCCCAAGTTGGTGAAATTATTCTGTTACAGCAGCAAAATGTTCAGGCATACAAATATTTGAAAGGTGGAATGAAGTTAGTATAAACACTTCAGCTCAAAGAATACACAATATAAAATATTCTGGTTGAATTACAATGTTCTCTTAAGAAACAGCAGCAGAAATGTAGACATGACACATATAACATATATACCTAGGATACTTTATAAATAGTATGTTAATTGGCACCTGAGTCTCTACCAGTAAACACGATCCGGTCGGGACCACTGGCACCGTTTCAGTTCCCGAGCCAAGTCCCTACAGACCACCAATGAGATTAAACACCAAGCAACATCTGATCCATTATTGTGTGTGTGTGTGTGTGTGTGTGTGTGTGTGTGTGTGTGTGTGTGTGTGTGTGTGTGTGTGTGTGTGTGTGTGTGTGTGTGTGTGTGTGTGTGTGTGTGTGTGTGTGTGTGTGTGTGTGTGTGTGTGTGTGTGTGTGTGTGTGTGTGTGTGTGTGTGTGTGTGTGTGTGTGTGTGTGTGTGTGTGTGTGTGTGTGTGTGTGTGTGTGTGTGTGTGTGTGTGTGTGTGTGTGTGTGTGTGTGTGTGTGTGTGTGTGTGTGTGTGTGTGTGTTTCCAGGCGTGAACCTGCTGGTGGGCACAGAGAACGGTCTGAAGCTGCTGGACCGCAGCGGGCAGGGGAAGGTTTACCCCCTCATCAACTCCCGCAGGTTCCAGCAGATGGACGTCCTGGAGGGCCTCAACCTGCTCATCACTATCTCAGGTCAATACAGCTCCTCACCAGGCTGAGCCCTTTTTAGTTTTTGAGTGAGGGTAAAATGACATTACATTGAAGATTTCATGTCACCTAGAAATTAATTGTCAACACAATTTGACTTAAATGAGATAGTACCAATTAATACTTCATCCCAACTCATTTTTTCGTCACCAGGCTGATCCCAATGCAGCTGCTCAAAGCTCTCTGAACTTTAGGAATAAGACTTCCCTTAATGGGATGCCGAATTGTTCCAATGCCTTCAGAGGGATTACTTGCTTTAACTTTGCTCCTGAAGGTCAAAAGAAAGCAGTTTTAATGTTTCAGTTAGGGCCTGAACGTTTTGACAAAAGCTTATATCACAACCATTTTTGAGAACTCAAGCGAAATGACATTTTATAATTTACTGTGTTAATGATTTTAATGACAATTGAAGGTGATTTCTGATGCTTTTGTTAGATATATACACATAACATCTTGACAATGAATCAGTATTATGTTAAGAAAGAAGCAGAATTATGCAGTGTTCATGTTTTGTGACTTTAAAGTAGCAAAGATTAAAGTTGGATCCTGCTCTACTACCAGAACCGACAGACATGACCTTGTTCACATTAAATACATTTGAGTTTTAAGACTCCCTGATCTTCTGTTTGTCGTCTGCAAAGTTTGACTTATTGCTGATATTAGTATTGATGTTCCTCTGGCTCTTTGAAGGCAAGAAAAACAAGGTGCGTGTTTACTACCTGGCCTGGCTGAGGAACAAGATCCTGCACAACGACCCCGAGGTGGAGAAGAAGCAGGGCTGGACCACGGTGGGGGAGATGGAGGGCTGCGTGCACTACAAAGTGGGTGAGTGACGGACCACCATTGTTTTATGACTGCGGTCTATTCCGCTCTGGAGAAATTCTCCATAAATGCATTTGGCACGGTGAATTATTGATTGCGAGTGTCTGATGTCAGATGGCCTTGTGGTTGTTCTATCCAGTGAAATACGAGAGGATAAAGTTCCTGGTGATTGCTTTGAAGAATGCCGTGGAAGTGTATGCTTGGGCGCCCAAACCTTATCACAAATTCATGGCCTTCAAGGTGAGTCTCCTCTTTCCCATGAGCCCAGATTAGCTGCACACGATCAGCCAACCAGAAGAGCATTTCAAAAGGACACATGATGCTCAGTTTCAGGCTCATATCTGTATTCTGTGTCTCTGCTGGGACATGTCTCCAGGCCTTAATGTTCAGAAAGCACTGCCTGTGCTGCAGCACCTCTTTTCACCCTCTGTCTGAAACCAGAGCCCAGTCTGCTCTGATTGGTTACCTGGCAGGCTCTGTTGTCATTGATCGTAAGCTTAGCGATCTCCCACCCCTTAGCCTATCACAAGTAGAAGTGCGAGTGCTACATAGTGATGTCACAAAGGTGTCCAGGAATTTGGATTCAAGCCGTCGCGGACCATTTACATGCAAATAAACGTATATAACAAACCCCCAAAAAGCATAGTCAGGCCACTTGAAGTTGAGTATCCTCTCGCTTTCTGCTCCCAGTCTTTTGCAGATCTGCCACACCGGCCTGTCCTCGTTGACCTGACCGTGGAGGAAGGTCAGAGGTTGAAGGTCATCTACGGTTCGTGTGCTGGCTTCCATGCCATCGACGTGGACTCCGGAAACAACTATGACATTTATATCCCCGTTCATGTACGTTGCACAGCTTTCAGACAGCAGTGTTTTCTTTTTTTTTAGGATGTGAAAGGAGCTCACCCCTCTTGTTTTCCTCTCAAACAGATCCAGAGTCAGGTGTTGCCGCACGCCATCGTGTTCCTGCCCAGCTCAGACGGCATGGAGATGCTGCTGTGCTACGAAGACGAGGGCGTCTACGTCAACACCTACGGACGAATCATCAAGGACGTGGTCCTGCAGTGGGGCGAGATGCCCACATCTGTTGGTGCGGCACAAAGTCTACAAACACACTCACATGGACACAAAGGGGATGTTTAAACTCTACAAGTTTGTTTGCCTTAAGCTGATTCTTTATTCTGCCTTGCAGCTCACATCTGCTCCAACCAGATCATGGGATGGGGAGAGAAGGCCATTGAGATCCGATCTGTGGAGACCGGCCACCTGGACGGGGTGTTCATGCACAAAAGAGCTCAGAGGCTGAAGTTCCTCTGTGAGAGAAACGACAAGGTACGATCGTGTTGGACAGTGAGGTCACAAAGGGATGGGACAGTAACATTTTCATTTGCAGAATGCCATTCAAAAAACTCTTAAGGAATAAATACAACATGGTGAATTCCCATTATCAGTTTAATCATAAAAGTCCTGACATACGTGGCTGGAAAAGATCACACATACATGACTTCAAAACCCCATATCGTCCGAAAGCTAATCACTTAGCGTCTGAGTTTTATAACATGCATGTAACGGTGTGTCTGTTGCGCTCTCCAGGTGTTCTTCGCCTCGGTGCGGTCCGGCGGCAGCAGCCAGGTGTACTTCATGACGTTGAACAGAAACTGCATCATGAACTGGTGAAGGATCAGCTGCTCGGTCAGTGTGTCGACCAGCACGGGGTCGAGAGGAAGTGATCACAAGCGCATGAATACACACATGCGAAAAAACCTCCTGTTTATCTACAGCTCTCTCATACACTCATGTTTCAAGTACACACACACACACACATACACACACACACACACACACACACACACACACACACACACACACACACACACACACACACACACACACACTCGCTCTCTCTTAGACAAACACACACACACACAATATTTCATTCCATTCCCCCCTGATAACACTAGCTTCAAATGTTAATACCATTTATTGATTTGTACTGTAAATATTCCTGTCTTGATTTACTTTAATTGGTGGTTTTCAGTCGTATCTATTTAGTTCCTCTACTTGTGAAGTGTGTGACATTCCTTAAAGGTTCGACAGTACGTTCTGAAGAAGGCATTATTTATCAAACCCTGTATGTTCAAATGAAGCTGTAAATAGGTAGCACCTTACACTTAGATCTGAATCATTTGCAGGCCTTTTATTTAGCCTCAGTTTGTTGCTACCCAACAAATGGACGTGAAATAATTCAATGCTGGAAATCTGCAGTGGCTTGAGGCAATGTCAGGGAGGCTTAATGGAAGGATTTAATACACACATATTACAAATGTACTTTAAAGTCAAGACAAAGTAGCTAGTTGAAGTATTTGTAGTTTCCGTATCATAACCTGAAGTCTGGCTTCCACTAACTTTGCCTGAATGATAATGCAACTCTTAATCACAGCGAGTAAGCCTTGAAAGATTTAAAAAGCAAAATAGATTTCAGTTTAAAAACTAATAAATGATTAAAAAAACTATCGGAAGTCTCATAAATGTGCAGTACTCTGACTCCGTAATGTGAAATCTCCTGCTTTGCCTTTTCCTCCCCGAAGGTGAAGCCTTCATTATTTGACTCATCAGACTTTTCTGTCTTCATAGATTTACAAAAAAATACAACAAAAAAAACGTTATTTATATGTAGTGATTCCGTATTGGTATACTAGCTACTATACTGATCTTCTTAATTTGACTGTAATTATATTGCCATTATATTGCAATATATGCTATTCTGTGGCGTTTCTGTTTGGAGAGGGGTGTTTAAGCCCCTGTCACACTGTACCGAAATTGACACCCGATGGACACACGATTAAGGAAATGTTCAAATTCGGCTCTGATCGTAACAACATCAGGCCATTCGTGAGGGCATCTTAGGCCATCGTATGACCGCTGGTGGAGTTTCTCAGGCTCCGGCAGCAACTTCGTGAGCGGTGGCAACATCTTTGGTATCACAAAGCATTGCCGAAGGACCTTGTGAAGGTTCATTTTCGTGTTGACTTCGTGTGTCCATTTTGCCCTTCGTAAGGCATTCGTGAGGGCATCTTAAGCCATCGTATGACCGCCGGTGGAATTTATCAGGCTCCGGCAGCAACTTCGGGAGCGGTGGCAAAGTCTTTGGCATGTCCAAGATGGCTTAAGATGCCCTCACGAATGTCCCGATGCTGCTCCGATCAGAGCCGAATTTGAACATTTCCTTTATCGTGTGTCCATCTGGTTGTTTTATTGCACAACAAAATCATGTAGACATATTATGTAAATAACCCAATTTGTGTTCTGTGAAACTAAAAAGGATATAATATATTATTTTGAAGGCGAGGAAGTTGTTGTTGCTATGGAAACAACATGACGGAGAAAACTTAATATCTTCTACATATAAAGACGGAGAAAGTAAAGAACAAAGTCTGAAAATATCAGTACAGTATCATAATACTTTAACATAATTGTTTGTGTTACTTTTGTTGCAGTTGTATGTCTTAGATGTAATGTAAATGTTGCCTTCGTGTGTGGTTCGGGGCCATCTTCGTGCGAAATTCACAATTCCATATTTCGTGTGTCCATCGGGTGTCAATTTCGTGACAGTGTGACAGGGGCTTTAAGAGCGGTAGGGAGTGACGGGATATTTGTCAGGAAAGTAGGACATGTAGAAACGTGGTAAGACAGTGATTAATGGAGATCATTTTCCTACCGCAGCGATCTACTCTTCTGTATTATATTTCAGTTCTTAGTGTGGATCTCTTTGTGAAGGGATTGCAGTAGAAGCGCTCTTCGTGTGGTACAGTTCGTTATTCGTTTTAGGCCAGTGGAAAGATGACATGTAGGGTGACTCTGCAATACCACGGCGAACTGCTGGAGCACATGAGACTTAATATATTTGATTTATATATATATATACACTCTGCCAAAGTCCACAGCATAATCTGCAACGGGGTGATGGATCGAAGCCAAAGGGGGTGGGGCTTATATGGGGATTTTAGGAGAAATATCTCGAACCAATGTCCCTTTCTGTACATCCAAAACTAATATTCTGTCGTTCCTAAAGTCTTTACTCTACAGTAGTAATCTAGTAGTTTTCCATTTGTTTAGTTTGTTCTCATACAGCAGACTTTACGGTAAAGGTCTGAGGCAGCGCTATCGGGAAGTAGCTTGGCTTTTGTTTGTTCTGTCAGCAGAGGGTAGGTCAACACGTGAACCGAGATCGTTCTGTAGTGATTCACGGTGTTTCAACACTTCCACAGCACTTTGCTTTCAACAGGTGGACTTTTCTGCAATCCCATCATGTCTCTCGTCAGCATGGAGTTGGAGAAATGTCTACAAATGTAGAGTTTATAGATACAAGCTGACAACGCAACTGTACTTTTCTTCTGGAAGGTTTTGGGTTCTATCGAAAAGAGTCTTGGCTAGTGATCAGTGGGAAAGAAGATATATTTAATAGCGGCACAAAGAAAGTTTGCAGAGAAAGTTTAAGCAAAGATTATATAAATAGATGTTCAATTTTATGGTGGATAGATTATAAAAACAAACTGTAGGCTATATGGGCATGGAAAGCACTTTCACTTCTGTAAACATACATTTATAAATATATCTCCAACAGGTTCTTGGTGTGCATGTAAGCCATTGAAATAGAGTATGTAGTACTGTATCAAAGTTGTTATCCCCTTTTTAGCAAAAGTGTTTTTATTCTTGAATATCTGTTGCGTGCCATGACTTATATTTCAAAATGTCACCACTACAATCCACCGGGAGCTCTGGCACTCGTGCTTTTTATGGTACAAAGACATCATCACTTTTTATCAATCTGCCATGTTTACAGTCAAAGCAGTGCCTTGGAGTTAGGAAGAAGAGATGTTTAAGGATGGGTTATGAGCCCCCGCCCCACTTGTCTCTTACTTGAAATCCCATGAAGAAGAGGCACAGCTGTATTTGCTCCTTGAATATGATTTATGTCATGTGCCATTTAAGTGCACTTAGGTCAAATCCAGAATGTCCTGCTGATGTTCTTGAGTTGCTTTTTGGCACCTTGTATATTACCTAAAAAAAAAAACAGAAAGTGGCAATAACAAATATTTAACACATGTCAAATTAATCCAGTGTAACGGATATACTCACAGTGGGAGCCCGCCTAGTAAAAAGCCATACGTGTGTTGTGTGAAGTCAACTCAGATCGATGCAGCCCTGTGAGTGACGTCTGCTCAGAAAACGAGTCGAGATGTTGATCGTGTAATCTTGGTACTGGGGAAAGTATCTTGATTATATTCTGAGAAGCCTATTTTATAAGATATGTAAATTAGTCTATATTGAGAAATCAAAGTGAATGTACATCTATGAGACAGATTTGTATTTATATGAAAATGTGTACCGCTCTATTAATCAAAGCACAATGTATTTTATGGCAGAGAGATCAAAGCTAGAATTAGGTGGTGTTTTCTTTATTCCTAATTCATCTTCTATTAGTAGTTCTAGTGAATCGAGTAGACAGCTGTGTGTGCGTTGGCTGTCAGTAACTGCAGCGTTTCTGTTCACTTATATAGACGTATACAAATACTGTCTGCTGTCTTCTCCCTCCCAGCTGTGATTCAGACACTCGGGGGGACGTGCAGATCGGTTCAGGATGTGGCCTCTGGTTTAATTTGTCTTTGTGAGGTTGACAGGATGTTAAAATGCTCAGGCTGTGATGTGAGGGGCGGGACGTCCCTTGGCGTGAGGAGATTGGGTCTTGGTTTTGGTATTGTCTACAAATCGTAAGCATTTGGCACGTGAGGATTGCATCGATCAATTAGCGACAATTACAGACAAAGACAATTAGGATTTCTTGACTATGTTAATTGTGTGTGTTTTGTCACCAGGTATGAAAGATCTTAAAGGGTAACTCGAATGATTTTGCACATCAATATGTTAGCGCGTCTTGTGGAGTCAAACAGCATATTGAAATTATTATTATTTGTATTTTCTGGCTCATCAGAAAATTCCTACATTTGTCCCAAAACATGGGGAAGTTTCAAGCAATGTCTTCCCCTCTATCTCCTCTTTTCAACACTTTATCTCTAAAAGGTACTATATGGAACACAAAATACAAAGTGTTTATTGCACAGAGCAAACAGGAGTGTAATAGTTTCAGTGTGGCAGCCAATAATACCCCCAAAAATAAATGAAACATTATGAAGTATATTTACAACAATACAACACGTGAAGTCTGATAAATCACCTCAACTGATCAGTCAGTTGTTTAGGACTGAAGTGGGGTGTTGAGTTGGAAAGACTTGATCTGCCCAGACCAAGATATCCCATCAAAAATAATGGCAGTGATGTTGCATTGTGGGCAATGTAGTCACCAGATTTTCACCAACATTGATGTGTAAAATCAGTGCAGTTATCTGTAAAACACATTCTCATGTTGCATTATGTCATATGTACTTAGCTGCACAAGCTTTGAGAAATCATAATTTGACTAATGAATATACGTTTAGTTATTGGTTGAGATAATTGAGTCTGAATTTAATTCCAAATATAACACTTGCTGTCTTATTGTGCTGCACAATCATTGGTTGCAGTTTGAAAGACAGAAGAGTAGTTTGTGGTTGTGGATTCTCCTAAAAGCACCTTAAGGTGTAAAAGTGCTATTTCATTTTGTGCCAAGAGCCATTAAAAGACCCTCACAAGTCTTTAGTTTTGAGTGTCATTGAAGCACGACCTGATGTAACGTGGCTTCACTGTAGGTGTACAACATCCTCTTTGGGGGGCAGATGATGACATTTCTTTTAAATAAGCAATACAAGCATTTGAACAAATCAAACAAAATGGCTGTCCATCTCAGTGTGACCTACAGGAAGTGGTTCTTCAGTGGCCTTTGGCGGACTGAATGTAGGCTGGATCGTGTGTTGCTCGTTATCGACGTCTGTACTTTACTTTTCTCAAGAAACAATTGCTTATCTCTGCTGGGATGCTTTTTCTTCTCATGCTATAATGAAATCCAAGAAACTGCCTTTACAAACTACGGATAGATGATGGCTAATATTCTGATGAGGCACTCTTCCCTATATTTCTAATCAATCAGGTGTGAATGGATTAGGAGGCGGATCAAACTTTGGGAGCTCTAAAACGATCTTTAGACAGAACTACAATACTTATCATTCTTTTCAAAATCCTTTCTCTTTTTTTTTTAAGACGATAAACATCTTAGCAATGTTTTAGTGTGTGTGCGTGGGTCTGTGTTACTTGTGAGAGGTTAACTCCAGATTGTATTTCATAGACTGATAAACTTTAAAACTTTCAAAAGATTGTGTTGAATGAATTCATGTCTTAATACAGAACTGTTTGAAAAATAAAATACCTTGATCTCATCAGTCTTGGTTTCCTTTCTTTGCACTATGACAAATGTTCATTACATGTCTGACTTTAAATACTTTTCTTTGAATAATTATTGATATTGTGGAGGCTCATATTGACTCTCCAAAATAAAAGGCCCTGCACAAGAGATTTCCTCTATTGATTACAGTTTTTTTTAAAGGTAATTGTTCTTGGACCTTTGGATACAATTAGAGAAAATGAAATAAAGCAGAATAATTAAGTGACTGTTCCGAGTTTACTACTGGTGTTCAGCAGAGGTGGGAGAAGTACTCGGATCTAACAAGTGACTTGTAATGTAATGTAATCTTGTACTTGAGTAAAAGTAGAAGTACCAGAATGTAGGAGTACTCTGTTACAAGTCAAAGTTCTGCATTCAAAATATTACTCAAGTAAAAAAGGTCCATTTCAGAATAATATATATGATATGTTTTATAATGATTGATCATTAAAGTGTTCTCAAAGCTGGTAAAGGTGCAGCTTTATGAGTTTGTATACTGCAGGGCAGCTTGTGAATTTACTCCAGGTGGAAATAAAGTCTGATTTAACACTTGATTATATTTCACATCCTTCATCCAGATCTACAGATCTGGATGAATTTACAGGTTTACAGGTTAAGTAACTAAAGGTATTCAATACATGCAGTGGAGTAAAAGTACAGAAGTAGAAGTACAAAGTAGCATAACATGGAAATACTCAAGTAAAGTACAAATACCTCAATCTTTTGCTTAAGTACAGTACTACAATAAATGTACTTAGTTACTTCCCATCTCTGGTGTTTAGTGCTTGTAATACAATAGTAATGAAATGAGAAATGTCCGCTAGTGTTGAACCACATGATGGTGCTAAAATCACTGGATGTGTATCATTTACTTTATGTGCACTTTGCTTTGAAGACTGTGAATATGTCCACTTACTTTTACATAAAATGAATAGCCTCAAAGTTAAGGTACATGTTTTCTTTTTCGATGTAAAACGTGTTTTATCCTGTTTGTGAAGCTGAGGAGACGAGGCAGCTGCTGCGCCCCCTGGCGGCTGGAGGTACAAACACTTGAATCTGCACATCGTGTATGAGACACTTCAATCAGAAGATAAAACAAACACAAAGTGAATTATGAATTGTATTATTATCAATACACAAAACTGCAGCCAGTCCGGACTAAATATGTCCCCTAATCTAAGAGCAAACATCCTGAATCTGAACACATGACAGACGTCTAAAAATGCCAATCCTGTTTTTACCTGCCACAATCTGAGCAGTGGAGACCACACACACACATCATTTACACACACTGTTATGTACATTACATTGATATTATTTTTATTACAATAATTTTGATTTGTTTAATAATATCCATCAGTTATGTTCAGCTTCCTTCCTTGTTTTTAATTACATAATATTGTGATTATTGTTGTACCATCTTGTATGTGCTTTGGCAACACTGTGTTTTTGATATGTTCATGCCAATAAAGATTCATTGTTTTTGAATGTTCTTTACCCAAACTATTAGTCTGTTAAACATTGATTAATGATTTGGCAAAAACCATCAGTGTGACCTTACCACGTTGTCTTTCTGCAATAGAAACTGAGCACAACATATTCCAACTTTGTGTTTTCATGCCTTTTTTACTTGTTTCCCTCGTGGCTTTCAACCTTGCGTTATAAACCAATCATCACTCAAATCCTATTACCTAAAGCTTTTTTTTTTATGTAGGAATTGATGGTCAATAGAATTAATTTAAATCTAATTAAACCTAAGAATATAATTTATAAAAGGCAAAACTTTAATAATTTTTCAAAATGTACAGCAGATGACCACAGATCTTTTGAATTTGAATTAAACATTAAACAACCCGTGACCAGTATTTCTAATAACATAATATGGAACCATCCATGTTTTGTTTTTTGTGGCAATTGGATGAAATAACACCTTAAAACATGAAGAAACTGGTCACATTTGAGTAAAACAGGAAGGTTAATAGGATATTTTTTAATTAATTTAACGACAACATTTCAAATGACCCCTCAAAAAAAAATTGACCATAATATTAAACAAAAATTGTGTTATTGTAAAATAAGAATAACTAACTAAAATTGACAAAATTGACCTATGCTGTAAAATGACCAATTGTATAGTTTCTAAATAGCGTGGGAACCTTTCAGGTCAATGTGTGTGTTGCAAATCCAGTACCAGACATATCATGTGTAGTCATATCAAATGGCCAAACTGTATCTCTTTACATCGAGTTCATCACTTCCACAGTGTGTGAATAAAGAAAACCACGATAACTGGCAGGAGAGGCTATTTATTTATTAATATTATGTACAATTATACCATCGTAAAGTCCAGATAATACATTGACAAAGTCAAAGTATGAATACTGGCTCCTGCTTTATTAAGATGTGTCTTATAATGCTTTTATTTTTTCACCCACCTTTTTTGAATCTCAGATCTTTTTTTTAATGTTAATTTAACTGTATCAATATTCTCTATTAATAATCCTTAAAGTGTATCTGAGGCACACAGGGAGAACATGAATAAAATAAGTGTAAAAAATAAAACAAGAAGAGCAGATGTACTGTGTGTGGGGGGTACGTATCTATAAAAACAGTGACTACATAATGTCTCGAGCCAGATGAAAATAAGAGTTGATATTCTCCTCTTTTTTCAGTGTTGATGGACTCACATGACTCTCTCCTCACTTCCTTCACATTAGTGTCGCAGAGATACATGTGCTACCGAGACAAAAATAGTACAGAAATGTTTTGTCTGAAGTGCATTTTGGACTTCATTGTAAACAAAGACAGAGTTGTCCAATAACGTCTTCTCCCCTGTTTAACTGGAGGAGCAGTGTCTCGCAGGAAAAACTATGTGTGTGTGTGTGTGTGTGTGTGTGTGTGTGTGTGTGTGTGTGTGTGTGTGTGTGTGTGTGTGTGTGTGTGTGTGTGTGTGTGTGTGTGTGTGTGTGTGTGTGTGTGTGTGTGTGTGTGTGTGTGTGTGTATATGAGCATGTTAGACGTGTTAAAAGGCTTCAGGTCATAGTGGCATTTGTGTTTTTTTTTTTATTTAAGCAACTGAAGATTCAACTGTTTTTGTCACATTTTTACATTTTACAGAATACGTGTGTGTGTGTGTGCAGGGGCGCCGCCAGGGATTTTGGGCCCCATGAAAAGATATCACATGGTTACTTAAACATTTTTTTCTTAATGTTCTAAAATAATTTGGGCCCCTGTCTGTCACGGGCCCTTAGAATCGTCCTAACTTTTCACCCCCTTACGGCGCGCGTGTGTGTGTGTGTGTGTGTGTGTGTGTGTGTGTGTGTGTGTGTGTGTGTGTGTGTGTGTGTGTGTGTGTGTGTGTGTGTGTTTGCGTGTGCAGGTCTTTACTTAAATCAGCTGTAGGTAGTGTGCATGTGTTTGTGTGTGTGTGTGTGTGTGTGTGTGTGTGCGTGTGTGTGCGCGTGTGTGTATAAAGTCATACCTAAGTCATATATATTATGTACAGTACAATGTTGCAGTTTGTCTGTTGAATCTTACATACAGTGAATACAGGGTGCAAACTGTGTCCAAAGAAGGGAGGTGTGTGTGTGTGTGTGTGTGTGTGTGTGTGTGTGTGTGTGTGTGTGTGTGTGTGTGTGTGTGTGTGTATGTGTGTGTGTGTGTGTCTGTGTCTGTGTCTGTGTCTGTGTGTGTGTGTGTGTGTGTGTGTGTGTGTGTGTGTGTGTGTGTGTGTGTGTGTGTGTGTGTGTGTGTGTGTGTGTTGCTGTCGGTGTGCACAGCTCAGTTCCAGATCTTGAGGAAGCTGTCCCAGGACCCGGTGCTCACTGCCATACCGTCATCCGTCACACCCAGACAGCTCACACGATTGTCATGGCCGGCCAGGACCCCTGCAGGGGGGACGGGGACAGACAAAAGAACACTTGTTACTCTAAAATGTTTTGCTCTCAAGACTGTGGTGAAACTTTTTTGAACACATAGCGACCTTGTGTTTAGAACTGCGTTAACTTGCAACACATTTTGTTAGAAAACAAGGCTCGAGACGTGTGAATCAACTGCTAGAAAACATTACTGTCACAGCTCCCTTCCTTTGTGTCCTTATAGAGGACATATAACGCTCATTTACGGGTTCATATTAGTAGCCGGAGGGAGCTTTGGGACCATTGACATGCACTAAAACCTATACCACACTACAGGAAAGGGAAAAGCCCAAAAGCATAACAGGGCCTCTTTAATCCCCTTAGACGCCTTTTAAACAGACATTAGTTACGCATTATCGTTCAATTTGATGTGTTTCTCTTACAGTCGTGATACCTTTGTTTGGCTTCGAATGATGATGTTATGCCACTCGTGGTTAATTAAAAAGACAAATCAAATCAAAAGAGGGCACCAGGTGTACTCTTACTTGGTATTTGAGTAAATAATTGCAGGTGAAGGTCAGAAACAGAGTTAGTGTGAATGTGTTACATGTCCCCGTGAAGAGATGTCGTTTGCTCGACATCTTATAAGCCTAGTTTAGACGATTTTAAGAATCAAGTTGCAAAAAGAAACACAGTAAACTAACTTTTGTAAAACTACTAATATTGTTGACGTCTAAACGGAGTGTCTCTACATTTAAAGTTTTACTTTAGAGCAGGGGTGTCTAAACTACGGCCCGTGGGCCAAACGCGGCCCTCGGACCATCTTGAATCGGCCCTCAGAAATTTCAAAAGGTATAATGGAATATGGCCCACAAATTAAACTTGTGCTTGTCTTATATTGTACTTCTTGAATATAAATGTAAACATATATTACACAGTAGTATTCATGTGTTAATAAGACCACTTTTGAAATAAATTCAGTCTATTAAAGTTGGAAACATTTGAACATTTCCTTATTATAATCAATCTGAGCTGATGAGCTGATACCACTCACAAGCATCATTTACCTCCATTTGATTGATTTTGCTAACTTAGAACTGAACCTATGAGGCGATATACCTCCAGTGAGTGGCCCAGCCCTTCGTATATGTTTCTGTATGTGGCCCTCGGTGAAAAAGGTTTGGACACCCCGGATTTAGAGCTACTCTTTGTCACCCACCTGCTCTGTCTCCCTTCATGGCGTCCCAGATGTTGCAGTTAAAGTCGTCGTAACCGGCCAGCAGCAGGCGGCCGGAGCGGGAGAAAGCCACGGAGGTGATGCCGCAGATGATGTTGTCATGGCAATAGAGGCTGAGCTCCTGGTCGGCACGGAGATCGAACAGCCTGCAGGTGGCATCGTCCGAGCCGGTGGCGAAGGCGCTGCCGTTGGGAAAGAACTGAGGAGGAGGAAGAGGAGGAGAAGAAGAAGAAGAATAAGGATAAGAAGCAGGAAGAGAGGAAAAGGCCCAATTCCAAATGGACGCGCCAAGCCCTTTAGCTAGTGCACAGATTTAAATCTTTGTAGTGGTCAAACGGCGGAACTACAACCTCCGTGTCTGCCCGTTACGTCATTGGACCAAGTACTTTATCCTATTGACTTACATTGAGAAAGAGACGTCTGTCGTGTCCCAGCTGATACATTTGTTTTGCCTACTCAACTACAGAGTCTATTAGTACTATTAGGGCCTTGAAGTTGTAAAATGTGCTAAAATCTGTATCCGGAGTTATTTTACCTCTGCTTACATTTGACTGAGCCCGAGAGCAGGAGTTCGAAGGCGGGGCTTGAGGAAAACTCAAGTTCTGTATTGGCCCAGATATGGTACTTTAATGAACAAGGTCCCGCCTCCAACTGTATATCCAGCTCTCTTTATACCCCCATTGTTACAAGTGCTGTTAGAAACTTAAAGATGAAATTGTATTTTCATTTATTTGTGTCTAATCTAGAAAAGTTTGCATTTGATTTCAGGGACCGTCGCAAAAAACCAATCAGCTCGTAAACATCAGATCAAAAAATGAAAATAAGTTTACAAAAAATGAAAATACCACTATAGATTTAGAGTTTTATTACAAATAATATATTAAATAAATCATTTTTTTTGTCCAGGTGATGCTGATTTAACCGTTGTTGTGAAAAGTTACAACATTTCCTGTTTCTGCCGGAGAGAGGGGAGTTCTTCCCAACGCCTCGCCTCAAAGAAGGAGCCTCATCAGCTGTAAGTGTGAGTACAGACAGAGTTTGGGGGAGTGAGTCGGGGGTCCGTTTGGAATTGGGCCTACAGAAATACTCTTAACAAGAGATGACAAGTAGGTAAGTCCTTGTTCTACGATTCTCCTTAGCTACTCGCGTCTCTGCTCTCAGACTGAATCTGATCAATTGGAGAGATTTAAAACCAGCAATATGTTTTATTGTGGATCCTTCCACCTGTCATGTATGGGCTGTAACCTTTGTGGTGCATCCGTCCGGAATCAGATGGAGTCAGGATGTTCAGATATGGTGTTAATTGATAATCTCGTTAATCCTCTGGCGTGCTCCTAGTTTAAATCCCACCCCCCCCCAAAGCTGGAGACAAGACAGCGTGTGACATCACTGCGAGACAAATCCTGGGGCTGCTCTGTTGCTATGAGAGTCAGACGGAGGACAGGAGGGACACTTTAGACCACTAAGGATAACAGGCTTCTAATTTTAGTTAATAGACAGCACAAGGCAGCTTATTTTCTTTTTTTATCTCGTATATATTTAGATATTTAATTGGCTGGATGAAACTATATGTCTTAATATTGTTTTTATTTATTTTCTGTCAATATGGGTTGACCCTTAGTTCGTTTTTCAATCAACTTTGTGGCTAAAAAAAGATTTTTAAATGGCAAATTAAAGACATTTAATAAGTCCAAGGTGATGTTTTTAAATGTGTTGTCAGTCCAAAACTAAAATATATTGTGTTTTAAATTAAATAAAACAGAGAAAAGCAGGAAATCTGAATTGCTGAAAAAAGCACATTTTACCATTTGGACATTAAAGAAAAATATTTTAATGACCAATGTGTTATCAAATAAATTGGGTCAACTATTCATGGTGATTTTTAACACCCCAATTGTTTGATTAAATACTACTTCCCATGATAAGTGAGCTTAACTTAAATAAGATAAGGATAAATAAAAATAGTACGTATTTGGACAGTTTGGCCACAGAGCCACCCGCGTAAAAGAACATTGAGAAAAGCAGGAAATCCTAATATTTCAGAAGCTGAAAACAGCCATTTCTACCATTTGTACTTTTAAAAATACATTAATGACCAACGTGTTATCAAATAAATGGTTTTATTTGCCAGTTGACTTATTGACGGGTCAACTTATCTTTGCAGCTCGAGTAAATCTTTCATATTTTGTACTAAATGTAGCATATCTTTTGATTTATGGTGATTTTAAAGACACCAGTTGTTTGATTAAATACTACTTTGCATGATAAGTGAACTGAACTTATATAAGATAAGGATAAATAATACAAATAGTACGTATTGAGACAGTTTGGCCACAGAGCCACCGTGCCCTTTCACACTCACACAGATGGCGTTGATGTCCGACTCGAGGTGATGTTTTTAAATATGTTGTCAGTCCAAAGCCAAAAGATAATGTGTTTAAATTGAAATAAAACAGAGAAAAGCAGGAAATCCTAATATTTCAGAAGCTGAAAACTGACATTTCTACCATTTGAATACATAAATACATACATTTATTTAATTTTGCATTAAATGTAGCATATCTTTTGATGTATGGTGATTTTGAAGACCCCAATTGTTTGATTAAATACTACTTCCCATGATAAGTAAATAGGATAAATAATAAAAATGGTACGTATTTAGACAGTTTACCGTTTTTACGGTTACGTACCGCAGCATCCGGACTAAAACCAGCACACTTATGGCGCACTTACACTGCAGGCCTCGCTCGGCCTCGCTCGGTTTGGTTAGGCCTTATTAGACCCGGCTCACTTTAATGCTGCGCTCACATTACAGTTTAGGAACTGGAGTAGTTACTATAGTAACGCAGTGTAGGCGGGGCGATCAGCTTTTTGGCGGGCGGAGCGACGCTGCATACAACTGCCGTGACGTCAACTTCAATGCGACACAACTCACAAAACACACAACAACAATGGAGGATGTGGAAGCCATCGTGTCCTTGCTTCTTGGTATGTGGTTTTCTCTTCTTAGGTTCACTGTTTTCAAAAATGCTGCAAGCGTCCCTTAATATATGCGACACTAGGGATTAAGTCGCGCGAGAATTGTGACGATTCTCTCTGACCAATCAGCAGTCGTCACTAGTTTAGCATATTCCGCCCGGTTGTTGGCCCCGCTTGTTGGCTTCGATAGAACCACGATTTAGTCGGGCCAGAAAAAAGGTGAAAAAGTAGCCCCGGGCCAAAACTAGGCCAAGTGGAAGCGCAACCAAAAACAGGCCCCGCACGGCTCGGCACGCTTAAAGCGAGCTCCGCGCTGCAGTGTGAATGCACCATTAGGGACAGTTTCATCCCACAGGCCATAAGACTGATAAACACCTGCACTTTTGAAAGAACATCCATGACATTCATCTGTTTGCAACTTATATCAATATTCCAATTACTGCATATAGACTATTCTGCAATGTTTCTATTATATTCTATTTGATTTGATTTACTATTATCTGTTGTATTGTGTTGCATTGTGGGAGGAGCCTGTGACCTAATGATCATTGATATATCTACACTGTAGCTATGAACACATGAACATAAAAGCTTTGAATCTTGATTAAAGTTTGTAGTTTGGCCACTGCCCTTCCACACTCACACAGATGGCGTTGATGTCCGACTCGTGGCCCGTGAAGGTCTGCCGGCACATGCTGTCTCTGATGTCCCACAGTTTGACCGAGGCGTCGCAGGCTCCGGACACGAAGGTGCGCAGGTCGGGCGACAGAGACAGACTCATGACGTCTCCACTGTGGCCCGAGAACACTGTGGTCTGCTGACTCGTCTCGATGTCCCACAGTGCACTGGGGCAGAGAGAGGGCAGAGAGTTAGACACTGAGCAGAGTGGAAGAACATATGTATTTGCGTTTTAAATCTCTGTGGCTCACCAGGTGGTGTCTCCTGAACTCGTGATGATTTGATTGTCATCGATGAAACGGCAACATGACAGGTAACCTGAGAGAACAGAGGACAGGCGTCAGGGGGAGTTTTGGGGGTTTTCCCTTTCCTGTAGTTTGTTATTTAGGTTGTTGTGCATGTAAATGGTCTGGAACGCCTCCATTGGACTCCTTTGTTAACTGTTTACTTCTGTTCTATCTAACCCTCGTGCTTCTATTAGCTATAGAGAAGCAAAGTCCCTCCTTCTCCGGGGGAGCTCCATGGGACCTTATTTTGGAAAAATCATGTATTGAAGTCAATGGAGAGAGAAAGATTATCTTTTGATCCCGTTTGAATTGTGCAACGAATTACACATATGATGTTTGTCAATTTAAAAGATAATTTTGCAAGTCAAAAAAATTAAAATGTGTCGTAAAACTGTGAAGTAACAATTTTTTTTTGTGTGAAGCGCTCAATGAACTACAACTCTGGTCTTGCATACGTCACCAACACCAAGATGGCCGTCACGTTAGCACATTTCACCTCTTCCTTTCAGAATGAAGTGAAAAGTATTAAAAGAGGTGAAAATCACTACAAGTCTGGGCATGTTGAGAGCTGTACATACACAAAAGGGGAGTTAGTCGGTTCCGTAAGAGCCAGCATGCGGGACCGGCTTTACAAGGTTTTGGTAACACGAGTGCAATGTGTAACGTTAATGTACGCGACTCTGGGATTTGTAGTCTTTCTAGTTGCGTATTTTTCATAGTCTTATATTTCAACAGTTTTAAGACTAACTGTGACTTTTTTGACATGGAAATGATTTGTTAAGATTGACAAACATCATATGTGTAATTCATGGCACAATTCAAACGGGATCGAAAGATACGTTTTCTCTCTCCATTGACTTCAATACATAATTTTTCAGAAATAAGGTCCCATGGGGCGGAAGTAGATGGGCGTGACTTCGCCTCTCTATAGCTCCCACACATTGTACCTGATAGACTAAGGGGCGGGACATCTCTAAGCAATTGACCAATCACAACAGAGCCGGCCAGCTAACCAATCAGAGCAGACTGGGCTCTGGTTTCAGACAGAGGGTGAAAAGAGGTGCTGCAGCAGTATGAGAAAAATAAAGAGCTTTCTGAACATTAAAGCAAGGAGACATGTCCCAGTAGAGACACTACATACTGATGTGAACCTGAACCCTAACATAATGTCCTCTTTAAGGGTAGTTGATAGTTGAGTGGAAGCTACTGTAATACAATAACCATGAAATAGGAATATTATGTAACAGTACACTGATTGTACAAAACATTAGGGGGAAAAGTGAATGTCATTTCCTGCATTTATATCAAACCATCAAATTATTTATTTATGATGGAGTTGGTTATTGAGCTTTCTGTTTTGTTGATCTTGACACCTGATACTTCATGACAATAACACAGTCTTTCCCTCAAAGAGCACGGTCGTTCGAAGAATATGAGCACCAAGAGAATCTGTTTCATTGGTCTTTATTGTTGCTGGTCGTTTTTTAATAGCATATTATATATAATTCCCATAGTTGTAAAACATTGGCCTCTTTTCATGATGCATTAATCACTATTTTAATCAAATGTAATGTTAATATAATTGCTCTTAGAAATACATTTTAACACTAAAGCATGCACAAAAAGGCAATGTGTGACCCGTAGTTATAACGTATTATACAACTTGAATCTTAAATGCTTTATGATTACTGTTATAACACAGTAAGAGAACATATGAGTGCTACTTACTATAATTATACAGTGCTATAAGCAGATTACAAGTCATTTTAAGTATGTGCATACTGTATAATGGACTTAGAAAGTGTTACATATTTTTAAAACCTTTCAAATTCTGTACAAATAAGTCATTGCAGCCTCATCTACATATAAAGCCACTACCTATTTTGTGAATGACGTTCAGCAGCTACAGTGTCACAGCGGAGTCTCTCAGACGGGAGTTGATGTCTCAGCTCATTAAGATGCCGCTGCCCTGTGATTAATTAACCATGTAAATTAAATCTTCATTGTTTAGGGGTTTTGGGAGCGGAGCTTTCCCACGAGGCCGAGGCACTGCTGCTCGCTCTCCTGAAACATCGCGTCAGTTCGACTCACAGGGAGGGTTGAACTCCAGGAGAAGTGGGTTTTAGAGCGCCATGTTTCTCACCTGTGTGGCCAGGTAGCTCCCTGCTGACCCTCACGTTGCCCTCGCGAGTCTTCAGGCAGTAGATGGAGCAGATGTTGTCCAGGCCTCCGCAGGCCACGTAGTTCCCAGAGGGGGCGTACGCACAGGTCATCACCCAGGAGGAGCGCAAAGGGATTGCGTGTATCTAAGGAGGCATTAATACACGTTTAACTAGTCAAAACGTAAAGGTCCCCTATTATACTGTTTTTCATCAATATATTATAGGTCTCAGATATATACAAAACATGTCTCTGAAGTGTTTGGCTCCAAACACCAAACAGATCATTGCAGCATCCCATAATCCCCTCTGTTTCAGCCCTGTTTCCAAAGTGCTGATTCTCTGATTGTTACTTTAGATGAAAATAAGGAGCCCCTCCCCACGCCCCTCTGAGAGAGATTTGGTTACAAAGAACACAAAAGGCGTGTTCACACCAAGTACTTTTCCCCGGAACTTTTATTTCCTGGAATTATCTAGTAAATCGCGTTCACACCGGAATATGTCCCTGAGGGAGGATTAGGCAAATGAAGCCGCTGACGTCACTTCTTCTTCTTCTGCTTTTGGTTTACTGGCTTTGGGACTCCCAGCAGCTTCTACTGAAGCCTTCCGAGTAAATCGCCAGAAGCGCCGACACCTCCTCATCTCCACCGCTCCCATGTTTTCTTGTGTGTTCCCATAACTGTTGGTGCGCTGGGCTAATGCTAATGTTAATAATGCGAGCAAATAAAATGGCGGCATCACAAAACTTTTCTGAGTTTTACGGGGCGTGGTTTACAATTCGCCCAGCCAAACAGAAATTGGAACCTTTTTCTCCCCAGGAAAATCCCTGCTCTTTAGCAGGGACAAAAAAGGGGTGAAAAGGTTCCCAAAAAAAGGTTCTAGTTCCAGATTTTTTTGGTGTGAACGCAAAATCCCAGGAACTATCGGAACTATTCCTGGGAAAAGTACTCCAGTGTGAAAGCGCCTAATGGTGCTCTAGGAGGAGATTCAGGTGATAAGAGGGGGGTAACCTTGGTTGGTGATTGGCTAATGGTTACACAAGCTAAAAAATCGTTATGACATCATAAAGTGGCCAAAATCGGATCAGCTCATTTTCAGACAGGTTTTTATAGAAATGGATCAGAACAAAAAGTGAGAGAATCTTTGTTCCTGAAACTTTCAGAGTCTCTTTACACAGAGGGGACACATGTTGATGTAGAAGAGACATGAAGAAGAGGATTCTGCATAATACGTCGCCTTTAATAAGAGCATAGGTTTTGTTAACATTGAAAACACAATATCCCTTGTAAATTAAATGCAAGAATATGTCAGCATCGGTTACAAAATGAGTAAACCGCACTCCTAAGAGAGAAGGACTTTACTCCACTTTGATTTCCAGTTGGAACGGAGGCCGAGTGTGATTATTTATCCAGCCGATAAGCAGAATAAGTCAGCTGACTTTACCTTGTTAGTGGTGTAGCTGTCCCACACGATCAGTTTTCCATCTTGAGAGGCACTAACCAGAAGCCTGTGGAGAGCAAACATACCTTATCTGTCAATGGACATATAACATTGTTGACTCTCAGTTAAAACACCTGTCTTCCACATTGACAAGTCCACTAGTACAGCCAAAATGTAGAAAGATGGAAAGGTTTACCGTATGTATTTCAGCACCGATCATGGGCAGGTTAGCCTCTTTTTGTGTGTGTTTGTGGCCTTTGTGGTTGTTTCCTTTGGCTGTCTTTGCAGCTGTTCTCTTTTTATATTTTTTTGTAGTTTCTTTTAGGTCATTTTGATTCTCTTCCCGGTTGGTACATGTCTCTCTCTCAAGACATTGTGTGGGTAAAGGCCACACAATGCCTAACAACAGCTTTTGTGTTATCTTAAAGGTAGGGTAGGTAATTTTGCAGAAACCAGCTCGAGTGCGCTAGAATTTGAAAATACACAGCCGGAAAACATCTGCCACTTCCTTACAGAGCCCCTCCTCCAACACACACGAACACGCACATGACCAATGAGGACACGAGATAAGTTTGCGCACAGATGGAAGGCTGACAGGCAGGTAGGCCATCCAGTTACTTTAGCCGGGCCGGCTAAAATGATTGGTCGTGCTTTTTACAGCACCACGGCTTCCACAGATGACATTTTTGTATGGATTTTTTTTCAACGCACTTCAGATATTCATTGCTATCGGGATGTTAAGAGCATTCCATGGAATATAACAAAAAGTGTATCTCGAGCCGGTTTCTCAAACTTACCTACCCCACCTTTAAGTGTAGTGTATAGTACTGAACCTAAAACTGCTACAAACATGTTAAAAAACCATCACTTGGAGCTAAATGCTAATATTATCTGTCTAATGATAATTCCAAAATGCTGAATCAGGTGTAATGTTTACCATTTCCACCATTCAGTATGTGTTAGCATGCTAACATTAGCTAATTAGCACAAAGAACAGTGTGAACAGGCAAAGACTTAGCTTAGATTTAGCTTAGACTAACACTTTTAGGCACAGCTAGTTTAGGCTACAGTTCAGTAAGGTTATTAAATGAAGTATTGTTTCTCTGTTGTATATTTAAATGTATTATAAACGTATAGTTGAACATGTTCTGTATAGTATGGACTTACTTTGAGTCAGTGCCCCAGTGCATGGCATAGATCTTAGCGAGATGGCCTCGGAGGGTGCGCCTCGTCCGCATCTGGATCCGCCCCACAGGATCCAGACCAGCAGTTATCTGGGTTAGAGAGCAGAGGTTAATCAAACAATTACACCGTCACCCTCTATCCTTTTTTAATTGATAATTGAGTTCCAAGGTCCAGAGTGAAACTTGGGATTCTAACAAAATGGTGAAAACCTGAGGACAAAACCCCGCACAGGGACATCAAGAAAGTCATACCAAGTTAGATGATATGAATGCATAGAAATGTAAAAACGAATGTTATAAATGAATGGTTAAACCTCATGTTACTCTGGTGATATTGTGGGTGGGAGCCGGTATAAATAACAAGAACTCATCATGTATTTTTTACAAATTGTGCATGCCAAATTCAATAGCGTACAATTTTTTTAACCTTCAAGGTCTTTAAAACCAAATGTAGTTTTACCTTTGGTTTAAGGTATCATGTTTCCATACTAATGGTCACCAAACCAATGGTTATCACTCAAATCAAGCTTCCCTTAAACATGTATAGATATTCATGATAGCTGGATCATTTGCACTTACCTGTGTCAGGGTTGAGTCTCCACATGCTTTCCTGGCATCCTAAAAGACAAGGGATCATAGGATGAAACAAATACATTTCAAACCATGTGAATATATCAGCATTATCTATACTAACATTAAAAACTGTAAAAACATTTGACTTACTCGTATCTGGTTCCTAAGCTGCTCAGCCTCCTGGCGAAGTTGCTCCAACTCACTCATCTTGGATTTTTCAAGCTGTCACCTGTTAGTGGGAAGAGTTCAAATATCAGACTCTGATATACATCGAGCATAATCTCGGAATTAATACAAATAACTGCAGATGTATAAGTGAGGCCAATTTCGGATTAGCATAGTTTCATACTGCCATAATCCCGTAATCCACGAGTCCACTTTCATCAAAAATTAATCAATTAAGTAAAATAAATGACTTAAAATACAGTCTGCCATTGATTTGAGATTAAAAAACAAAACAATTAGATATAAAAAATGCATTTTAATCTCTGAGGTTTACTGGACCCACACAGTGAGAAAAAACCTTGTAATCTGTTTACGGCTGTGCAACCATGTCTAGTTAAACTGGGGAGAATAATCTGTAATGACTAAGCTGCTATCGAGCAGCCAGCATCGCTACCAGGCAGCAGAAACTGAGCGAACACTCCCTTTGAGGCTGAGGGAGAGCGTAACACTATACAGGTCGTGTGTCAAGTCAGAACTTGTGCTAATGCTGGACACACTCATCTTCATCTCATCTGAACGCTGTGGTTTCTTACAAATGAACATGGCAGGAGATGTTTCATTTAGCTACGGGCCAACTGAGGTCATGCAAATACTGTACATCACATCCAATATGAAGTCAGCATATCCTGTTCCTGATATGAGCACAGTTACTCATTCAAAGAGGGAGCCTCTATTTGCATTTGTGCAGCAATTCAAATCCTCAGCAAACA
The DNA here is from genome assembly GCF_949606895.1 of Notothenia rossii. NCBI lineage: Eukaryota > Metazoa > Chordata > Actinopteri > Perciformes > Nototheniidae > Notothenia > Notothenia rossii. Next base: position 7,303,783 of record NC_136907.1, read on the forward strand.
TGCATACAGTGCACAGCGAAAAGGAAGAGCAATTAGCTACAGTAGGTCACTGTTCCCTGGAGGGACCTGCGACCAGATGGATCACACGGCACTAATGGACGCCAAAAGGGGTGCATCATGGGTCTCAGTCTCCTGGCACAGCTGCTCATTTAGCCAATGAGGAGGAGAAAGGCTGAGGGGGGGTGATGATGCATCAGAGGATCAGGCCTGGATGGGTCCAGCCAGATGCTCGATGGCATGTTTTTGTCGCCTGCGAGCATCGACTGGAGGGCGAGCAGATTTGTGCTGAAGTCATGCCAATGGTAGAAAAAGACACACATCATATAGACTCCACCTGCACTGATGCATGGCCGAGTAGCTGAGCATACATGATGATGCTGATGAGGGGGGGTTAGAATAAAGCTGTGATTACAGAGTCCTGGCCTTTAAAGAGCATATTTTATAACACAAGGATAGAAAGAACATGATGCCACATTGTGACTGGCCCCACCCCTTCAAGATGCACATCTGATGTGGAGCTACACCACCATGGCATTGCCTCCATCTGCAGCTGGAGGAGATGCAGAGCCCACACATCACTGTATGTTAGAGTAAATGTTAATGTCAAGAGAAACGGTGCAGATCCCAGGTTAACACATGCAGGCCTGGGAGCTCCGCACGGAAATAAAACCGCAGTAAAAGAAAGAAGCCTCGATCCAAATATATATCAATAAATATATATAGGATGTGCTCCATAACGATGTTCATTTCACCGTCTGCAGCATTAACACTCGTCCTAGTGTATTTAAATAGGAGGACAGGCCCCGTGAATGCATGCTACATCACATATTGATCAGGGAAGGCCTTGGCCACATCTTGTTTCAGATGCTCAGCTCCTAAAATGCGGATGTAGCTAAATTAATTTAGTCGAAATGATGCCACGAATAGGCACATCATCACCCAGCCATCTTACCCTCAATAGGCCGGCCTACATCAGCCTGTCACAGCGTTTCATAATGGGTGGCTACCTGTTAATTCTCCCGATGATTTGCTGCTTTTTCCCCCTCTGCCGTTACAAAAAAAACCGAAGGCAGCGTCCCCACAAAAAAAAAATCCGCTGGAGGATTTAGTCTTTTCTGCTCATTAAAAAAAATGAGATCCACTTAAAGCTCCGTGTGTCACGATTAGGCTATTTCCAAATCCTTCAGCGAACAGGCAAACGCAGGAGGGCTACACACATTTCCATTTCTCTGCTGTGGTGGAGCCTGCTGAAAAAAGATGAAATCTGCTGCTGTGTTGCCGTTTCCTCCTCGAAAAGGTTTTTTTTTTTTCACGCCCGATCAGTTAACAAACACATCTTTGTCCAAATGCGACGTAAACAAACACAATTGAGCAGCTCGGTCCCCTGGCCCGCATCAAGCACTGTCCATTAAATACTATTCAGTCCGTTTTACTCCGATTCTGCTTCTTGTGACGTTATCCTCGTTTCCTTCCTCTCTTTGGTTTCCTCCTCCCTCTGCCGACACTTCATCAGGACAACCGCCTCCGAGCCTACAATGAATTACTGAGGGAAGATCTGCCTCACATAGGAGAATAACAGCATTAGAAAAGGATAATGGATGCAAGAAACCATCCCATCAGAAGATCTACTGCATGTATTTTCTGTCAGTAATGAGAGGCATGTCGGTCAGAGATCCACACGGTTCCTGTTTTCTCTCCTCTGAATATCATCATTCAGAAACAGGCAGATCACGCGGTGGGCGATTGCAAAAAAAGGGTTCTCAAATCAGGGCATGAAGCATGTTTCAACCACACCCATCTATTAACAGTGGTGTAGAGTAACTAAGTAGATGTACTCAAGTACTGTACTTAGGTACCATTTTTAGATACTCGTACTTTACTTGAGTATTTCCATTTTATGCTATTTCTAATCCACTACAATTCAGAGGTAAATGGTGTACTTTTACTCCACTACTTACTTTATTTAATACCTTTAGTTGCTTTACAGATTAGGATGATAATGATGTGAAATATAACCAAGTGTTAAATCAGACTTTAGTTCCACCTGGAGTAAATTCACAAGCTACCCTGCAGTAGCCTATACAAAGTCATTAAAACTAGCTGCACCTTTACCAGCTTTGATAACACTTTAATGATGAATAATTGTAAAACATATATTATTCTGAAATAGACCAATCTGCAGAATGAGGTACTTTAAGTATATTTTGATGCTAATAGCTTAGTACTTTAACATTTTGAATGCAGGTGTTTAACTTGTAACAGAGTATACCTACACCCTGGTACTTCTACTACTCAAGTACAAGATCTGAGTGCTTCTCCCATCTCTGGTATCCTCTTCACTTTACAGAATAGAATATATTCAACACTATGGTTACTGCACAGAGTACAAGTACTAAGACAACGACAGGCAGTAAGCATCTAAACAGAAGGGTGAAAGAAGCAGTAAAGTGCAGTGTTATTCATAGTATAATATAGTACATACGATAGATATAAAGAGTAGTATTTACAGAATGAACAGTACGTATAAAACACAGTAGTATAGAAATTGAATACACTATAGAGCAGGTATAAATATTTAAACAATTATTGACGCGTTTAAATACTATGAATACATATGAGTAAGCTTTAGAAGATATAGTTCAATTGGCCTACATCCGGCTTTTCCAGTGATTTTGGAGGTCAAATGAACAAGAGAGCAGAGCATGAACAGGTGACCTGATGTTTGGATCAGGTGACATCTTGCACTTTCTCTACTGTGTACTGAAACTGATTCCCTCAGTGAGTCTGGAGCCTTGGGGAGATTTATAGATGGGAAGTAATGCATATTAAATTAATTGGATTGGATGTAATTCAGAAATTCACCCAATATTACTGTTATTCTGTTGATCTCTATATCTCTCCATATCTTTATCTATCTATCTATCTATTTATCTCTCTCTCTCTCTCTATCTATCTCTCTCTCTCTCTCTATCTATCTATCTATCCATCTATCTGTCTGTAAATCTCACTTTGTTATTGTAAAATGTTCTAAACAAAAAATTCAAATCTAATATTTATTGTGTTAAGTTGCAACAGTCAAGATAGTAGACAGGCACGTTATTAACCTGACACTGTATTTCTCTATGCAAATGTTTGGGCCCAGAGTATATTGCACTTTTGCATGACAGCATTGGCCTTATAGCGTTACAGAGTAATGGAAACCATTTGCCTCAGAGCTTGCAAAGTAAAATTGTGGAGATGCTAACCAACAATTGGTAAACGGATAAGTAAATAGAACCTGCCCTCCTTAACCTCACACATTAATATCATACAATCCCTATATCATGCCCTTGTTTATGATTTAGTTCTGTGTGTTTTCCTGGAGCAGAATGGATGCAGGCTTACATTGTTTGCACATAAAACAACATTTCCCACATTTTACCATTGTACACTATCATGCGTACCACTGTATACCATAGTAGTACCATGGTAACTCAGAAATTGGTAAATTCTGCAGTACTTCAGATCGTATTACCATTGGATGTTATATTATGTTTCAATTCAACATGTTAAATTATACAAATAAATCAAGTTAGTATTCTTCATTTGTCTCAGTCCAGTATTTTATTTGATGTACAATTGCATTCTACAGTATCTACTGTTACACGTACAAGTACCATGGTATTTTTGACAATGCTATGGTATTTATAAAACATTTTAGTAGTATCATGGTGCATATGGCATATTTGATAGGACCACGGTATATTTGACAGTACCATGGTGTATCCACAGTATATTTGATAGGTCCTGTTCCATAGCACATACTGTTTCATGATGTGGTGGATCATCAATAGATCAATCAAAGTCTATTTATATAGCCCAACATGTCACACCGTACAAGGAAACCCTCCCAAAGACAGATCACAGTTAATGGGTGAAAATTGAAGAAACCTTGGAGGGAGCAACAGAGGAGGATCCCTCTCCCAGGACGGACAGACGTGCAATAGATGTTGTGTGTACATTAAAAAGATAACACATTTACAACATAGGTAGTCCAAATGCTTGACAATGCAAGTGTCTTTAAATAAGAAGAAGACGAATCCAGTTGGATGTCAACAAAGAAGTAGTAAGGTTAGGTGAGCATCAGACAGAACCACAGCAACAGGCAAGTCATTTACCATAGTTCATACCATGATGTGTATGGTACTATCAAAACTACAGAGGTACTTGTTCCATGTAACATTTCTTATGGATGTAACCCTCACTTGTCATCTCAGGTCCTGTTATATTGTGATCCTCTTCCTATGGACGTCATCTCTCGTCAGTAGTGCCCCCTGCTGTGAAGAAGAGCCATTACAGTCAGCCCACAGTATTTCAACGCCTTGATGCTCACATACAGTTGGTGTACATGTTTTTTCTAAGTGCGCACATCAGACTTAACAACTTGTAAAACCACTTAATGAGCACTTATTGGAAGTCATCAATACATTTGTGATGTGACCATTTATTTAAACATAATGGGCGTGGTTATTTCAAACAAGCAGTACCAGTTGATGTTTTTGCCCTCCCCTTTTGGCAGTCACATGGTTCAGCTTCTGGTCTCCCGTGACACTTTTGAACAAATAATAAGGGGACGAGGCGTGCCATGTCTTCTGTGTTGTTATTGGGCAGCACATCTTTCACAGTATAACTCCCGGACAGCTCAGTCCTGTCATGTCCACCGGCCTGCTCTGGTCACATCTGACCGTCCACTGCGCATCTGACCCGGGACAGAGACTACCAGAGACATAGGGAGGAGAACCAGAGGGAGGGAGCCCCAACAAGAAGCAGGAAGTGTGTGAAACTGTGAGGGGAGGTAAGTTTCACTGTCCTCGGTGTTTCAGCGGATACACGGTGCGTCTGGTGCTAAATGTCCTGGATGTTGCTTTATGAATGACACCCTGCACGAGCACTTCACATCGGCTGTGTAGTTTTATGACTGGCACCCCTTCCTGACCGAGAGCCTAAAACGTAAACAAACATTTACCCAAGATGCAACCGCGACTGTTGTGGCGTATTATTAATTCACATTTGTACCACTTCTGTCTCGTTTAAAGATGTAAAGTTGTAATGCCGCAGTTGCTCCACCCTGATGCTACGTAAAAGTGACGGAATCGGTGATTTATTTTGGTAACTGACTTGTTTCAAAAGTGGGGTGCGTGGACAATGAAAGGGCCTTATTATTTAGATTTAGGACGTCTGAATTAACATAAGAGAAATCAGCTCAGTGCAGCATGAATAGCATGTGCAACTTAAAGCATCACTGTCAATAAAAGGAACTAACAACACTATCGTGAATGTAGATCAATGTGTACACAGTTGTCATATACAACATCCCCTTTTTAAAACACTGAAAATGCTCAAAGTGTTTGAATTTGACTCCAGACGTGTTAATGTGCAACTAGGGACAAAATACAAAACAGCCAATCCATTGAAAGATTATAAGTATACTTTTGGTGACCCAGTGGTGGATAGAAATGCATATTTCTACAGTATTTTATGGATATGTTCATACATCTTGAAGATTATTTATTATAGTCAATGAAATGCCCCTCCAATTCCTTATCCAACCAAAAGTCTAGCACAATGTCATTTAAAAGCAAAACATTGACACTTCTGAGCATCTTAAGTTTTTGGCATTTTTGCACTAAAGGACTTATATTTACAGATATTTGCTCCAAATGATGTGAAAATGGTTTAATTACATGAGTGTGTGATCCATTTGATAATTATGATGTTATGCTCCTTCATGACAAATCATGTTTTAAAACCTTTGTCTGAGTTCAGGTTTCCCCATCATGTGATTCATGCAGCTAATTACACAGTTGACTTTGTCAACAGCTTCAGTTATGAAATCTGTCTCCTTGAGAAAAGAATTACAAAGTCACATCTTAAAGAGAAGGAAACAGCCCAGGTCACCTGGGCACAGCGGGGCATGCTCAGGCTGCTCAGCTGGGATGTGCACATGTAAAATCAGACAAGCAGCTGTGAATCAGGTGACTGCAAATACCAGCCTGAGGTGTGAGCTGCAGCTTTATTAAGAAGAGCGACTCGCAAACATCACTCACACGCTTTCTCTGGTTTCTTTTTTGTATTTTTCGCAGTAAGGTGGTGCGAAAAAGGGAAGTTCCTAACTGAATAGGTTACAGTAAAAGGATCATTCCAGAATTGGAGGACATTTCATGTCCCACATATACAGTTAAATCAAATAATCCATGCCCAAAAAGCTAAAACATGCACTTGTTGTGTTTAATATACTTGTCTTGAGACAAAATGCATATAAAGTTGTAGAAAAAGTGGTTTAAAAATATTATTTAAAATATCAAATAGCTCTCGAACATCCCCTAAAATGGCCTTTTTCTCTTGTCCCAGCTTCTTGGTGAACTACTTGCATGTCAAATATAACATTTAAAATAGGGTTTTTATTTACTTGTGTTGTTATTATTCTATATGTCTCTTGTAATGGTAAAATAAATTTGTTAAATCACAAACACATTTTAAATAACAGTAATTTTACACTGAAGGTGTGTCCCTCAACATGCGCGCAACCTTGTTACCTAAACCTTTTTAGCTTGGCAGAGAGAGTGAAAAAACAGTTTTTTCACATGACACAGTGGAAAGGACATCAGCAAGCCATGTGCTACTACCATGGGTACACCACAACTAAGTCCTCTCTTTTATTTTTTATATATTTCCAATCTTGTCACTCTTGAAGGAGTGTGGCACTCATACAAACGCAACCCTGTTACTCACATTATGAGACTAAAACAAATACATTTCAAATGTATCTTTCTTTAGTTAAATATCTAAGTGTGTCCATTCCTTGACAATAGCATTGCATTGTGGAGCTAGCATTAATTCCTGAGGTAAAAGCTCAAATTAGCATTGATTTGAAACCCTTATACTATAACTAGAGTAACAGGATTAATTCTTCATCAAACAACATTTCTGTTGTCCTGAGTATTTATTTGTCACATTTATGTCATTATCTACATTCAAAAGTAATGTAGCAATGTAACCCTGTTACCTTATTCAACCCTGTTACTATATCATTTTCTATTAAAATAATACAATTAAACCAGTTTTATCCAAAAACTACATGAGTATTTAATGTAAATGTGACTTTCTTTACTTAATAGTAAAGAATTTATTGAAGAATATATTTTGAAAATACTTTTTTCTGCTTAATGAGTAACAGGGTTGCACAAAGCATGGCCCACAACAAATAAAACATCTAATAAAAAGTGTACATGTGATGCCTTAGCTGGGCAAATCACTTTTTTTGATGGTTTATTATCTGTTTTTCCGAAATACATAACAACAAATAATAAAATAAAAGGTTCATTTTTCAAAAATGTTGGCGTCTAAATTGTCCTCCAATTCTGGAATGACCCTAAGCTAGTTTGAGGGTACCGGTAGGCACCTGAATGCTACACAACTGGTTTCATTTCAATAGCATGCTTTTAGAGCCATGTGACGGGTGAATCTGAAGTTTAGTCCTGTATTGTGTTATTGGTTTTTGTGTAAATGGTCTGCAAAGGCTAAAATCCCTGTGTTCCCTCCTCTCCCACCCTCCCCTGCCTGAAACGCCTCCATTGGATTGATTTAGTTTACTTCTGTAACATATTGACATTACTATGTAACACTCACACTTCTATTGGCTAGCACTTCCACACAATGTACCTGACATCTCTAAACGGTGGACCAATCACAACAGAGCCGGCCTGCTAACCAATCAGAGCAGACTGGGCTCTGGTTTCAGACAGAGGGTGAAAAGAGGTGCTGCAGCACAGGCAGTATGAGAAAAACAAAGAGCTTTTTGAACATTAAAGCAAGGAGACATGTCACAGTAGAGACACTACATACTAATATGAACCTGGAAATTAGCATAACATGTCTTCTTTAAAAATAAGCACTTTGTTTTACATGAAGGTGGAAGCTTTCATGAGTGAGTGCATGTGATTATCTCCAATTATACAGTAGCGTGCTGTAAAGGTTAAAAACATAACTTTGTGTGAGAAAGCAAACGGGTCTCTTTGTGGCTTGTTGCTACATTTGAATTGAAACGGAAACAAATACATTGAGGATTATTTGTAACACTTACATACTTTTCTGTGAGACTAATACATGTTCTCACTTTGTCCATAAGGGGAAAAGGAGACCTGGGCGTGGGAGATTCATTATGTAATACATTTTCTTCTGGGGCCTTTTTTCAAACTTTCATTTACAAACTTTCAAGGCAAAATGTTACAGGCAATAACTTCAATTGGTGCTAATGCAGTATAGATATGAAATAAGATACACATCTTACAAAAAACGTAATAATTATGTAATAACATAAATATGTCTAATAATAATAAAATTGTCTGGGTGTCTTTTCCTTCGTTTAATGAAGTGTTAGATTCTTTGCCTTTGAGGAGTTGAGTCACATCTGTTTTAAAACCGGTCCTCATTCATTTACTTGTAACAGGGTAAGCAGTCTCATCTCAACCATGTCAAACGAACGCACCCCCCTGATGACCTCGGGGGTCTGCGGTCTGGCGGTGACCGCATGCGGCGGGAAGTCGGACGTGACCCCTGAATCCGACTCTGGCACGCCAACAGTTGACCCGCGGAAACTGAACACCTTTTTCGGTGTGATGGTGCCGACCATCCTCTCCATGTTCAGTATCGTGCTGTTCCTGAGAACCGGTGAGCGATCATGCGTGTGTGTGCAGAGATCTGAAAAAGCAGTTTTGGGTGGTAGACAGTGGGTGTTTGTATGAGTCCCTCACAATATAACTGAGTCATTGTGCTGTACAGTGGTGACTAACGCTGATGTGATCTCTCCTGCAGGGTTCGTGGTCGGTCACGCGGGGCTGTTGCAGGGTCTATTAATGGTGATTGTGGCGTACACGATCGTATCTCTCACAATACTGTCCATCTGTGCCATTTCCACCAACGGCGCTATACAAGGTGGCGGCGCCTACTGTATCCTTAGAGACCCAACGGTTGCTTTTTCAAGAGTGTTAGTTATGTTTTTCTAACAGATTCACTTATTTCAGGTGAAACATCCATCTTAAAAGGGCCTTATTATGCATTTTGGACTTTTCCCTTTCCTGTAGGGTGTTATATAGGTTTGTGTGGATGTAAATGGTCGGCAAAGCTTGAAATCCCAAAGTTCCATAACTGCTTGAAAGGACTCGATTGGGCTCCTTTGTTTACTTCCATAACATCGTGACCTCGCAAAATAACGTGCTTCTATTGGCAAGCGCTTAAACACATCGTACGTGATAGGCTAAAGGGCAGGACATTACTAAAAGGTTGACCAATCCCAACAGAGCCCGCCTGCTAAATAGCAGACTGGGCTCTGGTTTCAGACAGAGGGTGAAAAGAGGTGCTGCAGCATGGAGACATGTCACAGAAGAGACACAGAATAAAAATATGAACCTGGAAATTAGCATAACATGTCCTTTTTTAATTTAGTAGAAACATCAACCTTAACTAAATGTGCTCAGATATGATCAGTCGCTCTCTGGGCCCGGAGTTTGGAGGAAGCATCGGATTGATGTTCTTCTTGGCCAAAGTGTGTGCGTGTGGAGAATACGTTCTTGGCCTTGTGGAGGCGATACTTGACATATTCGGCTCTGATCCTGGTATGTTTTTGGTTCTGTTCCTCCACCTGTTTCTTTTTATGACTTGCTTTTTAATGTGAGTATTCTCAGTTGGTCTTCTCCCCGTGTTATAGAGTCGTCGGTGTCTCAGGGGGTGCGGGTGCTTCCTCAGGGTTACTGGTATGGAGTGCTGTACTCCTCAGTGGTTCTTCTGCTGTGTCTGCTCGTGTGTCTGGTTGGCGCCAAAATCTACTCCCGCACCTCCTTCGTCATCCTGATCTTGGTCACCGTGTCCTTGCTGTCCATTTTCATCAGTTCTGTGGCGGTCAAACCTCATGATATCATCATCACTCACAAGGGATCTGGCAACGAGACCCTCCGATACAACGCCAGCTACACGGGCTTCAGCGTCACGACTCTGAGGAACAACCTGGGCTGTGAGTCTCGGGCCGTGATGTTTAGTTTAGTTGTTTATAGTGTCGTGGACGGTTCCCATTGATCAACAAAGAACAATAAATAGGGCAGCTTTAGCCGACATTGCACATTTCCAGCTGTTTTCCCCGGCCAGATGGTAACAGACACCTTTTTAAAATCACAATACATCAACAGCATTAGTTATAAAGAAAGGATGAAAGACAAGTAGATACAGGCGAAAGAATAAAAGAGAAAAATGAAACGCTACATACATGTGGGTTTTGAGGATGTGAATCTACAAACACAACTGAAGCTACATTTAGAAGCACCTATAAAAGGTTTCTCTGTTGTTCCTCTTTTTGTTCCCGACTGCAGCTGGTTACTCTTTGGACTACAGCACCAACTCTGTCATGTCCTTTTCCACCGTGTTTGCCGTCATGTTCACCTGCTGCACCGGGATTATGGCCGGAGCCAACATGTCAGGTATAAGCTTGGTGTTATTTTCGAAGTTTAATCACATTGGAGAATGAACGCTGCAGTTGCCCCAGGTGGAATTTTTAGCTGGAGTTTTTTTACATTATCGAAACGCTTCTTTTATCTTTTAGGATTATATGTAGAGCTGCAATAATTTGACTTTACAATAGAGTTATTTTTCATGCAGAAAAGTCGCACTTTTTATTCACAAAAGCTAAAACAAAGTGCTTCACAAACCAGAAACATAAACTATTAATAAACAACAACAACTCTAACCTCCCTCTGTTGTTTCAAAATATAATTAAAAGGCCAGTACATAAAGACCTGTACTAGAGGGTTCAAATGTTAAAAGCATATCAGATAAATGAGGGCCAAGACCATTAAAAAAAAAACATAAAAATCAATATGTCTACCACAATCACAACTCAGTAACTACGCATTGCACACACTATCGTGCAAACCCTGATGTTTGTTCTCACTCTGCATGTTTTTCTGTAGGAGACCTGAAGACTCCGAGTATCTCCATCCCTAAAGGCACCATCGTGGCCGTCTTCTACACCTTCGTAGTCTACGTCCTCCTCTTCCTCCTGGTGGGCGCCACCTGTGACAGGTCAGAAGTGCTTCATAATAATGTCTGAACTGGGTTAGGAGGGTACGTTTTTAAATGTACTCCATTACAATTACGTGATTTTTTTTACTTAAGTATGTTAGGTAAGACAACAGAGCAATGTGACCTTAGAAAAGAAGAAACCAAGAATCAAAAATAATTGTATTTATAGGAAAACCTGCCTTTCATGAAGCATATTCAGGCAGAAGCCGACACACCAACAATGAAACACATGAGCACATACTACAGTTTAAAAAAGCAGAAATAAAATCTGAGCTGACAGAAAATTCTACGTTTTGGTTTAATACACAAGCTCACTGAATAATAAACAGAACAAATGAACCGTAGGCGTATATATTCACACTTCAAATATTACCCTACTGAACAGTACAGCTAACAAAGGAGAAATACAATGCTCCTTTTACAACTAACACTACATGCTATTTTTAGTTTGTAGTCCGGCTAGTAATCCCCAATTTCTTTGAAATATAAATGATCTGATTATGTATTTTCTAATGTAGCTTTTTTTCTGTATCCTTAATACCGTTGCATGTAATCCGTTATTCCTAAATCTGATGCATTAAAAAGAGGTCAACAATCAAATAAGCAGACGTTTGTTTCCTCTTTAGGACCCTGCTGATCCAGGATTATGGGTTCCTCCAGAGGATTAGCATCTGGTCTCCGTTAGTCACCGTTGGGATATACTGCGCCTCTCTTTCAGCGGCGATGTGCTCCATGATCGGGGCGTCCCGCATCCTCCACGCTCTCGCTCTGGATCAGCTCTTTGGTAGGTGTTTCTCAACATATATACTTCCAGTTTGGACACACCTTCACATCTCTATTTTATTTCATTTTGTTCTATATTGTAGATTAATACTGAAGACATCAAAACTAGAAAAGAACACATATGGAATTATCTAGTAAAAAAAAGTGTTAAAAAATCCAGAATATGATTTTTATTTTAGATTCTTCAAAGTTGTCCCCTTTGCCTTGATGACAGCTTTGCACACTCTTGGCTTCTCTCAGTCAGCTTCATGAGGTCGTCACCTGGAATGGTTTTCAATGAACACGTGTGCCTTGTCAAGAGTCCATTTGTGGAATTACTCTTAATGTGTTTTGAGACCATCAGTTGTGTTGTGCAGAGGTGGTACTGTGTATATTATTATTATTATTATTATTATTATAATAATACATTTGATTTTTAAAGCGCTTTTCCTGGTGCTCAAAGACACTTTACATAAAATCAGAAACAGTAAAAACAAACAGTAGTCCAAATCCAAGTGCGAGTAAAGTGGGTTGTTGATCAGCTAGGTTGAATAAGTGAGTTTTGAGAGACTTATTTTTGAAGGATTCAAGAGGGTTGGCCTTTCAGATTTGACTGAGTTCTATATATCCGTTTTTTTTACTTTGTTTATTGGGTTTTTTCAACAGCATACAGTTGTTCCATCAGAGCATGTATCAAAAGTAGGTAAAAACATCTTCACTTTATAGAAAAATAGGTGGAGTAACAATGTGAATGCTGCTTAACACCAGGGCAAACACAATCCCACACAGACAGAAGACAAACAGACAAACACAAACAGACAAACAGACAAACAAAAAAAAAAAAAAAAAAAAAAAAACGTCAGCTAAAACAAAAATGTCAATAATAAACAATAAATGTCAGTATGGCAGCACCTCCTCCCCGCGACAACCCGTCCAGTGTTGGGACCCCTCCAAAATGCAAAAGTTGAATCAGGAACGATTGGGAAATGTATCCATAATTTCCTAAACTTATTTTGTCACGCCCTGGCTCAAGGACGGACAGAAGAAGGAGACCACACATGATTCATATCCAATTAAAGTACATTAATTTAAAGAAACTAAGTTAACTATGAAGTCAGTTAATCAGTCATGTGTGTGGGTGTGTACTACACACTGCATCAGTATATAAAGCAAAGACAAACAAACCTAGATCCAGTAGAGCCAAGCAACCCAAGAGCAGAGACTTACTTGTAGCTGAGCAGTCAACCAAAATGGCTAACCAGGGAATTGGGTCTGAGGCCTAGAGGGCCGTCACAATATCCATCTTCTCCAGTCTTCTAACAGCTGATTATTTCCCTCTCAGGTCTGCCTTTAGCTCCAGCTACCATCACATCGAGCTCGGGAAATCCCTGGGTGGCCGTGTTGTACACCTGGGGACTCGCACAGGTGAGTTCATGTGACCTGCTGTGTAGTTTTTTTATTTTGTTATTAAAGTTTTTATTTATGAACGTATACAGAAACGCATACAGAAAGAGGAAGGTCAGGCTACAAAACATGTTAGTTAAGTGCAGGGGTGCAGATAGTGGGGGGGGATACATATATATATTTATATAAAATATATATATGTTTTGATTTTTTTGTAAACATTTTTTTTCAATATATATTCGTTCACATTATCGTTGTAATATGCGTGTAATTTAATGTATAGATTACTTTTACTTATTGTCTAAATTGTTATTTCCTCAAACGCCTTAATAAATGATCCTTCTTGCACTCAAAGGTAAATACCAATTCATGTGTTAATCCATATACATACGTACATTGTATTATATTTGATCTTGAAACAGTTCTCCCCTGCGCCCCTGGTTAAGTGGTCCAGAGGCCTGTACTACGAAGCTGGAGTTTCGCTTAGCCGGCTAACTTCAGGGAAAGCTCGGGCTTTCCGGTCCTATGACGCTGGTTCTCTTTTTAGCAGGCTAGATCTCCATGGTAACTTATGCTGTGCGGCTAACCTGCCCCGAAGCAGGTTAGGTTGCAGGCTAAGAGCTCAACTCAGTGAAAGCACCGCCTGCTGACCAATCAGAGCTCAGTGTGCGGAGTTTAAAGCGATCAAGTCATATTACAGGAGAAAGGAAATACAGAAAAGCTGCCGTTGCAGGAAAGACGGCCGGCAAAAATCACCGACTGTGTGAACGTGAACATTAATAGAATATCACCTCTTATCTTCAGAGCAATCTGACTATTATAACATTAGCGTTAAGAAAGCTTACTTAAATATCTGCCACAGCATAAGTAACCGGATCAGAGTAACATTAAGTACAGTCCGCGGCATATCACATCATAATGTATCATATCTCCTTATCTGAGTCAGCTGAGCCGTATCTGGCCGTGCAACACTCACAGTGTCACATACTGTATGCAGAAGGATTATTTTAAGCAACACATTAAGTTGACGAAACAGTCGAGACAAATGTAATTAAAGTCAGATCGTGTCTTAGACGGGGCAGTGATATCATAAACCTGTTAATGTACGCATTCAAACGCTTTTTCTTTTACCAGCTGTTTTCACCTTGCAGGTGCAACTATGTGGCTTTGATCCTGGATAAAGTGTTTAAGTCATGGATGTTTAAAGTTTAACTTCTTCATATTTGACTAATATGATAGTTTTCTTTTCATTCAGGAAGTATGACGCTGCGCTGTCAGTACGCTTCTCCATGTTTGTGATTGGTTGAATGCTCCAAATACCAGCCCTTTCATGTGAACGCGCACCTAACTAGATAGGGCACGGCTGGCTTGAGTGATCCACTTGATAACCCGCGTCGTAGTACCGTTTAGTGAGAGCGCGTTTTTTTTTGGATTAGGCCAACCGGCTAACTCAAACATATCCAGGTTAGGAAAATCCAGCTTCGTAGTACAGGCCTCTGGTTAAAAGAAAACAGAACAATACAAAGGTGTAAGATCATTCAGACGCTACAGCGATCATAACATACAAATAATAACAACAAATTATACTTGATTAGAATAATTGAGTACAGAAGAGTACAGTCGTTAAATGTTGGGATTGTGGGTGCTTTCCAGTGTGCTGTGTAGTTGTTTTTCAGAGTTACCGCTGGTGTCCTAATCTGTGTTTGTGTGTGTTTGTGTTTCAGTGTGTAGTGTTTGCAGGTCAGCTCAATGCTGTAGCGAGCCTGGTGACTGTTTTCTATCTGCTTGCCTACGCTGCCGTTGACCTGGCCTGCCTGGCTCTTGAGTGGGCGTCTGCACCAAATTTCAGGTAATTAAAGATCAATCACTATTAGAAGAAAGTAAATGCGATTTTATATCAACATCCTGTTATTGAATCGAGTGGTGTAGTTACATTTTCAGAATATAAATTGTACACAAAAACAGGTGGTGAGGAAGTAATATATCCACATTTAATGCTAAAATAAGAATATATTTTAGGATATTAGTTCAGAAAATGTTACATATTCATAGCACCATAGGGACACTTAAAGGTCACCTATCATGCTATTTTTAGGCAATAGCATAGGTCTCAGATATATCAAAAACATGTCTATAAAGTGTTTTGCTCAAAATACCAAATAGATCACCCATTCTAGCCATGCATCATATCCCTCTATTTCACTTCCTGTTTCTAAAGTGCTGTTTTTATTTATAAAGCTTTAAAAAAAAGAAAGAATTGATGATAAAAAAAAAAAAGCAGGGGG
>NC_136907.1:7319542-7545962 GCF_949606895.1 Notothenia rossii
CACACACAGGGTGTTTCTCAATGTCAAGGAAGGATGCTCCAGAGCCACTATTTCAAGGATGCTTGGTCATCGAGTCCCGCCGAAGGACTGTTCCAATGTCCAGGCTCCTTGGAATTCTACCGAGCCTGGCGTCCTTCGTTGCGGGACATTTCGAGGCCGCACATGTGTATCCTCCACGGTCTTAAAATCCCCACAATGCTTTGCGCACGGACCAATTTCCAAATCTTTGCCGGAAATCGTAGAATGGTGGAACAGGCTAACAGGTGTGCATCATTTCAGAGGCCCCGCCTTAAATGGAGTTCGATTTCCACCAAAGATTTTGGAAATTGGTCCGTGCGCAAAGCATTGTGGGGATTTTAAGACCGGAGGATACACATGTGCAGCCTCGCAATTTCCCGCAACGAAGGACGCCGGCCTTGGTAGAATTCCAAGCATCCTGGACATTGGAACAGTCCTTCGGAAGGACTCGATGACGTAGCATCCTTGAAATAGTGGCTCTGGAGCATCCTTCCTCGACATTGAGAAACACCCACACACTAATAAACAGACGTGCCACACAGAGTCAACAACGCTCTCCTCCTGTTGCTTTAGGTGCGTAAGTACCTGCTGATGCTCGATGTGAGGAAGGACCACGTGAAGTTCTGGCGGCCGCAAATATTGCTGATGGTGGCCAACCCTCGCTCCTCCTGCCAGCTCATCCTCTTCATCAACCAGCTGAAGAAGGGCGGCCTGTATGTTCTGGGCCACGTGCAGCTGGGAGATCTGGGTAATTCTCTCTGTTGACGGTCTGGCAGCCAACTATTAAATTATTCTTATCTGTGGACGTTTAGCAGCCGACTGGAACCCACCTTTTGGCCTTTTTTATGAGTCTGGAAGCCTTTTGCTGATACATCCAATCAACTTCATCTCATTATTTGTATCACTGAGCCTAAGAGCACAAGATGAGCAGGAGATATTAAAGATTGAAGTCCACCGGCAGCATCATGGAGACTTTCACTTTCCATCTGCTACTCCTCGTGCATTATTAATAAACAAGTATCCTCCGTATCAATCTTACATCAGAGTTTAAAGCAGCCACATGTCCAGCTACTTGCTTGTTTTTGCTAAATGGCACACTCAAACTGTAAAAAACGATATAATGTGTAACAGAACCAACATATTTTAGAGAGCAGAGCTGATGTATTCTTTTATTCATGCATTAACTCACAGTTTACCTGTTTTTCTGCCCCCTGGTGAACACTAGGGTACATTGCAAAGTCTATGAACAATACAAATACAACATTTAGTTTATTTTCGCTACTTGAACCGGACCTTTTTGGCTTGGGACTGGTTGCGTTATCAAATATTTATACCAATAAATTACATTGCATTTAATTTAGCTGATACTTTTATCCAGAGAGTATTACCACAAGTGCAATACACCATATTTTAACCATTGTAATTGCTGGTGCATTAGTTTTAAATGGGCTAAACTCTTTAAGTGCTCACAATAGTTTGTAATATATATTTTTTATTTGAGTGGTGTTTCAAAATAACTATTAAATTACCTTTTTGAAATGTTAAATTAGTTCAACTAGACTAAACTGATTGTATTTAAAGTCCACCTCAACCATCTACAACAGTAAGATCCTACTTGTGCAACGATGCATCTCTATTAACAATTAATCAAGTTATATCATTAATATATATATTGCCGTGGGACTCTGTAATATATATATTAATCATATAATTATGATGTATGAGCTTAAATTAGATTATATGCAGGATTTTTACTTTGAATTGATTATGTTAATGTTTTCTAAAGTATAAATAACCTTTTCTTTACAATTCTGGTGGAAAAAAACTGAATTTGAAGTAGTATTGCATCTGATTTCTTTCCTGCGTTACAGACTCCCTGCCTTCAGACCCGGTGCAGCAGCAGTATAACTTCTGGCTGCGTCTGGTTGATAAACTCGGGGTGAAGGCCTTCGTAGATCTGACGCTGTCCCTCTCCGTCAGACAGGGGACTCAGCACCTGCTGCGCATCACCGGCCTCGGTAAACTCTCCTTCCTCTCCTCCTCTCAAAGATTCAAAATTCAAAGGTGTTGTTGTGATATGCACAAAGCTACAGTGTAGAAATGGCAATGAAATTCTTCTGACCTGAGCTCCTCCAACAATGCAACATATATAAAATACAAAATTCAAAGTAGTGCAAAAAGTCTACATACATATCAATAGAATATGATATGTACAAGAACTGAATATTAAATAATGTAGATTAAGACTAAATTAAATACGGTTTATTGCGTTCATCTCTGTTCCCAAATTCAGTCCATAAAACCATACTTGTAGCCACAGACTGAAAAACTCTAATACACGATGTAAAAACATTTAAAAACACGAGAAAATAGAAAACCCCAATTTAGAAAAACACAGACTGATACGCAGTGGCGGCTGGTGGAAAATATTTTTGGTGGGGCTATGGAAATGGTGACAACCATACTAGGGCATTTCAAATCAGGAGACTAAATACGAAGTGTGTGTGTGTGTGTGTGTGTGTGTGTGTGTGTGTGTGTGTGTGTGTGTGTGTGTGTGTGTGTGTGTGTGTGTGTGTGTGTGTGTGTGTGTGTGTGTGTGTGTGTGTGTGTGTGTGTGTGTGTGTGTGTGTGTGTGTGTGTGTGTGTGTGTGTGTGTGTGTGTGTGTGTGTGTGTGTGTGTGTGTGTGTGTGTGATACTTGCCAACCCTCCCGATTTCCCCGGGACACTCCCGCATTTCTCCCGATTTCTGACAAATTCAGATTTACTCACGACTGTTTCCACTCGGACTTTAATACAGCTACACCATTGTTTGGTTTCCATGGTAGCGCGTCTCTTTAGCAGTGCGCGCAACTCAAAGTCTGAGAGGGTGAGGAAGATGAAAACTGAACAAGAATCGACAACTCCACCCTCTGCTCACTCCTTTCCTGTAAAATACAGGTCCAGCCCACACATATGCTCCATGGTGCCACAGGCATTGCCCTTACAACTACAATAAGCATGCAAATGTTAATCTACAGCTCCGTCGATCCACTAGCACCGGAGTCTACACCTGCAGAAGCAGCCATCCCCTACAGTAGCGTCACCTTGGATACGAGTCCAAACAACTCACAGACACACAGGCCAGGGCGCTGAAAGGTCGCCCTTTGAGCATCAGATCTGACGACGCTGATTGGCTGAAATTATGTTTAGGCCGCATAGTTTACAGATAGCAACAGTCAGCTTGTTGGCTGCAGCTGCTCTGGCTGAGGGCTCCTTTCTACCGCCCGGACGAGAGAGGGTAATGATACACGCTGCGGCCAGGCAGGAAACATGTGACTTATCAGTAACTTTAGACATTGTAAAACAATTTTAAACGAGATTTTATTGTAGATTATACATTTTACTGATACCAACTATATAATATTTACCTTGTTCTTTAAAAAAATTAATTAAAAAAAAAGAAAATTGGGAAATATTTTTTAATTAATTTTTAATTTTTAATGACAATCAAACATGTGGGAAGAGGGGGGCGGCGCCTCTATGGGCCGGCCGCCACGGCTGATACGTCTTATACGTGGTATGCAAAAGCATGGAAGAACAAGTAGGTCTTTAAATGACATCACAACACTAACTGTACTTCTCTTTCCCTCCACAAGGTGGCATGAAACCCAACACCCTGATTTTGGGTTTCTATGACAGCTGCACTCCTGAAGACTTCTTCCTCCAAGACTCTGCTTTCTGTGACGCTTCTATGGAACTAGGGAGTGAGGGCGAATATAATTTCGGGGTAGATTTGCCGTCGTTACAGGCCCATTTCCCCCCAGTCCGGCATGTGGAGAGCCCCCGCTGGCTGTCCCCAGAGGAATACGTGGGGATCATTTCAGACGCCATTAAAATGAACAAGAATGTGTGTGTCGGGCGCTATTTCTTCCAGTTGGAGGGCGAGGATAAGGACAGTAAAGTGGACGGGTCGGAGCGGACGATCGATGTGTGGCCGCTCAACCTTCTGCAGCCGGGAAGCCGAGACTACGAGGACGTGTGCAGCCTCTTCCTGCTGCAGATGGCCTGCGTGCTCAACATGTCCAACAAGTGGCGCCACGCGAGGATGAGGATCTTCCTGAATGTGGAGACTGAGTCCAGCGACCAGGGCTGGGTGGTGAACGAAGAGACGTTTAGAGAGCTGCTGAAGAAGCTGAGGATCAGGGCGTCGATAAAGATCGTGCCGTGGGACTCTGTGGTTCAGCATCACCTCCAACCCGAAGAGGAGGAGGCTAAACAAGCTCTGTCCGAGGACTTCCTGTCCGCAGTGAACAGTATGTTGATGGAGCACAGCTCGCAGGCCGCTGTTCGCTTCCTGTATTTACCTCGACCCTCTCCGCAGCGCAGCCAGAATCGACAGTACCTGGCTCAGGTGGAAGCAGTGACCAATAGTTTGGGGCCAACGCTTCTGATTCACGGCGTCACCCCTGTCACATCCACTGAGCTGTGAGCATGAGGAGTGTTTATTGATATTGTACGTGCAGCAGGGACTTATCTATGTACGTTTAAACTCTGGCCCTACTTACACATAATGCACTGTTTGTAACCGTTACCATACGTCCACTTACTGCAGCTTTTTCTGTTGCTACTCAAGCTTACAAAAGGTCAACAGTCAAGTGCATTTTTAAATGACGCCCCTTGAGGAGTTGCATTCAAGTAAGGATATTTTCCTATTCAAATATACTTGAAATGGATTGGTGATCGAGCCATGAAATGGAGCATATACTTATGGGCGTGATTTATGTGGATATAACCTCTTGTCTGCATTATATTATCTTAGGCGGAAATTAAAAATGTGTCTGACTCTTTGGAACAAAACTCAATTTGTTTTGATGAATATGGGTTGTCTAGGATTTAATATAAATGTATATGTGTATATATATATTTATATGTGTGTGTATATATATATATATATATATATCACATTTCAGCGCTGAAATTATGAGATTGTGATTACAAGTTGGGGAGACATATTTACCTAGTTCAGTTTCTTAAAAGTATTTTGTTAACGCATAGTAATTTGTTTTTTTAAATCTTCTTTTTTATGCTTTCTTTTCATTTCTTACATTTCTGCTGGTTGCTGGACCAAGTCATTCCTTTTTTGGTTTTGTTTTTTAGTTTAATTTAATAATTTTATTATGTGGAAATCTCTAGTCGTCAGAAGGGAACTGTTTGACCTCAGAATTATAAACAGCATTTCTTGCTGTTGTGCGTGCCTACTCGAAAAATAAACTGGGATTTTGTGCTTCATGTTGCAAAAAAGGGGTTACAGGGATGATGAGTCTGTGTTACTCGTTAAGTTTGGGACCAACAATGATACCAACCAAATCTAAACCAAAGCAATGTGTTACATTTTCACACAAAAAATGCTTTATCACCTATTCACAAATCACAGAATGAAAAGTTAAACCTTTATTGTTTAGGTTTTTTTTTGTGACATTTGGAACAATTACACTAACCTTTTTTTATTTAAACACAAACAGGAAGTGACTGAAAAAACCATCTGCCCGTTTCAATGTTGAGACAGAGCATAAAGAGTCATGTAAACTGTAACAGTCATTATTAGATGTGCAAATTACACTGCTGGTTGTCATTGTGGTAAATATATGCAAAATGTATCTGTGTCACTGTCATGTAAAATCCTATCGGAACATATGTATTTAAAAGATTGCTTTAATGCAATACAAACTGATTGTGTCCTAACGTCTGTCATTAATAAGGTAAATACTAATCTAAGAATTGAGATTGAAGTAATGTATACAGATGCGTAAAAACTTGATGCAATAATTGAAGATACATAAATACACAAAAGAGAATGTGCATGTATAGTTCAGGCTAATTATTACAGAATAGTAGACTTGGAGTAAACCTCATGTACAGTATCATAATAGCCTAAATGTAGCTATCACACGTCATTCAAAAATGTAGCTTAAGTGCAGATGCAGTCACATGACTAATCCTCCTTTTCAACAAGCGTTTCCTTGCATACTATTTTATAATATTTGTCGGCTTCTGCTTTATTTCGTAGCTTTCTGATGAAGAACGTTGACATACGAAACCAGTCTGGCAGCAGTATTGTGAGAGCAATGTTCTGTAAGGTGATGGGAAAGAGGGGAAAAAAAGATGTTATAAGATATCGCAGCAGCTGACGGTCGGTAAGTGATAACAGCCTCTCGTTCCTCTGACCTGGAGAGCGTGAGACAGAGAGCCACTGGTGAAGCTGGAGAGACCCACAGTGTTCAGGCAGGGGCGGACTGGGGGGGGAAAGTGGCCCGGGGATTAATTGACAGACAGGCCAACTTAATGCGCGGTATGTATCGGCCGGCCGGCGACGAAAGTATGTTACTTAACAAAAAACCCTATGCATTTAATGTTGTTTTGGAGCATTGTTCATATAGTAATCACATTACCTGAGCCCTTGAGTTGCTTAGAGCAAAGTAGTTACAGCATATATTTATTGATTTTAATGTTAACAGATCATTGATGCAATAACATTTTGACCCAATTTGCCTGACTTGACGCATGGAATAAAACATGGGCGTAGGAAGCATCCTCAATGTGGGTGAGACAATTTAACAGGGGGTGTGGGCAGGTGGTGGACCTGAATCTTTTTTCAGAAAAGTTGAAGTTAAATGCATCAATCTGGTGCACTTTGAGAGCAAATTAGGGACTAAATCTATGGATACATCTCTCAATACCCATATGAAACAGAACTGTCAACATTTATTTGAACAGCAAGTGGAGGCAAAACCCAAAACAATAAACCTGCTGGCTAACTAGCCTAAACTCAGTAACAGAATGTGGGCAACACGTTCTTCTCCACAGCCGCGCGACCTCTGAGTCAGACGTCATTTTTCCCCCTATTTTTCTATCCTACGGGTACAGCCACTCCCCCTGAACCCCGTTTCCCTGCCATTCCCCTAAATAATGGACTGTGTTTGGTCAAGCTAAACTTCCCTTCACATCATACACATTATTATTATTATTATTATTATTATTATTATTATTATTATTGTATGAGTGCCTCTGTGACTTGATTACATGCATTAATGTTCAAAAAGCTCTTTATTTTTCTCATACTGCCTGTGCTGCAGAAACCTCTTTTCACCCTCTGTCTGAAACCAGGGCCCAGTCTGCTCTTATTGGTTTGCTGACCGGGTCTGTTGTGATTGGTTAACCGCTTAGAGATGTCCCTCCCCTTGCCTATCACATAAAAAGTGTTGGAGCGCTAGCCAATAGAAGCACATAGTGATGTCACTATGTCTCACAAGTAAACAAAGGAGTACAATGGAGGCGTTTCAGGCAGGGGAAAGAGTGTGTGTGAGAGAAACTCCCTTTGGAGGGAACTTTGGGATTTAAGGAGCTTTTGCAGACCATTAACATGCACAGAAAACTACATAACACACTACAGGAAATAAAAGGGAAAACCCCAAAAAGCATAATACGGCCTTTTTTAAAAGTGCTTTTTGTTTGAGAAGTAAATCAATCAATGTTTATTTATATAGCCCAATATCACACATGTTACATTTGTCTCAGTGGACTTAACAGTTTGTACAGCATATCAGTATGACAATACGACACCCTCTGTCCTTAGACCCTCACATCGTACAAGGAAAGACTTCCGGAGAAAAGTTTAAAGGGGAACATGAGAGAAACCTCAGGGAGAGCAACAGAGGAGGGATCCCTCTCCCAGGACGGACAGATGTGCAATAGATGCCGTTTGTAAATCAAAGAGATAATACATTTACAACATAGGTAGATCAAATGTTTGGAAATGCATGTGTGTATAATAAGAAGATGAATCCACGAGAAGTGACAAAGACATAAGTCAAGTGCAAGAGTCTGCAAACCACAGTGTGTTTGAGAACAGCTAAAGGTTAATTGTATAACCTGCGTATTATTCGACCAATGAAACACTGTGCAAATATTGGCAGAAACCTCCAATGTCAACAGAGAAATATCATGGATCGAAGCACCTGCTGCAGCAGTCATTATGTAATGAAAGTAATTCAGAATCGTAAAAATCTTGGTTGCTGCTGGTATTTATCACTATTCTACGATTCTATAATTTTACATTATTTTTGTCTTCAGTATAGCCGAGGATCAACAGGGAGGAGATGAGATGCAGCAAAGGGGCCGATTCCAGCCTGCACCACTAGAACATGTAAGTTCTGAATTTTCAGTCCAGATGTTTTCCCACCATTTAAAATATCATTACATTTCATTTAGCTGACGCTTTTATCCAAAGCGACTTACAGTAAGTGCTTTCGACCAAGAAGATACAAACTTGAAGAAAACAGAATCATATAAGTACATCAGGTTTCATAGAGCTAAAACATTTCAAGTGCTACTCAACTGGCTTTAGATAAGCCAGTTCTTTATTAGTATGTAAGTGCTTTTTATTTTGTTTTGTTTTTTGTTTTCTGTTTTTCATTTTATTGCTCGAAGTGGAGTCTAAAGAGATGAGTTTTCAGTCTGCGCCGGAAGATGTGTAAGCTTTCTGCTGTCCTGATGTCAATGGGGAGCTCATTCCACCATTTTGGAGCCAGGATAGCAAACCCACGTGTTTTTGCTGATGGGAACTTGGGTCCCCCTCGCAGTGCGGGTGCAGCGAGCTGTTTGGCTGATGCAGAGCGGAGTGCACGTGCTGGGGTGTACGGTTTAACCATGTCCTGGATGTAGGAAGAGCCAGATCCATTCACAGCATGGTACGCAAGTACCAGTGTCTTGAAGTGGATTCTAGCAGTTACTGGAAGCCAGTGAAGGGAGCGGAGGAGCGGCGTGGTGTGGGAACATTTAGGGAGGATGAAGACCAGACGAGCCGCTGCATTCTGGGTGGGTCCAAAAGGGTGGAGAAGATGGAAAATAGTTTTTTGGGATTGGAATAGGGAGAATGGATCTTATCTTGAAAGAAAGTGCTTTTTGCCTGAGAGATCGAAGAAGAGAAAGAGGAGGGGAGAGCTTGATAGGTTAGGAGGTCGTCATGGTGTTTGGACTTCCACCATTTCCGCTCAGCTGCCCGGAGGATGGTTCTATTAGCACGCAGCGCGTCATTTAGCCAGGGAGCAGGAGGGGACTGACGAGCCTGCCGAGATGTGAGAGGACAGAGAGAGTCCAGAGAGGACAACTTAAAACACCACTGAGTGACTGGAACCCACAGGCCAATCAAATGACTCGATCCAATCAGCCAGTGAAACCACTTGATCCAATCAGCCATTTAAATCTCTAAATAAAATGGGCTAATCAAATAATTTGATCCAATCAGCCAATTAAATCTCTTATATAATATAGCCAATAGCTCACTCGATCATATGCAGCTGCAGGTGCCAGGAGTATATTTAAAGGCAGCATTGTGTATCTACTGATACCAGGACATACAGTATTAGAAAAAATATCTCTTTTTTAACCAATTTACTGTTATTTTGCAGAATGCATTTGAATATAGGATCATACTTTTTCAATGATATGTCTTTTAAACATGGAAATTCAATTATAGTGCCAGTTGGAGTTTGAAAAAATCGTTATGTTTTTTGCAATAATAATAATATTATTATGTTTTACATTTTGTGTTTAAAATGAGACAAAAAAGCTCTGAGGAAGTTTCTTAATTGTACATTTGACTTCCCCATAGTCTCAAACATATAACTCAATAACAAAACCACCAAAATGTATCCAGTGGTTATAATTCTGTGGTAAAATGCTGTTTCCTCGACTGGAAATGGCGGCCATCTTGGAAGATGGTCGCAAATTTGGAGATGCAGTACAAGTGGCTAATGTGCTTTTTTAAATAAATCACTCCAAAGGGATGAACATAGACCTTTATTAAAGCTAGAGAGACTTACCTAAGTGTCATACTTTACCTGCACTGTGATTCCCTTTGACTTGTACTCAGCATGAAGACACTGAGAGAAATATATTACAAAAATCTGAAACGTATAAGAAAGTCACAAAAAAAGGCAGAACAGAGGGGGAGTTTCATTAAATTGTTGATAATTGTGAAAATAACAGAATATCTGGAAGGCAAAATATCTTAGTGGCACAATAAAGGGACAACAACGGCTGTGGACGGACGCCAACCTTAAAGGACATGTTGATGATCAGCCCTCATGCCTCTGGGACGAGATGAAACACATCATCCGTTGCAGAAGTTATCTGTTCAGAATCTGGTATTTCCATATTTATAGAAATAGGCAAAATTATCAGAATACAGCATTCCTACATTGTTAACTGTATGGGTTACAAAAATACAAACAATCTTGTTTTTGTTCATTAGCATTTGAGTTATATCAACAATATTATTCACTAAATCCTTTAAATTATTTGGCCTTTACGAGTCTGCACACATGTTGCATTGCTCATTCTGGTCTAGGAGGAAATTGCTTGCATGAAATAATTAACAACCAGTTTCTGCTCTCACAGAAAGGAAGACTGGTGCCACTGATGAAAGGCAGACTAAAGTACAGTGTTCAAATAACATCCTCCAAGAACTGAACTTAATGAGTTAAAGAACAGAAACTATAATTTCATTACATTGTACATCTGATATTGGTAAGGTGTCAGTGCTGAGCTAAATGAAACTAAAATATCTAAATGATATCCATTCAGTGTTTATAACTCACAAAAAACTTGACTTTTATACATACGTTTTTATTGTGTTGTTGTTCATTGATGCTTTTGACATATATGTACTGTATATAATCCTGTCTTTTCCATACCTATATTTTTCCAGCCAAATCAAGCACAAGAACATGTTCTCCCCACACTCAGAGGGGCGTGGGGAGGGGCTCCTTATTTTCATCTAAAGTAACAGACAGAGAATCAGCACTTTGGAAACAGGGCTGAAACAGAGGGGATTATGGGTAATGCTGCAATGATCTGTTTGGTATTTGGAGCCAAACACTTTAGAGATATGTTCTGTATATATCTGAGACCTATAATATATTGATGAAAAACAGTATAATAGGGGACCTTTAAATCAACTAATTTGGCAATGTTGCCATTCTGATATAATTAACGAACACAACAAAGAGTTAAAAGATGAGTGTCTATCTCATGCACTGAGAAAACTGAAACGGGACTTTAACTATTTGTATTTTGTCAACAAGTTTCACATAACTGTTTTAGGTTAGTTGAAAACAATAATATTACGTTTAAATAAAATAATAGGTTTAACTTATTGTTGCTTATAACTAACCTATTACAGTTATGTGAAACTTGTCGAAATAATACATTTAATTCACGTCAACGTTGATTGCATTTGGTCTATCTGTTTAATGTTATTTTTCTGTACTTGCTCGTAAACCGCTTTGAGCACCAGGAAAAGCGTTATATAAATAACATGTATTATTCTTATTTATTTCAGGCAGCGGATCGACCACCAGAGGGCGCTGCAACAACAACCCACAGCTGGAGCAGGATGTGAAACAGTGGTCAACTGTTTGGATATCTGCTCAGGTGAGTTAATGAGCAAATGTAATTATGCATTAGTTAGACATGATTAAAATATATAATTCAGGTAAAAGTCCTGTTTTCAAAATTGCACCCAAGTAAAAATAATAATAATATCCTGCTTTATATTTCGTCACTGTACATTTGTAATTCAACATGTATATTTTCTACTTTTGTATGTATTGCTAAAATCGAGCTAACGAGTTATACATAAAACTACGTACAGAGAACCAACAAATACATTATTTATTCAACTAAAAACACTAAAACTACAAGACCTGGTTGACTATAAAACTATTCAAATTATATTCAAAGCCGTAAATCCACAATTACCTCATATTAGCCAGGGACTTTTCACATGGAGAGAAAACATACACATGTTGAGAAGAAACTGCATTTTTTTTTAAACCAC
This sequence comes from Notothenia rossii, assembly GCF_949606895.1. Taxonomy (NCBI): domain Eukaryota; kingdom Metazoa; phylum Chordata; class Actinopteri; order Perciformes; family Nototheniidae; genus Notothenia; species Notothenia rossii. Next base: position 7,331,440 of record NC_136907.1, read on the forward strand.
CCATACGAACAAATTCAAAACTTCATTGCATCACATCAAAAGGTTGTTAGTCTGTGGAATAACTGTAATGGTGCACTGAAATATTGTGCAAGTTTATCTAAACTGAAACTATTATTTAGAAGCCAAATCCTGAATGGTTATGAGCAGGACCTCTAAAATCGTATTTGTTCTTTCAGTCAGACAACTCACGTGTTTCTTTAACATGTTTATTAGAAGCAGCATATAGTTTGAGTTTGGCGTCTCGGCTCGGGCCTCATCACTCCACAGATATACATAGCACGATGAGTGATGATTAAATAACTAACTCCCCGAGCCTACAGGTGGAAGCTGGGGTGGTGGTGGGTTATGGCTAGAAAGGATCCGTCTTGTGTAAAACTCTCGCGAGAGTTTGCAAGTCACGTGGCTGAATGTTTACGTTTGGGAAGCAGCCTTTCAGTTACGATCGTTAACATCAGTGGGCCACAGCAAATGATCGCGAGAAGCTAAACTATCTATTAATTATGTCAATGACAGGGAGTGTGATTGTTGAAATAGGGTGTTAGCGGTCTTGCTGTTCAACGAAGAAAGACAACACTGTAGATCACCAACGCTATGGTTTATTTTTTATTCACAGGCAAGTCAACGTCGCAGTAAAAGTCCCAAGATAGCTCCTGGTGCAATAACATGTTCCCTTTCAGTGTTTTACTATTGTCCTGCTGCATTAATGTGTATGTTCCATGTTACTGCTGTAGATGTGTTTCCGAGCCGCTCCAACGAGAGTTACAACGAGAACGTGACGTCATATTTACACAAGACGGATCCTTTCTAGCCATAACCGTGGTGGTGGGGCAGGCGAGCCGCAACGACATGGTAGTAGCTGCAGCAATAGCAGCAGCAAGCAAGAGAGAGATCTGGCAGGTTAAATAGAGCGGCATATTAAGGAGACTCTGTTTGGTTGGTCGTAGAGTGGCAAGGGGCGTTATGTATGAATGCAGCATAAGTGCTCGAGTTGACTGCCTGAACTAGCTCGCAGGCTTCGTCCCATTTCTTGTAATTGTAAAAGTTCTTTCTTTTTGATTATTTTGTAAAAAAAAGCAAGACAAAAATGACGCTGATGACGTTTACCTAATATTTTATTTACAAGGAAAACGTACGCTAGAGGGGGTAGGAAAAGGTTAGGGTTAGGGTTTTTAGCTTCTTCTTGCTCCTTTTGAACATGACAGAGACTATTTGAGAAATTATTTTTAAATATGTTTTGTACTGTTATAATTATTATTATAAGTACAAATATTATTATTATTGTTGTATGTTTTGTTTCTGACATGTTCAATAAATGGAGCCATCACAAACTCAGAGACCTTCTCCAGCACTGGGCCAATAACAGTGACAGGTTGTCCATTACCTAACACAGATTTTAGGTAACAACACTCTTGAATTGTTTCAGGAAAGATTCCCTGCTTTCTCAGCTCTAAACCTTTGATCCTGGCGAAGCTGAGGGATGTCAGTTTGCGGCTAAATTAATTCACATGATCAATTATATCAATATAGGGGTCAAATAGGAGGCAAATGTCTCTAAGCTTCTTTAACGCTTCTCCCACAGCTTTTTTTCCTCTGTATTTGATGAATTACTAACTTTGACAAATGGATTCTCCGGACAAAGCAGAGGACTCCAAGAGAGGCAGATGTACTGATAAATCGTCAAAATTCACAACAGCTTAGTCAGGCGTGTCAATACAGAGCTCAATTAAACAAAAAATATTAAAATCATTTCCATTCAAGGCAAGGCAAGTTTATTTATATAGCACCTTTCATCACAAGGCAATTCAAAGTGCTTTACAAAAAATGAAAGACATTAAGAAAATGGCATTTAAATAATAAAATAAACATTAAAAGAAAGATTCAGTGTTTATAACGCACAGAAAACTTGACTTTTATAAAGAAGTTTTGTTTCTTTTTGCATTGTTGCTTTTTACATATATTTATATAACCCTGACTATAATATAACTTAATTTTTCCAGCCAAATTAACCGGACATAAGAAAAGCCTACAATGAGCTCTTATTATCAACTTGGCCTACTTTCATTCATTTCTCCATTGAAAAACTGGCTCAACTTACCCCAAGACCCATGGTTCACTTTACCCCATAGCCAACATTTTAGAAAAAATAATCCTAGCATTAAAATTCAGAGTCATCTTTAGCTTAATGATTCACATGGTTTAATACGCTGCCAACACATCAACATATACAACATATGTGTTTAAACCTGGATACTTTTTTTTTGACATGACAGCCGATATAGCTGACATCTAGAACATTTACTTTGACAAGCAAAAAACGTTTTTTTGTAAAAATGTTTACTTACCAGACCACAATGAGGATCTCTCTTTCACAGGCAATGAGAAATGGGAGGAGCTTGCATAATTTCTGGTCACTTGATTACAACTATAAGGCGTTGCCTGGTTACAGGGGGTGGTTCAATTTACCCACTGGCTCAACTTACCCCCTTCTCCCCTACACATGTGTAACACCTGGCATACTTAGTCCTGTCTATCGTTTCACTTTATCTTTCCATATTAAACAGATTCACATGATCATTTAAAGGTCTCCTATTATACTGTTTTTCATCAATATATTATAGGTCTCAGATATATACAGGACATGTCTCTGAAGTGTTTGGCTCCAAACAACAAACAGATCATTGCAGCATCCCATAATCCCCTCTGGCTAATGGTTACACAAGCCAAAACATCGTTATGACATCATAAAGTGGCCAAAATCTGATCAGCTCATTTTCAGACAGGTTTTTATAGAAATGGATCAGGACAAAAAGAGAGAGAATCTTTGTTCCTGATATTTTCAGAGTCTCTTTCCACAGAGGGGACACATGTTGATGTAGAAAAGACATGAAAAAGTGGATTTTGCAAATTAGGTGACCTTTAAGTAATAAATTGTCAAATTTCACGACAGCTTTGAGAGTCAGGCATGTGATTTTAGTGGTTAGTTTAAAAACAGGCACTGATAACGACTTTATTTTGCCTACAGGACTGTGATTGTTGGTTCTCAGTATCGTGCAGTGCTGTCTGTGCATTATGCCGAGATGATTCTTTACCTCAACCGTGTGTCTGACCTTGCTTTTAAGTGATCTCTGTCAGTGCCGTCAGCCCCGTCACTAAGAGGCTTGCAGGCAGCGGATCAGTTTAGCACAGCCTCACCTGACTAATCTGATTACTTCGACAAGGCTGCTATCAATGTGCAAGACAGGACCAAAAAAAGACTAGCGCATCATACATACGTAAGGGACCATGTTCATGCACAGAAAGTTTAGCTGAGGTCGCTGAAGCTGCGCTAAATCTGTGTGCTGTCTCCTTAATGAGCTTTTTTGAATGTACATGTTCCTGTAATGGACAGTCCCCCTCCCCCCAAAGCCTTTCTTTCCAGCTGTAGTGATCTGTACATGGGTAAAAAAAAGCAACAGCACACTTTCAGTAGCTTACCACAACATATGTTCAGCCCTCAGCTCCAGCTCACATACATAATGCCTTTATTAGCATTGCTAGTATGTAACACTGACCTCGGATCAGCCTCAGGGAGGGAGGGAGACAGACAACAAATGTGTCAGCAGGAGCATGAAGAAATGTGGCTATTAAAGATCAATATAACAATGTACAGCTTTAACTACTTGAAAGATTTAGATTTGAACACACAAAAATTGATTTTAAATATGTTTTGTTGTAGATGAAATTATCATACATTCAATGTAAGTACACCTTAATTATGTGGGTTTATAGAATATTAATTGGCAGAAATATTGCTTATTTTGTGTAGAAATATTTCACAATTCCAGCGTATAAAATGTACTGATTTTATTACAATTACTTTCTTTCTTCAATGAGTACTTTTACTCCCAGTACATTTTCTTGACTGAAATACTTTGACTTGAGTTCCCTTCTCATTCCAGTACTTTGACTTTTAATTGAGTATTTTTAGTAGTACTTTTACTCTGAATACTTCTTCCACCACTGCAATTTACAATGAACATTTTCTGGTACTTTGGTGTTACAAGCCAATCTTTAATTCTTAAACACTGGGTTTTAGCCGTGCTTAATTCCAGTTAGCATCTTTAGCTAGTGTACTAAGACAAGAGGACAGCAAAGAGCATCAGCGAAAGTCCCAGAAGGATTTGAGCTGCAGCTGAAGGGTCACAGAGGGCAGCAGATGCAGCAGCTTAATCACTGCAGCAGTTTCAGGCCTCAGGTGTTCACATGCACTTCTATAACTTAAGGTAGCCATCAGACATAAGTATTCATCATTCATATTACAATATTAATATATTATTTTATTTGTTTCGTTGGTGCTCTGTGGACATAAAAAATAATACAACTAGGGATATTTCAGAGGTGGAAGAAGTAGTCAGATATTTGTCAAAGTATTAGTAGTTTATAAAAGTAGCAAAAACACATAAAAAAACTACTCAATAATGTATTCAAAATCTTACCTAAGTAAAAGTACAAAAAGATACTTAAAGTACCAAAATTAAAAGTACTCGCATCAATTTTCCGAATCATATATATTAAAAGGCTGGATTATGATTATTGATGCATTAATACGTTCATAACAGCTGCTAACAATGAAGCTAATTTTACAAACTTTATGTACTGCTGCTGGATATTTTAACCTATAATTGTATGTCAATGTTTTGTTTATTTATATGTTGTATTAGCTAATAATCTGAATTCATACAATACAATAAAAATACTCACGGTAAAGCACATGTACCTTAAAGTTACATTATCTTATGTGTTTCAGTTGCACTAAATCTTACCCTTTTTAAGGTTATTTGAAATGTGCTATGTGTGCAGTGATGTACTTAGTGTCCTTGTTCTGGCACAACAAATCCCATAAACCCTCACACCAGCAAATCATGATTAATCACTATCATTTCCCTTCCCTTCTAATAAATAAGAGAATAAATCAGTGCCTATTTTGACTGTTAAAATAGCTAATTAATTATTCAGTCTAAATAGTCCTTTGGTTTTAAGTCATGTAGAAAGGTTCTCGGTTACAAAAGCCCCACACACTGTGTAAGCAGCACACTGAACACACCTCTACTTTCACCTTCTTTTCTTCTCCTCCTGCCCTCCCCCACACACTGTCTTCCCACACTTCTGTGGATTAAAAGCTAAAGAGGGCTGAGAAGTTGAGGCTTGGCAGTCCTTTCCCACTCTTACCTTTATTTTACCTGTTACTTATTCGCAGCTCTTTGCCAGTGTTTTACCAATCCAGACGCTGGTAACATAATCCCTGATTCTGAGGTGTGGGGTGTGTCCCAGTCCAAATCAGGAGCTCAATCGACTGCTGGAAATTAAGACATTTTTCATTTTCAATATGTCTCTAAGGACCTTGGAATCAAGAGGTGATAATTAGATGGGTTTTTTTATTTTAACTTCTCATGCGATTTGGATTACCTGATGATATTTTTTCCCAGTAAAAGGACAAGTACTTCTGTATACTTCTGTATACTTAATCCACCTGGAGTTTGGATGGTACTATTCAGCGACAGGCTGCAACATCGACATGGCTCCTGCAGGATGTAGAGAAATTGCTCCAGGTCAGATCTTTCTCTTAATAAATCTGTCTAATTTGATTTATTTTCTTTATATCGATTTAAACATATTTAAAGTAATATATAGCTTTGTTAATGTACACTTTCACACAGTATCGTTTTAGCCATGTACCAATCTGCAGCAGAGCTACTCCAGCAAAGATAGGACTGTTGAAATGCTGGATTGTCCAATCCTTTAATACATTTTGATTGACTCTAACAAAGACACTCCATATGGGAAATTCAAAAAGACTTTGATGGATTAACAAATTTGACCCATTTCTTATTATCAGCACCACTTTAGGACATGGCTAGCATAAAAGTAAGCGCTCCTCTTAGCCTATTAGGAACTGATAAGCCAATGTCAGTATTAGCACTTGAGAAGGCTTGTTGGCTGCGTATTAACTCAAAGGCAAAGAATCAAACAGGCTCTCTGCTCCTTTTGTGCCGTTCAAGAGTGTTTCTTCATCCATTGAAACCCACATGTGGTTTACATGTTGATTAAGGAAAGAGATGTAAGGTTTGAGATCATTTTGAAACATTGGAACAATAACACAGTTTGTCCACCAGAGGGCACTGACAAGTCCATCTTTTAGCTGTAAAATATCCGGCTTAGGCCACAGGTCGTATACTCCCAAGCAGGCAAAGTAGTTTTGTTTTCACTCCTTTCTCGTCCCGTTTAGAGGACGCTCTAAAGCTACCAGTTTTAGCATAGTGTCACAACAAAGCAGGGCTACGTGGATTTTGCCTTCAAAGCCTACGCGTACACCCTCTGATGACAATATCTACGTAACTTGGAAACTTCTGTAAAAGTTTTAACAGTGTTTTGTTCATCAGTCTTTTTCATAATTTGTTCTCAATTTGGTTTTGATCCATACATATAATGTATGAAATAAGTGGACGCAGTTCCCGTGACTTCACAATTTCCAGGATCGCAAAAGCGCCATTTTGGTTTTCTGAAACCAGTAGGGACGAGAGACAAAAACAAGACATTTTTATACATCTACACATTTTACAATTTACTTTCATGCATAAAAAACACAAAAGAGTTTAAGTTCTTAGTCGAAAAACCAAACGACCCTGTGGTAGTGACCTGTCAATCACAAGGTAGCCCCGCCCTAATGCATGCAATGCTTTATTTTGTGTTTTAATCTTGACGGGACCATAATCTTCTAAATGAATATCCTGCTGAGTTGAAGAAGATTTCAAACTAGCAAATGAGACCATGAACTAATAAGTCAAATGTTTATCGAGATAATTATCCAGTGAGAAGTAGGAACATTTTCTTATAGACTCCTATACAAGCAGTAAAAAAGTGGAGATGCCCCCTGCTGGTCAAATAGTGCAAGTTTGCAGAATTGTATGCAGGGTATTTTTTAGGCTGTGTCATGTGATTTGGTAAAAAAAAACATACCATGACTTTTTGGAAAATCAACATCAGCCTTATAAAATCCATGATCAGTGGAGCCAAATTATAAACAGAGGACACGAGATAGCTAACATTCTTTTGCAATTTTTTCAGAATGTTTAGCTGTGGACTAAAGTGTTTTAGTTGTCTCTGTAAACCACATTTATATTGGTGTAACCGTTTTATTTATTTCAAGCTCAACTTCTATACTTCACAAGCTACGCTCTGATATGTAGCCTTAGCTGCGACTACATTTCTCCTCAACTCTGGCAGTTTGGACTTTTGCTGTCAATGTTAACATGTTCTACAAGAAGGGCAAAGGAATTAAGTAAACGCTTGGTTTGTCTTTTAGTTAAAAGCAGGATTTAAAATTAGGTTTTTAAAGCGTACTCGGCTGGGTAACATTAGATCAGGAAAATGTCACTTTGTTGCGCTCTGTGCTGACAGTAAACTGAAGAGACTCAGTTAATGTTGAAGGATTAATACGGCCAGACTGTCTTTTCTAATCTAACTTGAAACACCAGTCTAAGCTCCATTAAAATATGGTTTAATCCTGAGATGTGTTTTTAGCAGCTTGTAAGAAAAATGCTTGTTTCCAGAATCTCAAATCATTAAGACATGCCAGTTGAAAGGGAAAATAGTAACTAACCAAACCTAACCTAACCAGATTTAGCTCCACGTTAACTGGCACTTGATATCTTAAACTCCCTGTGCCCCGGCAGAGCTTATCAGCTTGTAACACAAGAGGCAAGTTGATGCTGATAAGATTCAACATCAATTTCTGTTTAAGATTACAGCTCAACAAGATGCAAGTTGGGGCGTTTTTGCTTGTTTCACAAAGTAAAAACTGATCATGCTGAATAATGGAAACTAATATTTGTCTAATTACATTTTTTCTCTTTTTTTATAGTGGCAGTGATGGCTCATGGTCATCTCGTCGCCTGTACCAAGGCCTACTGAGTGCCGGGAGACAGTCCTATTCACCAAGACACAGTCCCTGTCACACACATCACCAAAAACTCTCTCTAAAGCATCAGAATAGCTGTGTGAGGAAAATGGCAAGTCACAGAGACCCTCGCTTTCTGCACAACCTGTCCTACCACCCACGATGGCAGCACGACTCTATAAAACTGAAGAAAAAAAGACACGCTCGAACAGTAGCTTCGAACATTTGCAGTAGAAATAGTCTGTTTAAATCAATAGCAGCTTCATCATCTAAACCACAGTTGCCATCAGATCCTGTGCAACGCTCCAGGAGCTGGTTCAGGAGCAGGCTTTTTCTGCCCTTACTCATGCTCACATTTCTGCCCTGTCAAGCCTGGGCGACCACTTTCAAGGTGGCCCTGGTTGGACCCTGGACGTGTGACCTGCTGTACTCCAAGTCTCTCCCAGACCTGGCCGCCAGCCTCGCTACCGCCCGGATCAACAAGGACCCCTACCTCAACAAAGGCTACTGGTACGACTACACGCTGGTCAACGAGGACTGCAAGTCTTCCCGTGCTATTGCTCGCTTTGCGGAGCTGGATGGTCATGGTGCTGCTTTCCTCGGTCCAGCTAACCCAGGCTACTGCTCCTCTGCCGCTTTGTACACCAGAGAGTGGGATCTTGGGATTCTCTCCTGGGCTTGCCTGAAACCCAACATGAAGAAACTGGGCATGTATTCCACCTTCCAGCGGCCGCTTCCTCTGTCGTCCCGCGTGCTTTTCAACGTGTTGCGGTTCTTCAGTTGGGCCCATGTGGCTGTGATCTCAGAGGAGACAGATTTATGGGAAGCAACCGGACAGGAGCTGGCCTCTTCTTTGAGGGCTCTTGGTCTGCCTGTAGACCCTGTGGTCACCATGTTCTCCGACAAGGACGGGCCGCGGAATGCGCTGACAAAAGTGCGGGAAACAAACCGGGTCAGAGGTAAGTGTTGGAGGACCTTTTTTGTATGTCTAATTTAAGATAAGATAAGAAGTACTTTATTGATCCCAAGTTAGGAAATGTTTGTGTCGCAGCAGCATAAAAAGACATGGCATTGTACAATACAATTAAAAGACAAGAAATAAACATTTGAAAATGTCAACATCTCAATAGCAATAACATTTCAAAAAATATATACATGTCGAATTACAAATTTACAGTGACAAAATATAAAGCAGGATATTATATATGCATAAATATGTGAGTAATGGCATATTAAATATTAGATTGGATGTAAATATGAAATGTACAGCGTGATTTAGAGTCAAAGAAGCTATGGAGCAGATTGTTCTCTTCCAGCCAGTGGTGATTTGTTATAAGTTAAAGTATAAGAACATATTAACCATCATGTATTTAAATTTCTTACATATAAATAACGTATGTAATCCTTCCTCTCCACAGTTATCATTATGTGCATGCCTTCTGTCCTGATTGGAGGCCAAGCCCAGTACCAGCTTCTGACCACAGCGTTGGACATGCGTATGATCGACCGCGGTTACGTCTTCATCCCCTACGACGCCCTCCTCTACTCACTTCCCTACAAGGGGGCTCCCTACTATATGCTGGGCAACGACACCAAGCTGCGGAAAGCCTACGACGCGGTCCTCACCATCACCATGGACTCTGGAAAACGCAACTTCTACGAGGCCTTCAAAGACGCTCAGGACAGCCATGAAATCCGCAGCAGCTCCAAACCAGAGCAGGTGGGACTTCTATTGTAGATTTAACGATACGATACGATAATACTTATATGTACTTATATGATTCTGTTTTCTTCAAGTTTGTAACTTTGTTGGTCGAACGCACTTATTGTAAGTCGCTTTGGTGCAAATATGCACATTGATACTGAATGTTATCTCGTTGCACTGTCATCGCTACTACCTCTGCTTTTAACACTCTTATTTATTTATTGTGTCTATTTTTTACTGCAGTGAGAGTTGCCTAAGGAATTTCGTTGTACTTTGTATGATGACAATAAAGATATATTCCTTATCCTCTGTCGACCCGGTAGGTTTCTCCATTCTTTGGCACCATCTACAACATGATGTACTTCACAGCAATGGTCGCTGAGCAGGCCCGCGCCAATGGAGGCCGTTGGGTCACCGGTCTGATCCTCGGTGAAACCAAGGGTGGCTTTGAATTTGAAGGCTTCAATCAGAATCTGGAGGCCAACAGTGACGGTGAAGGCATGCAAGCTCGCTATGTAGTGCTGGACTACAGTGGCATTGGCAATTCTCTCTACTCAACTCATGTTATGGAAGCTGGCAATACATACAGTGGGGTCGGGAGTTTGAAATACCTCGGCCGTTCGATCCATTTTGCAGGAAGCACGCCCTACTCTGACTCCAGCTGCTGGTTCAGCCCATACTTTGCCTGTAATGGAGGTGAGTACAGTAGAAGTAGTGTCACCACACAAGAAAGTTTGGAATAATTCAGCATATTCAGACTCTTTTTCTGTTTGTCTGCTCTTCCCAAAGGCATGGATACAGCCACTAGGTTCTTTTTTCTCCTCGTGGTTGTTTCAATAGTTGGATTTGGAGTTAACTTATTCCTTCATTTAAAGTAAGTACAGCAGAATATCAAGAAGTCATACCTCATCCGGTGAGATCTTTCTAAATATTCTTCGTTATTTTTGGGTTTATGCAGAAGAAATGGTAGGATTGGGTTCAGCATTGGAGGTGGTGGTGCTGGCAGTGGATCCACGAAGGTTATCCTGACTCTGGACGACCTGATCTTCATCAACACTCAAATCAGCAAACGGGTCAGTTCTGAGCTGAATCTCTGACAATAGCAACTGTGTTCTGCATCCTTCGCCTTGCAAGGATTAGAAGTATCAACGTTGTATCTACTCTAAGATGACCAGTCCTTTCTTAACTGTGTGTGTGTGAGCAGAAGATCAATGACGAAAGTATCCTGAAGAGCCAGCTCGATATCAAAACGCCTCAACACTCGGTTTCCGGTCGAAGCTACATGGCAACTTCTCCAGACATGTCCAATGTTGCTGTGTTCGAGGTGAGGCGAGCCCAACACATGTAATACACTCCTGTTATATAATATTGCTGCTTTATGCCTTTGGATGTTCTTGGCTTCACAAACACTGTGTGGTTTTGTAGGGTGACTGGGTTTGGTTGAAGAAGTCGCAAAATGGAAGTGTATCGAGTGTCAACGGAAACACTGAGCATATCTTTATAAAGGTAAGTGAATGTGTGTGTTATTAGTACATCTCCAAGGATGAGGGATATAATATTGGTTTGGATTGCTTGTTTGTGTGTATGAAGTATTATGGAAAAACTAACTGATTTTCAATAAACGTTGTGTAAGGGTGAAGCATGGGCCAAGGAAGAACTTAAAGAGCAACTTGCAGGTTAGAGACACCTGTGAATAAATGTGTAGGAAAATAATGAATACACTAGATTTTCAAAAACATATACAGAAATATACACTACAGTGACATCTGGCGTCGTTTTTTTAAGACATTTTCACTTCCGCATAAAAAAGCCTCCGCATGTGAAAAAATACCAGCTCACTAAATCACAACCGCTCAAACCAACTACACACTACTACCGCGAATTGGGCAGAGAACGAGTCCGAGAAAGTTGCTCCCCCATGTGACGTAATATGACGCGTTTGACGTATGACGTTAAAAAAAGCAGTTTTTGGTAGCAGGGCTCAAAACGGCTCCTTTGCCTCTGAATTCCTGCCCTTATGTCTTGTAAAACATATCAAATCCTGCATTAACATTTTTAATTGTAATTTTCAGGCAAGGTTAAGCATAAATGTAGTAAAAAAAAACCCTGCAAGTTGCTCTTTAAAGGGGACCTATCATGCAAAATGCACTTTGTGATGTCTTTTATACATACATATGTGTCCCCGGTGCGTCGCGGAACTCACGCAGCGTCAGAAAAGAAAACCCTCTCTTTTCCTCCGTACCCAAATCTTTTAAAAACGGGTGTACAACGAACTGACGTCAAATTGGCAGCGGACCCACAGAAAGTTGCTATCAGAAACAATGCCTGATGTGCTTTGGACGTTTTTGTTTACATTAGCAAGCCTCGCTAACACTCAGAGCTAACCTGTACTGGAAAGCACGTGTTTAAAAAGCAGGAAACAAAAAAAGGAACTCACCTTGTGATAAACCCGCAAGAAAAAAAGCATTTGAGCTCCATACTATTTCAGAAATAATCCTTGATGTGGTTTAGAACAGGATGGTGTTTTATCACAACCGAATTTAACTTTATCTCCGGTAGAATTCTGATCAGGCATTAGCTCCGCCTCCTCTTCTTCTTCTTTTTCAAGCTAAGGACCCACAATCTGCGTTTCTCTAACAGGGCTGCAAAAGAGGGGTTTGAGCAATATGAGGGATGGCTACAATGTGTGATCTGTTTGGTATTTTGAAAAAAAAACTTCACAGACATGTTTTGTATAGGTATGGCCCTACAATATATGTTTCAAATATAGCATGATAGGTCCACTTTAAAGCATCTTAGACCAGATAATTAATGGTTGATATCTGCAAACCAATCTGCGAGTAGCCTGAGTGTTGCCAGAAAACACCAAATAAAGACGAGCTTCGTGCCTAAATGGATATTCCTCTTGTAACGTAAAGTTAATTGATGTTTCCTTTGTCTTCCAGCTCAGAGACATGAGGCACGAGAACCTCAATCTGTTCCTGGGACTGTTCTTCGACTCTGGGATCTTTGCTATTGTGACCGAGCATTGCTCCAGGGGCAGCTTGGAGGATCTGATCAACAACGAGGAAGTGCGTCTCGACTGGATGTTCAAGTCCTCCCTGTTAATGGATCTGATTCGGGTAAGAGCGACACAATGACCAACATGTGTTTCATTTCCCATCTTGTCACATTTCCTCACCCTTCACATCTTTTATCAGGCGATGAAGTACCTCCACAATCGGGACGTCATCCACGGACGACTCAAATCCCGAAACTGTCTGGTAGACGGTCGCTTCGTATTGAAGGTGACAGATTATGGCTACAATGAAATTGTGATTGCCCAAGGCTTACACACTGAAGAGGAAAATAATGAGGGTGAGTTCATGTGAATCCACAAATGAATTTACTATATTTGCAAATAGTCTTATTCATCTTTGCATATTTTCGCTCGTTAAAGATTTGCTTTGGACGGCTCCTGAGCTGCTGAGAAGTCCCATTCTGAGGAAAAGGGGAACTTTACCAGGAGATGTCTACAGCTTCTCTATCATTGGGCAGGAGGTCATCTCTCGCTCATCACCCTTCTGCATGCTAGACATGCCACCCAAGGGTGAGTGAAATGTAACCCTAAAGGCCGGTTACTTAACCTCTTTAGCCCCACGGACCCGCCGCCGAAGGGGCCAAAACCACAACATCTGCAAGCAACAGTGTCTGAGGGCTTCTTAAGATGTAATAAACTATGAATGTTTCATATCCATGTGACGGGAAGAAACTCAGCTAACTGATTTTAAGCAAAAAATAACACAAGGCTAACGCTGTGCCTCTGAATTAGCCTTGTGCGAAAAAATCTCAAGGCCGTTAGCACAGAACTCTAGTTATACCGATCGATATACTTATTGGATCTGCACAAACAAGCTTAGATCCAAGTCCACAGATTATAGAAATATAAGGATCATCACTGAGCGATCAGAACTCGTGACAGGGGAAGCAAATACAGACAACACGACGTAGCTTTAGCTAGCAAAACACGGAGATATGCTCACAGCTGTTATTCTGATCAAAAGTCGTGTTCAATGGCATTAAAACGAGAAACAACGCGGCTGAAGGTTAATCCATAGGTTAATCCAATGTGTCTGTCACTTTAAAAAAAATATTGATAATCCATAATTCAATTTTTATGCAAAAATATGAGAATAAAAATGAGCTGCTAATGGTAGCCACCAGAGTGTGTTGCAGATCCGCTTTTGGCTACGCGTCACTCAATCCTTATTTGCTAGCCTGTGTGTGTATGTGGAACCTTCCCTCGATTCTATTGGCTCTAGCGGTTAAAAAGAGATGTCAATCATCAAAATCAACCAATGGGTTCCAGAGAAACGGCAAAAACGCCCATTTCCACCCAAATGGCCCCAGAGGTGGAGTTTTTTTTGCTAAGCCTCTCTAAAAAGGTCAAATGTCAGGGTTATTATATGTTGTACTTTGGATTCCTAAAGCTTTTAGTCTATCTTACCATCATCCAAGGTAGTTTTCACTATAAGTAAAAAATAATATTTGGACGGACACTATAATTTACAGTTTTTTACTATGTTCAATCTGAATTTACTTTAAAATAAAAAACATCTATATTAATTCTGATTTTTCTACATCCAACTCACAGTTGAATTTTCCCCTTTTAGAAGTGTAGTTATGGTCATTTGTTCTGGAAATGTCATTTTCGAGCCTGAGACCTGAAAAACAGGCTTGGGGCCTAACAGGTTAAAAGGAAACAGTGAAAAGTAAAAAGTGTTGGGGCTGGGTGCAAAAAGATCATATTTCCAATCATTGTCTTGTCTGTGTGTATTGACAGAGATTATCAGCAAGCTCAAAGAGCCTCCTCCATTGTGTCGGCCTGTCCTCTCATTGGACACAGCCCCGTTGGATGTGATACAGATTTTGAAACAGTCCTGGAGTGAAGAGCCAGAGAAAAGGCCGAGCTTTGAGGAGATCTTCAAACACGTAAAAACCCTAAAAACACAAGTTGTTCTACGTCTATTTTCTGTTCTGATGAAACTGGCAGATGACGTTCCTGTTTCCTCCTTTTTCACCTGACAGTTCAAGAACTTCACCAAGGGAAAGAAGACCAACATCATCGACTCGATGCTGCGGATGTTGGAGCAGTACTCCTCCAACCTGGAGGATCTGATCAGAGAGAGGACGGAGGAGCTGGAGGTGGAGCGGCAGAAGACAGACAAGCTGGTGGCTCAGATGTTGCCCAAGTGAGTTTGCAACAACTTGGATTAGCTCAATGTGGAGGGACTTATTAAGAGAAACTGATAAGTGATGCATGGACAAAGTTTGTCTTTTGTTATATTTAATAAAGTATTAAAGAAAGTCAATATACAAGTGATATCGATCTTAAATGCAGGAGCAGAGAAGTTCAGAACCCAGAACACAGCTTACAGTCCCACTATATACTCGTGAAAGTAAACACCCCACTGGTCCTACATCCCATCGTTAAAGCATAAACCCCCTTGTCCTTAACCATTTCCAAATCCCCCTTTCACTCTTCGGCTTGCCCTCCTGAAATGTAAATCCTACACATATGTCTCTGTTAAACACATACAAGACTAAAAGGCAATCAGGGTATAAGACTATATGTTTCAAATGATTATATGATCATTTCACACGACACACAACATGACAGATGTATTGAAACTGTGATGTCATAGTGGAGACATTTAGAGCCTCAGCACAAATACAATATTATATGTTATTATATGTCCTTTCACTTCCTTAGGGAGGTCAAAGGCAGCCTCCTCAAAGCTGGCAGGGGTTCAGATCTGTGTTTAACAGCAGGGGGGCTGCAACTTGATTTACTGGTGTGCTTTTCTGCAAGGATTAAGTTAATGATTCTCAGGAACCGTGAAGACCAATGCAGATACATCAAGACCACAGAGAGAACCATGGTGCGGTCAGCTTTTGAGGAAAAACCTCAATAAATGAATTCCTCATCTTTCTTTTGCCATATCTCAAACATGTGGCTTTATTTATGCTGCATTCAGAAACTGAGGGAATATTTGGTTATATGATATTGAGGGGATTGTGTTTGTCCAAATAAAACATTATCATTAAAACCTTTTATACGAGGTTTCATGTCATCAAGTCCTGCATATAGACTCTTATTGCACTATTTCACTATTTCACTTTTTTAAACTATTTTCTTCTTGTGTTTACTATTTACTTGCACTATATTTTTCTGTTTGTCTGTGTTTAATGTCGGAGAAGCCTGTGACACAAGATTTTAATCGACATAACTACTCTAGATATGTTCGTTTGACAAATAAAGAACCTTGAACCTTGCTGGGAGATATCACTTAAATGTGTCCATCTGTTTCTATCAGAGGGTATCTTTTCTGACATTCTTTGTGTTATTAATAGAATTTTCTTTCCGTAAAAGTCACAAAAGGAAGCCTCAACATACTCAACTATGCTCATAGTTTAGAATTTAGCATAACAGAATGTATCTTAATAGATTAATAAGGCGAGGACCTGCAGATCATGTTTATTTTGGGATAAGAACGGGACAGTGGTTCCAATGTCAGTTAGTGCTGAAGAATGAAATCCTACAGATGACTTTGAGCCGTCTTGTGAGAAGACTTCAGCCTCTCAGCATTTTGAAATGTTTATTTCTTTTAATTGTATTGTACAATGCCATGTCTTTGTACAGTATGCTGCTGCAACACAAACATTTCCCAACTTGGGATCAATAAAGTACTTCTTATCTTATCGTCATCATCCTCTTCCTCCCTCAGGTCTGTGGCCCAGGCGCTGAAGACGGGCAAGCCGGTGAAACCCGAGCACTTCGCCCAGGTCACGCTGTTCTTCAGCGACATCGTGGGCTTCACCACCATCTCCGCTCTGAGCGACCCCATCGAGGTGGTCGACCTTCTCAACGACCTCTACTCACTGTTTGATGCCATCATTGGACTGCACGACGTCTACAAGGTGAGCGCTGGGGGGTCTTGCAAAGAGTAACTATCTTTTCTGGATGATTTCAATACATTGAATTTATAGCTATTTCAACCTTAAAAGGCACAGTGGCTACAAGGACTTTTATTGCACATTTTCACTTCAACTTGTGTTTATATTAATAATATATTTATTTTTTCTAATATGGTGCAAGTGCCACAAAACCTGATTTTCTCCGGAGATTTTTACAGGTACCATATTTGGTTTTGGTTTTTAGACAGAACTTCATTCAAGGATTATTTTCACAAATAGATATATTTCATGTCAAAATATCCAGAAGAATTCGACCTAGGAATCTCTTTATTGTTAAAAGTTGCTCAAGTCTTTCGTCTATTGCTCCTTGATCAGATTTGAATTTATTCTAGGAAAACATTTAATTCAACAAGTAGTTATTTATCAAGATGGTTATGTTATTCTGTTTGGGGCTGATGTGTTCCCTGCAGCCAATCATTGTATAATTTCTGGATACATATCTCAAGGAACAGGTGGTTTCAAGTGTTTTACAGTTTTTCTCAATTGCTAACACACTAAAATTATACATAAAGCACAATTATTTTAACTGACACTCAAAGAGCAAAACATCGGCTCAAATCTCCAGCTTTTCACACAATTTGCAAATCAACCTGGCACTTTTTGCAAGCCACTGCACACGTTTCTCCACGTAACACACAGGAATCTGACATAAAGAAGGACTGAGGAACAAAGAGGTGCAGGTGGAAGGCTAAGGATTTTCAATGAGGCACAGGAAGCCGCAGTTACAAACTGGGTTTTGGCAAACAATGCATCGCACTTAGAGAGATCCGAAGCATAGTAACTATGTGCTGAGATGCATGATGCACAATGTTATCTTTGAATAAAATGTGATTTTTTTTCAACAACTCATTTGTATTTCTTCATTTACTGTATTTCTGTAAACTCAATCTTTCTCTGCAGAAACCTCTACGTACAGAGCATAGCCCAGAACAGATGGAAGTGCTTTAGATGATGCTCAGCAGTGTGTAGTTGGGTGGTCAAACCATCTAGTATTATGAATGCAGTGTGTTATATTTGGTGCTCAAGTTTGCATTTGGTAAGTGTTTATGTAGTTTTGAGGGCAGTTCTTCACTTAGCAGGAGAAATGAGGTGTTTTGCACTTTGGGTTTGGGTTTTTGTGAATTGTGTTTAGTGTTCTGAGAAACTGAGCAATTAAAAAAGAAATGTGTGTTAGCAATCGAGAAAAACTGTAATTGCAGTTGTTCCAAAATACACAATGGGTTATCTTCTGAAGTTCATAGAGAGGATACTTCCTGCAAACTTTGATATGTGTGTTTACTAAATATGACAAAAAAATATATATAGTCAAACACATGTCTCTCCAACTTTGCGGTGCTAAACCAATAAGAGAAAACCCTCTCATTCTGTGTGTGACCTGCGGTGAACTCTTGTTTGTTCTGTTTTTATAGGTGGAAACTATCGGAGACCAATACTTGGTGGCGTCAGGAGTCCCCAACAGGAACGGGAACCGTCACGCGGCTGAGATGGCCAACATGTCTCTGGACATCCTGCACTGCATCGGGAGCTTCAGGATGAGGCACATGCCCGAGCTGAAGGTCAGGATCCGGGTCGGCCTGCACTCAGGTGAGCAGTCGGTCCATCCCTTCTGTGCGCTGCTGATTATTATAGGTGTCATTTGTCAAGATTCAAGGAGCTAGAAAAATATCACTTGTCGTCACCGGCTTGAGCTTCAACATCAGGATCCATGTATCTGTGATCCTCGCAAGCATGGAAGGAGTCCTCACATACAGAGCATCAACTAGTTCCTGAACAGTGTCCTTCACATGCTGATATCCAAGAGAGGGAGTTCCACAGTCACAAGATGGAGGAATAGAAAGCAGTATTCAATGTTTACTTCAGATTAGCTCCACGTCAGAAATGATCATGCTTGTCATATGTCTCTCTCCATAGAGGCTGAATCATCATGTTAATCACATAGCTATCATATGCCTCAAACAGTCCTGATGCTCTTCTAGGTAATCACACATCCTGTCATGTTCACAGCTACAGTTGGGATACCTTTGATATCATGTTACTCTGATATTGGAAGAGGACATTCAGTATTTTCCCGACACAAGGCTTTATTGTCATTTGTACAGTAGCTACAGTGTAGATATGGCAATGGAGAAGTTACGTCACAGGCTCCTCCAACAGTGCAACATGAATATATATATATAGGACATATAACAAATAAAACAGATACAATAGTGCAAGAGAATGTTTTGAGATGAGCAAGTAAATACAAATAAAATAGAAATAGTGCAAGAAGACTCTATATAGAAGTAAATGGAATATGATATATTAGATAAATAGTTTTCACGATGAAAACAGATGAACACACTGGGGACATGAAACGACTGCATGTATCCCTTTTATCTTTTATAATCTAATTTGTATAAAAAAAGCTCTGCAAAATAACACATTGGATAAATGAAGTCAGATAATTCAAAAACATATGTTTTGTTTATTTAATACATATTTTGTATTACTGGCTCCTTTAACATGTTATCCTGATTACTGCAAAAGGCCTTTATGACTTTCTTTACTGATAGACATGTGTCAGTCTAACTTCTTATCTAAAGACAAATCCTTTGTTTAGATGACTGGTTTCAATGGTAACTATAAAGAGGCATCGGGGAAATGATCTTGGGTTTCAAAACATCATGGGATCCACATGTTCTTCACATTTCTCGAACCAGGAAATGTACGAACAAGCGACTTTCAGAAAGGTTTATATGCACAATAACAAAATATAAAATGTAATGTAAAGTCAGCGTCCTCCTGCCTCTCCATTGACATCCTTGATGGCATCTCTGTTGAGTTTGTCGATACCTACGAATATCTTGGCTTTTGGTTGGACAGTAATCTGAACTTCAAACACCATATCGAAGTTCTAACAAAGAAATAGAAATTCACTCTTGGCTTCCTTTACAGACTTAAATGTTGTTTTTCAACTTCATCCCGTAAAAGGTTGGTCTCTGGCTTATTCCTGTCCCAGCTGGACTACGGTGATACCATTTATACATTTGCCTGTCCCACTGTTTTGGCCAAACTTTACCCACTCTACCATGCTGCACTGTGATATATATCAAATGCACCCTATAGGACTCATCATTGCACACTGTATAGCCTAACTGGATGGTCCTCACTTACTATGCGTAGGATGCAGCATTGGTTTTTATTAACGTATAAAGCCATTTTAGATAAGCTTCCACTGTACGTATGTGCCAGATTTGCTCCAGTTTGAGACTCTCACAACCTCAGATCCAGTGCCTGGATACGGGTCCAGATTCCTGCTGTGCGGACTGAGGCTGGGAAAAGGAGTCTTTTTTATTATGGTCCTTGGTCTTGGAATGACCTTCAATCAAGCCTCAAACTTACAACACTTGTCTCAATAACATGTTTTAAATTGAAGTTGTCTGAAGTCCTTACCACCAGCTGCTCTTGCAGTAATAAGTACCTTTCTTACTGTCCTAATGTGCACAATGTAGTGACTGCTTTTTCGTCTTCTGTTTTCTTAATTATGTTCTCTGTATTTGATATGTTTGTGTTATGTGTAACGTTGCTGCCTTCATGGCCAGGTCAGCATTGCAAATGAGATTCTATCTCAATGCTTTTGTCTGGTTAAATAAAAGAAAAACAAACATAGAATGTATTAATGTGCATTATCCAAATATTAAATAACCAATATTAATGCAGGTACTGATCAATATGACATGTTGTACTTTTTGTTTTTTCATACATTGCCTAAAATGGTATCTTGATGACCGTATCAAAATGATTCACATGCGTGTCTAATATAGCGTGAAATAACTCCAGACTCCACCCCAGAGTGTTTGAAAGTGAATTTGTTAACAAGAAATGCAGGAGCCCAAGCTGCTAAAGGAAAGGAGGTATTTTTACCTCCTTTATCCTTCGTCTGGAACTTATTCCAGGAACAGTGACACAATATCCACTTAGAGCGCTGTCATCCAATTAACACACTGCATGCTTTGGATTTCTAACTCCTTTCTACGAGTTTCCTTTGATTCCTATCGCTTCTCCCTGTCGAAGAATTGGCCTTTCTGTCCTGATTAAGAGGAAATCAAATGCAGCCAAAGTAAACAAAAACATGAAAATACAAGAACTACAATAACATAGGAAAATAAACGTAACAAATACTACAGCACATGTTTTCAATATAATATAACACTTTTGGGAAGGATGTGCACAAATATCGATAGAAGAATGTGGAGAAGTTCACAGTAAAGAGCCACAATTTGACACATCAAATATTGAGCCTACGAGAAGCGTCAGATAAACGTGTGTGTATATTTATGTGTGTGTGTGTGTGTGTTTGCAGGCCCAGTGGTGGCTGGAGTAGTGGGTCTCACAATGCCTCGGTACTGCCTGTTTGGAGACACTGTCAACACAGCATCTCGAATGGAGTCCACAAGTTTGCGTGAGTATCTCAAACATCCTCGTACATTATTGATCAGACAGATCTCCTTCTTTTAAAACTTGTTTTTGTTAATTGACACAGTGTTTGAGAGGACAGGTGTAGTTCTTCTGTGTGTGTGCATGCTGCCTTAAGCTGAACAGGGCTTTAAGAGAGCAGTCCTCGCTAATCCTTTAAGAGTATCAGCAGAATTAGAGGGCAATTTGAGTTAGATTTGATTAGAGGGCAGTTTGCCCCTGCTACCCTCTGCATGGTATATTAATTAAGTATGACCCTAAGTGGAAACTGCCAAGTACACTTTACTTATGGTTAAAAAAAAACAAAAACACATCTGATGGCGCTCCCAGAAGATTATAAAGTAATAAATGAAAGTAATCACCTTTAAACTGATCAGTGGAAGTCTAGCTTGCTATATCTTAAATGCAGAGCTCGAAAGTGTTCATTCATGTACTGAATTAAAATAAGTTGATTATGCAGATGTATAATCCTACCCTTCTGTTTTTCAGAGGCAAATCTTTTGTTACTCTTTTTACACCTCTACAACAGCTACATTTAGCTAATTTTAAACTATTTTAAAAACAGAGGATCAGGTTTAAAATGCTTTGTAACAAGGCTGAGGAAATGGCTTTTATTTCCAAAGCTGGTGGAAAGTTTACTGTTCACCAACACAAGAGTTGATGCATTGTTGAAAATTAAACTCGTCAACAATTTTCAAGGAAACAGTTAGCCCAACCTTAAACATCTACAGCAGATAATTGGTTCAAATTTAAACAAATCCATGAATGCAGCAGTGATATAAGCAGAGGTGGGAGAAGTACTCAGATCTTGTACTTGAGTAAAAGTAGAAGTACTCAGATCTTGTACTTGAGTAAAAGTAGAAACACTCAGATCTTGTACTTGAGTAAAAGTAGAAGTACTCGGATCTTGTACTTGAGTAAAAGTAGAAACACTCAGATCTTGTACTTGAGTAAAAGTAGAAGTACTCGGATCTTGTACTTGAGTAAAAGTAGAAACACTCAGATCTTGTACTTGAGTAAAAGTAGAAGTACCAGAGTGTAGGAATACTCTGTTACAGTAAAAGTCCTGCATTCAAAATGTTCCTCAAGTAAAAGTACAAAAGCATTATCATCAAAATATACTTAAAGTACCAAAAGTAAAAGTAGTCATTGTGCAGATTGGTCCATTTCAGAATAATATATGATGTGTTTTATAATGACTGATCATTAAAGTGTTCTCAAAGCTGGTAAAGGTGCAGCTAGTTTGAATGACTTTGTGTACTGCAGGGTAGCTTGTGAATTTACTCCAGGTGGAACTAAAGTCTGATTTAAGGCTTGATTATATTTCACATCATTCATCCAGATCTGTAAAGTAACAGAAGGTATTAAAAAAAAAGGACGTAAATCTACACCTCTGGATATGAGAACCTTTCTGCTTCTCTTCGCTGTATTTGTTAGCCATCAGCGTGTTGACTGCTGCCACCAAGTGGCGTAATGATAATCAGAAAGTCAGCCTTTCTAAATCTCTTACAATTAGTTCAGACCTTAGAAAGTGTCAAAGCAAATATAGATTTCAAATTTATAATTATCCACATGTTGAGGATTTTTCTCTTTTCTTTTATAGCTTTCAGAATCCATGTCAACAGAACCACAGTCGATCTCCTGAACACCTTGGATATGGGATACAAAATCGTCAGCAGAGGCATGACAGAATTAAAGGTAAAAATAATAAAAACGTTTTAAAGGTCACCTATTTTGCAAAATCCACTTCTTCATGTCTCTTCTACATCAACATGTGTCCCCTCTGTGTAAAGAGATTCTGAAAGTTTCAGGAACAAAGATTCTCTCTCTTTTTGTCCTGATCCATTTCTATAAAAACCTGTCTGAAAACGAGCTGATCAGATTTTGGCCACTTTATGATGTCATAACGATTTTTTGTCTTCTGTAACCATTAGCCAATCACCAACCAAGGTACCCCCCCCCCCCAACACCTTATCACCTGAATCTCCTCCTAGCGCACCATTGTGTTCTTTTTAACCAAATATCTCTCAGAGGGGCGTGGGGAGAGGCTCCTTATTTTCATCTAAAGTAAAAGACAGAGAATCAGCACTTTGGAAACAGGGCTGAAACAGAGGGGATTATGGGATGCTGCAATGATCTGTTTGGTTTTTCAACCAAACACTTCCGAGCAGAGGTCGTGTTAACCGAATATTTTCCGTCTATGACGTTTTTTTTTATAACAATGACGGAAAAATCTGAAAGCAGTCCGTCATTTTGACAGATTAGAACAAACTCGGAACAGCGCCAAAGTTTCCCCTCAGCGAGGCTCTGGTGTTATGCCGTGTAATGCCCGCCGAAAAGGAAATTATACCGTTTCCAAACCTAGCTTTGCCGCACAAATCATTGAAATGTCTGTGAGTTTTGGCTTTACGCTGTGCGCGCTCCCACGAGGTGCAGTGAACACCCACCCCCGTTGACAGTTCACGAGCGTGCTCTTCCCCCCCCCCCCCCCCACCCCTCGTCAGAGTTGTGTAAAGGCCGACGGGTAATAATGGATTTTGACGGAAATGTTACGATCCTGTCCGTCAAAATGACGGGCAGCGAAAAAGTCTAGCGCTGACGGGGACTAAAAATCACCGGCCCACTTCAGTACCAGCCCACTTCAGTACCGGCCCACTTCAGTACCGGCCCACTTCAGTACCGGCCCACTTCAGTACCGGCCCATCGGGACGCCAGTCCGCCCCCCCCTATAATATATTGATGAAAAACAGTATAATAGTGGACCTTTAATATATTCACAGAACACATGCAATGCACCCACTATAAGACTAGCATCCTGATAATGAATGTTTATCTTTAGGGAAAAGGGATTGAGAACACATATTGGCTGGTGGGGAGGAACGACTACGACAAGACTCTGCCTATTCCTCCAGACCTTCCAGGGTAAGACAATGTTTTTATACTCCTCTATATTTTTATAATCTTGATTTCCTAGATTTGTAGCATAACTAAACAACTGTGACATAATAATATGGAGCTCCGAGACATAAAAAGCTGCATTTCCTTTTACAGGGGGATCAATAATGCTATCGCTTTAGAGGAAATTCCTGAGGACAGAAAACAAAAATTCCTGGATCGACAGAAGAAAATGACCTAGGCTGGTGTTTTCTTTCTTTCTTTTTTTACAAATGTCCCAGAATGAAAAGTTACATTTTGTAATTCAGCATTGGTTTTCAGTTTAGCAATACGCGAAGAGGTGTGAGGGAAAAAAAAGACCCTGCAACAACCACA
The DNA here is from genome assembly GCF_949606895.1 of Notothenia rossii. Taxonomy (NCBI): domain Eukaryota; kingdom Metazoa; phylum Chordata; class Actinopteri; order Perciformes; family Nototheniidae; genus Notothenia; species Notothenia rossii. Next base: position 7,355,823 of record NC_136907.1, read on the forward strand.
GTCTACAAGGAAATCCTGTCCAGTAACTTGAGAATTCACACGTTTCTTTCGGGAAGTCATTTCTGTGCTAAAATCATCTTTACTGTAGAAGTGGCAGCTGTCAGTTCAACGAACACAATAAGCATACCGAGGATGAATTGCAGATCCATGCAGTGTTGGTTTAGACCTCAGTTAAGGGATTTGTGATTGATGTGTTCACAAAAGTAATCACTGTGTAAAATCTTGGTTTACTTCATGCACTGCAAATGCACTGTTTGTACTAATATTTGTGCTGTGTAGAGATAATGGAGATTTCATCCTAAACACACCACCTATTCATCTCTGATATAAACGAGCACTCACTTTAGAAACATTAGCATTTTAAATAAACTACATTAAAACATGTTCACAGGGATTTGAGCAATGGTAGGTCAGCAAGAGAATAGGGCAGGTTTTACATTTGCTTTTGTGTATTATCACTGTGGTCATTTACACATTTGATAAATGGGAGCAACATCTTTCAATTTTGTTTTATTACTGGCTCCTTCAACAAGTCGATTAGACTGATATATGTTTCATTTTAAGCATACTAACACAACTTAAATCACTTGTTTCAATGCTCAATGCTTAGACGCATCAGGGAAATAATCCTGGGTCTGCGAAGCTAGGGATAACTTTTAAAGAATCCAACATTTAATGACGCATTATTGTCAACAAAATGCCACGGGATCCACATCATATTCAAAACATTGATGTACGATGTGCACCACTATGTTTCTTATTTTTATGATACTATATACATACAGTGTGTATTGCTTTTTAATGATGTTTGTATTGCTTTAACCATAATGCTGACCGAACAATAGAAGACATACACAACATGCAAACAGACCCAGACTACTGCTCACTAATGCATTTCACAATAACTTCATACATGAAGCCTATTACTGAAACATGCTGCCTGCATTCCTGACTGCACTGTACCGCTGTGTGTGTGTGTGCGTGTGCGTGTGCGTGTGCGTGTGCGTGTGTGTGTGTGTGTGTGTGTGTGTGTGTGTGTGTGTGTGTGTGTGTGTGTGTGTGTGCGCGTGTGTGTGTGTGTGTGTGTGTGTGTGTGTGTGTGTGTGTGTGTGTGTGTGTGTGTGTGTGTGTGTGTGTGTGTGTGTGTGTGTGTGTGTGTGTGTGTGTGTGTGTGTGTGTGTGTGTGTGTGTGTGTGTGTGTGTGTGGGACGTGGTCTGAGTGGGACGTGGTCTGAGTGGGACAGACCTGATTTCTGTGACACTGATATGCAGAGAGTCAATGGGTTGAAATTATTATCTGCAATAATGTGCTTCAGCAGATTGAGCCTTCTCATGTGTATCGCTTGGCAAAATGCACGGCCATTATTATTTTCTATCTGGATTCTCAGGGACCCCAAGTTGTATCCGAACGTCCTCTGAGAACAAATGTCCACTAAGTCGCTCCCATGCCCAACCCCGGGGGATTTTAAAGAACATATATAGGGGGTGCAGGCGTACAAAAAGTGGGAGGACAGAGTCTTCTGAGTCATTCCTCGTTGGTTCAGGGATGTGTATATATACTGTAAATGTGTACATAGTTAGTTTGTCTTTGTGTCCTGCAGGGTTAGGGACTTTTAGTGGAGTTTCTTTTCTGCTTTGGTTCCCTAAACCCCTGACACAAAGGGAGATATGAGCAGAACATAAAGGTTTAATTACAGTGCAATGAAATTGTATGCTACTGCATTGTTAACTCACTCTGTGTTGGCTTGCTAATTGTCTGCCGCAGCACTGATATTAAAGCAACAATAGGCCGGCAATGTTAGAATGAGATTTATCTCCGACTACAGTTTCAGTCTGCGGCATTGTTCATCCTTGGAAACTTACTTTTTGACCACTTTTAACATAGACAAAATAAAAAAGGCTTCTTGTGGTGAAGTATTTGACACCATTGAATGTTTAGCGCTGGCTCTTCAGGAATAATCGAACTTTTGCCGAAGATGATTCAGAGTCCAGATAAGGAACATGTCCAAATGTTTCTCTGACGGTATCCAAAGAACTAACTAAGTTATCCTATATAGCTAGGACCTAGATATCTAATCAATTTGCCAAATAGACTGATCTCATCCAAGTTGAACGGACTGTATTGTTCATTTTGAAAGTGTTCTCAATGTGTTTCTGTAAATAAAATATGATTTTAGTGAAGCTTGAGACTGTATGTGTTTGTGTCATTGCCAACTCTTCAGTCCTTATGTGTTGAGGCTGTTTTCCCAAATGGTGCACTGGCAGCATAATAAATGATGATTCAAACCAACTGCCCCAATAAATCACACGTTTAATAGGCAAGTAAATCACTATTTAAATGTTAGTACTACAAATGGTACTACAAAGAAATTAGGCTATAGTATGTTAAATAAAAATGCAAAAGGTCTATATTATGAAAATATCTTATAAAAATCATTGTATAGCATGTTTTTAAATATAAAAAGATTATACTCTGTTGAAAAAGTAATGAGAAAATGTGTAAAAATTAACATGAAATCTTTATTTATTTATTTATTAGTTTTTAGAATGAGATTTTTCAAGCCTATTTGATCAATAGGCTTGAAAGAGTCATAGTGTAGCATATCGAAAAAGATGAAAAAAGTTGCAGTATAGTATGTCATTATATTTACATACCTATAGTATGTAAACCTCTTAATGTTGACCTCAAAATGCACCAGATTGGTTCCTTTAATTTTAAAATGTATCATTGAATATTATAATACAATTGTATTTTGCTGTAATATTAGATTCCTAAAACATAACATATGGGGAGTTGTATTATAATCATATGCCCATACACTGATCTTCAACATATGCACTTGTATTTAAAGTCTGCATCATATTCAATATGTAGAACCTGACCTCTCACACAGTATGTTCTGCCGTTGTTCCTCCGGTCATTGGGGTTACAAAATATGCTGAATTTAACTCAGAAATTGTCCAATATTACACGCAATCTCACGCAGTGTTCCCCGGCTGAACACCGTGTTCCTCACCCAGCTGCAGACCTGAAGCCCCCCTGGTTCCCAAATGACTGGCACCGGGTGGAGGTGCCAGTCGAGCAGAAGATCAGTGAAGTCAGCCAGCGTGAGCAAAATGGAGACCGGAAACACATCAGTTTGTATTTCACAATAAAAACATAATAGGTTGTGGTCACAAAAAACACAAAATATGTACTTTATTAATCCCAATTTTGGAATTGGTGTTGTTGCAGTAGCATAAAACAAAAACAACCATTGCACATAATAACAAATTAAATGACTAAACATAAACAATTCTAAAATAAAAATATCTCAACATGGAAATATAATATAATACAACTGAATTTCCCCACGGGGATTAATAAAGTTCCATCTTATCTTATCTTAAATAGAAATAAACCAACATTAGAGAGTAAGAGAAATATACAGATGGTAAAAACTGTCTGACAAATAAAAACACTATCGAAGAGCCAATTTTCTGTTAACACATTATAAACAATATAGGCATCACAAGAGGTGATTTATTGAAACATGAAGCCACGGCCCTGTTTGGGTTTTCAGAATAAGATCAGTTAATGCAAGAACATTTACAGGACTGTGACAGCTAAAGAGACATCAAGATTTAAAGTTATTTTTGTTATTATTAAGTTATTTTTATTAAAATGTATTATTTATTCATTTTGTAACCATTAAAGTCACAACAAGTAGGTTTCACCGCAGGGTCGCTGTACTCGCTGACTTAGTTACCTCCTGCATCATGAGGTAATATTGAGTGCCTGAAAATACAGCATTGGAAAAGGACATGAGTTGAAGGCCTTATTCAATTCGGTCATGCTTTTATTTTTGAAACATCTCCACCGGAGGTTCTGCTGCATCGCGCCCAGCTCGACGGTGGGGGTGAGCTGACTGTGGGCAGCATCAGACAGGTGGAGGAGTCCCCACAGCTGAACTGCGGTGAGACTCTGGGCGGCACCGGGCTGCAGGACGAGCCGCGCGGACGCTGTGCTCGCGGTGCGCGGATCTCCTGCAGCAAATACTGGATCCTCAGTATGATCCCAGATCCAGAACATGCTTTGGCTGTTTTTCCCATCCTGAGCCTTCTCACACACGCTGGACACATCAATGTGGACGCGGGGAGGACGAGGGATGTAGTTGCAATGGATTAACGAGGGGTACACATGGGCACCGATTTTTTTCAACAGATTATTGGCTTCTAATATTTTCCACCCTGTCTTGGCCATGGAGAACCAAGCAGCCGAACCGCAGAACTATGAAGATGTACAGAAAAGCGGATATCTCCGCAAGCATAAATCAATGCACCGGCGGTTCTTCGTGCTGAGGGCGGCCTCGGAGCATGGTCCTGCTCGACTTGAGTATTATGAGAACGAGAAGAAATTCCGCAGTAAATCACCTGTGCCCAAGAAAGTCCTGAACCTGGACACCTGCTTCAACATCAACAAGCGAGCAGATTCGAAGAACAAGCACATGATAGTCCTTTACACCCGCAGTGAGAGCTTTTCCATCGCTGCAGACAGCGAGGAGGTCCAAGATGACTGGTACCAGGCAATGCTGGACCTCCAATGCAACTGTAAGATATGAGAAGTGTGATTTCTGCTGTCTGTTTCTGCATCAGGCCTATCCTGCCGTAGGCTGTTTGTTCTCCACACACTATTTTGCTCGGCCATTCCTGTTCGTTAATTGCATATCACTGGCTCGAATTGTTTTTTTTTATTATCATTATTTCTGCAGCTCTAGTTTCTAGATATTTCCTTTAAATAGATCAGTTGTGTACTATTCTGATGCATGCGTTTTAAACCAAGAGGCAGGTGGATCCCACTGATCGGGGTAAACCAACACGCTATGGGCGGCATGTGTTGTGTTTGTGCTGCACAATTCCAATCAGCGTTGCTTTAATACATGCAGAACCTGCGGATCCTTTTCTGTCAGTAATATGTAACATGATGCATGAAACTGCATCTGTATGTGATAATATTTACACGATCAGCGTTTCTGACTGCCCGTTTTATACGACGGTGTCTTTTTTTGCATGGCGCAGTGGGCATATAGCAACCATCCAAAGGATGCATCATATAGTAGTAGCCTATCGTGGTGCACTCCGCTGGATCCCGTGTTTTTGTTTTTCTGCACAGCTCTGACTGCCTAACCTAGCCTACATTTGTTACACGGAGCTGTTGGTGGAGAAGGCATCGTCAGTGCGCTCTCACTGGAAAATGTGTTTCTGTTGGTTAACCCTCGTGTTTACGTTGTTATTATCCTTATGCTGGCACTCAACATTACTACCTCCCTCCCTCCCTCCCTGTTATCCGTTGCATTTCAGTTAAATGAGGCTGATGGGCTTGCCCAGTTTTAATTTTCTCACGTTGTGGAAGTCTGAATAAATGCACGTTAGATGGAAGCCCCCCATTTTGTTGAGATTATGTCGAGCGTAAAATATTGTTCCTAATCCTAATGTAATTCAATTGTAATGCATGCATGTACATTATGTGCATAGCGACGCACATAAGATGATTGGAAAACATTTACATATCAGGTTATAGTACTTCCAGGGATAAACTTACAATTAAATATGTTTTTCTTGAGGGTGGGAGAAACCCACTTCTGATGTCAGTTGTTAAGTGGATAGCTGGGCACAAAAAAAAAATACATTTGTATAGCCTACTGTAATTTGGCATGCTATTTGCATTCATCTGAAATATAATGCATTCTTTTTTGCAGAATGTTATACATCTCCTGAAAACAAAAATTATTATAGAGCAGCTTAATAGTGACTGATGAAAAAACTGCAGCACTGTTGCTTGCGGATATAAAAGAGATACTTATATTTAGCAATGTATTAATAGTAGATATTACTTATTAGTGTCAATACACTGGTTTGTGATTATGTGATGTGTTTTGTGTTAAAGGGGACCTATCATTCAAAATGCACTTTTTTATGTCTTAATACATAAATATGTGTCCCCGGTGTGTCAAGGAACTCACGCAGCGTCAGAAAAATAAAACCCTCTCTCTTATCCTCGTACCCAAGTCTTTTAAAAACGGGGGTACAACGAGCGGATACAGATTTGCTGCCGATATGACGTCAAATCGGCGGCGGCCCCATAGAAAGTTGCTATCAGAAACAATGCCCGATGTGTTTTGGAGTAATCTCGTCTTTGTTTACATTAGCAAGCCTCGCTAACACTCAGAGCTAACCTGTTCTGTAGAGCAGGGGTTCCCAACCCCCGGGCCGTGGAGGTGTTACTGCCGGGCCGCGAAATAGCTGTGAGTTTATCGTAATATTTGCAGAATTATAAATATATAAAAATATTTAATCATAATGTTAATTTTCGCACATATACCAGTCATATTATTTCATCCAGTAGCCTAGTTAAACTTCCACCAGAAAACAGTTTAAAATGGCTTTTATGGTGTTCCGAGGGATTTGGCGGCTCAGCCTAAGGTCTCAGCCTCTCGTTCGCACGAGAAAGTTACCGGTGCGCCAAGTAGGAAGAGGAGCGCATAGGAGGCAACCGTTAGATTGCAGACTGTTATGTTTATGTTTGGAAATGGCAGTGCATACATTATTTGAGATATATTTCAAACTCGGACATAATTTTAAGGACATGTCGGCCAGGGGTCTAGAGCTATTTGTTTAAGCACCGGATTGGCAAAACAGAAGAGTAAACCAATCTGCCTTGATCTACAGTATGAATTCATGTCCGGGACTCTCACGGTAGCTGCCCGCAGCTGTTTTATAGAAGGAAAACCTCCTTCACTTCATGAAATGGCTGCAGCATCAGGAGGCAGCGGGACGTGTCCGTCCGACAACGGCATTTGTTTTCAAATTACCATGAACGGTAATTTACACACATCTGACTAACTCCATAGGTATATGAAAACAAACTGAATAACGTCGGTTTTCCGTTTTTCCCGATAAACAAAAAAATGACACCGGTTCTTTTTTAAACGCTGTGAATATGTTTTGGATGCATATTTTTTACATACAATTAGCTTCTGTTCCTACCTGCTGGTGGTGAGTACATATTAAAATCAGTTAAAATTGAAAACTGGTCCGCGATTCTTTTTTAATGTATCTGCCGGTCCTTGGCACAATAAAGGTTGGGAACCCCTGCTGTAGAGCACATTTGTTTAAAAAGCAGGAAATACAAAAAGGATCTCACCTTGTGATAAACCCGCAAGAGAAAATGCATTTGAGCTCCATACTGTTTCAGAAATAATCCTTGATGTGGTTTAGAACAGGATGGCGTTTTATGCAGCAGAATTTAACTTTATCTCCGGTAGAATTCTGATCAGGCATTAGCTCCGCCTAAGGACCGCCCAAGGACCCAAATCCGTGTTTCTCTAACAGGGCTGCAAAAGAGGGGTATGAGCAGTATGAGGCATGGCTACAATGGGTGATCTGTTTGGTATTTTTAGCAAAACACTTCACAGACATGTTTGGTATAGGTATGGCCCAACAATATATTTTTCCAATATAGCATAATATGTCCACTTTAAATTATGATATGTATGATATGTTTAGTCATCAATTGCCATTATTGTTAATTTATTTATGTATGCTTTATTTTTTTCCTAGGTAAAACTCCTGAAGACTATGGCAGTAGTGGAGAGTGTAGCTCTCCGTCTCCTATTCCAACATTCAAGGAAGTCTGGCAGGTCAAAGTTTGGCCTAAAGGTCTTGGACACGCCAGGAACTTAGTGGGCATTTACCGACTGTGCCTAACTGACAAGACAGTCAACTTTGTCAAAATCAACTCCGATGTGGCATCTGTGGTGTTGCAGCTGATGAATGTCCGCAGGTGTGGCCATTCAGAGAATTTCTTCTTCATTGAAGTTGGCCGCTCAGCGATTACTGGCCCTGGAGAGTTCTGGATGCAGGTGGATGATTCTGTGGTGGCTCAGCACATGCATGAGACCCTGCTGGAGGCCATGAAGGCCCTGAGTGAGGAGTTCCGTCAACGCAGCAAATCTCAGTCTGTGGGCACGTCGTGTGGAGGCGGTACGGCTTCAAACCCCATCAGTGTCCCGAGTCGTCGGCATCATCCAAATCTGCCACCAAGCCAGGTGGGCTTCTCCAGAAGAGCTCGCACAGAGACCCCTGGAACAGGAGGCAGCAGCACTAGCACTTCTCCTACATCTCGCCATGGATTCCCCAGGGCGCGGACTGCCAGCATCGGGGCCCGGTCGGAGGAGGGCGGAGCGAGTGCAAAAGGGACATGGGCCAGCTCCAGCCCGAGTCTAAATGGCTCGTGCTCAACTACGCCAACACTGAGGCCCAAACCCACCAGGGCTCCAACTCCTGCTAAGATTACCCTCAGCCTTGCACGCTACACGCCTATCCCCGCTCCCTCTCCTGCCCCCAGCCTGTCCTCCAGCTCTGGTCACGGCTCAGAGTGTGGCCTAGTGGGGGCGGCAGTGGGCGGCATGACGATCTGCTCCTACCCTCGTGTTTCTCAGAGAGTTTCTGTTTCAGGTTCACCAAGCGACTATGGCTCCTCAGATGAATATGGCTCTAGTCCCGGGGAACATTCTCTTCTTGTACCTAGTATGCCTGGACATCACGCACCTGAAGGCTCCTCCAGTTATATAGTGATGGGACAGCGAGAGGGCCTCCTTGGCTCCCATCATCGCTCAAAAGGCAGACGGATACTACGGCGCTCATCCAGCAGAGAATGTGAGGCAGAGCGCAGACTACTGAGCAAAAGAGCTTCCCTGCCTCTGGCGGCCCATGAACGACTGAAACCCCATAGAAAAGATGAAGATGATGAAGACGATGATGACTATGCCATCATGTCGCAGAGTGCTAACCGAGGGAGATCTGAGCTCCATGGCTCTGGGGGTTTGGCAGTTGGGGGTGGGCAGCTGGCTGCAGTGGGAAAAAGTAGGAAGAGGATCGACAAAAGCAGGAAAGAAGTGGAAGGCGGAGCGGGCGTGGATACTGGCTATATGTCAATGTTGCCTGGAATCACTTCTCCACCTGCTTCACTCACTCTCTCGATGTCCGACGCCAGTGCTAAAACGGGAGCAGATGATGATTATATGGCCATGACCCCCAACAACAGTGTGTCCCCCCCTCAGCACATCCGTCAGCCCAGCACAGAGGGATACATGGTCATGTCTCCCAATAGCAGCAGCTCCACAGACCTGCCCGGGCTCGGTATGTGGGACAGCAGCGCCAGCATGGAGAGCCGGGCTGCCAGCGACTACTTGAACATCTCACCTGTCTGCAGCCGATCCGCCTGCAACACACCGCCTTCCCATCTCGAACAACACCAACTGCAACCAAAAATGTTCAATTCCTACTTCTCCCTGCCAAGAGCTTACCAGCATACTCTCTATTCTCGCTTCGAGGAGGACTTAAACAAAGGGGAAGGAAAAAAGGACAGCAGTGGGAATGATGGTGCTGCAAGTGGAGGGGGAGTGGGATGCAGCAAGAGAAACAAAACTACAGCGGGCTCTGCAGGAGGCTGTCAACTATCCATGTCTTCCTCTTCTTTCTCCTCCAGCTCAGCCAGCAGTGAGAGCCTTGAAGACAAGTCGTTATCGGCAGGCAGAGGGTTAAGTTTAGTAAGAACTGGAAAAGATGAGCGCCACCATCATAAACGAGGATCTAGTAGTAAGAGCCCAAAGCAACAAAGGAGGGGTCGTCCCCTTAGTGTATCTTCAGACATTGCTAAAGCAAACACCTTGCCCAGGGTGAAGGAGAATCTGCTGCCATCGGCTTCTCAAAACGTTGGTGATTATGTCAGCATTGTGTACAAGGACAACAATAAGTATGGCGCAGGCCAACGCTCTGAACGTGGGCAACCTGTGATCCATGGAACCATCCGTCGTATGAATCAACCTCTCCTCTGCCACGATAACCCCGCTGTCCTCCCTCGCAGCTTCTCTGCTCCATTGTCCACTTCTGCAGAATACGTCAGCATGGATTTAAGGAAGTCCCTGGCGCCCCTGACTCCTGTCCGATCCACGTTCAGCACCCCACAGAGCCCACCAGCTGTTGCCCCCAAGACCCGGTATGAACACAGCACGTCCTCTCCGCTGGCAGCAGAGGGCAGTGCCGGGTACAGAACAAAAGTAAAGATGGCCACCATGCCAACAGACGCCCCTACTCCCAACAAAGGTTCAGATCCGAGCATTTCAGCAAGGCCTGCCATCCACTCCGGTCAACCTTTGTCGATGGGTGAGGAGGAGAGAGGCTTGGGTTTTTCCCCAGTCAAGTCTTTCAAGTCCCCTGATCGGAGCGGCAGATCGATCCGCGGTGATCAACAGGGACGGCAGAGCCACCGCTCAGAGACTTTTAACTCTCCTCCCTCACTACCACGCCACCCACCCTCCTCTACCTCCATCTTCCCGGAGGGAGGCCAGGCAGCGAGCCATCGGCGCGGTTTGGATTGCTCACCGTGGGAGAACCGGCAGGCAGGTGGTTTATCAGACACTCCTCCACAACAAGTCTCCACCTCGTCTGCTGAACCAGGCCTTAACTATATTGACCTTGACCTGGCCATTACGGACAGCCCTCAAGCCGGAGTGGAGTGTTCCTCGGCCGCCTACGGCATCGGAGGAGGCAGCACTGCTGGCTCCAGCCTCAACACTTACGCCAGTATTGATTTCTACAAGTCAGAAGAACGGAGAGCACACTCCAGCAGTAGAAATGATGGACAAGGTAAGAGCTACTTTGACCACAAAACCCATCTTAACCCAAAAGGAACTAGTTATGTAATGGACAACTGAGATTTGCTTTCAGAAATTGTTGAGATATTCTACCGTTTCATGCATTCTTACGTAGACATGATGTATTATAGTTTGAGATATCCTGTGTGAGGTAGCAGCGCCTCTAGTGGCCACTTGGTTTACTGCTCTTGTAGATTATCAGGTTATCGGTGTCAGTTCTGGCCGCAAAGATACATGGTCATATCAATGAATGCAGATAGTTGTTCAAAACAATGAGACATTGTTTCTGATTGTATTTTTCAAAATGTACATGCGGAGGAAAACATCCACTGCCTAAAACCAAACATAATCATATATTTTTATATTTCTCCAACTATTTTATAATTGATTGATTATTTTGGGTTGTCAGTTTTCAAGCAAAAAAAGCAAAGCGAATCTCTGTTTTTTTAAATCTGATTTGCAGCTGTCCTTGGTCAGATTTGTTTTCATTGCAGAACAAGTTGATGACTCACAATTTCCGGTCAAAATGATGCTTTTATCATTCGAGGTGAATGTCATTGCAGAGGAAATGATACGTTGAGTAATCCATTAGTCGAGTGACAGAAAATCTGAAAAAAACATCTACATTCTATATTTCAATGAGAAATAATTGTTTTGTTTCTTAGATATTAAATATCTCTTGGTTACTGACTGTCGGCCCTGAAAAAAACACATTTCTTATTATCTCAACTTTAAAACATTTCCCCTAGTCTCTGCCTGTTATAGATGCAACAATTTACAGTTGCATTAGTAAAATACTCTAAATATTTTTTAACAGCCTTAATGGCGATAATTAACATTTCCCGACAAGTGAAAGAAAAACAAGACTACCCAATTCCTTGTAATGTTTGTCTGGCTGCATGTAAGCTTTTTATGAGAGGTGCATAATCCACAGACCAAAGTGAAGTGTGGGTCTTAGTCACTGCTACTTCTTCCTCTCCTGATGTTACCTCTGCTTGGAGCTGCAGAACACTGTGTTCTCCGGGCTGTCTGTAGACTCTCTTATTATCACAAGTGGGTGTTCTGAGAGCAAAGCCAATTGATTTGTCTGCTGGTAATGAGCCATTTCACACAAATGGAGGTAGAGGGGAGAGAACACGGCCAGGTGTTTGTGTTTGTGCGTGGGCTTGATATCGGCTGCAGAAATGCACATGGTTTCCCTCACAAGAAACGGATGACAAATATGTTATGGTTATTGTAAAATACATTTTTGATGAATTTGTGGAGTTTATTATAGATTTGTTTTATCTTAACCTGGCCTCAAGAGACCATATATTTTCAAAATTACAAATATTAATATAATTTATTTGAAAAAATACATACTTTAATTCATAATAATAATAATAATAATAATTTATTCAAATATAAATGATTTGGACAAAATGAGTAATATTCATATAAATAATAATAATAATACATTTAAATATAAATTATTAAGAGTTTACAATATTGCAAATATAAATTATTCAGACGAAATAATAATAAAAATAATAATAATAATGAAATATATATATACTGTGTATAATATTAACAACAACAATAATAATAATACACTTTATGTATAAAGCACCTTTCAGAGTGCTTTACAAAAAACAGGCAGACATGAACTAACCTTAAAAACAAAGGAAGTGAAACAGTTAAATGATGAACAACTCTTATTGATTTTTAGCAGCTTCCGCAGCTATAGGATTGATGTATCTAATGCTATTGAATCTCTGTGTGTGTAGAGAGTGTTGGACATGTACAATCATAATCATTCCCTAATTATTTAAATTGAGGAAAGTGTTTAAGATGCGTAGCAAAGAAAAGAAAGCTCTGTTATTCTGTAAACTACTCTTTCATGTAATTTTCACACTGCATTAAATGATTGAATGTGCCTCCCCAGAGCACTTTCATTAACAGCTGCCATCTTCTTATAATTAAACTCAATATATGTGCTGTATGTGGAGGTTGTTCAGCATGTCAAATCTCAAATGAACAGGCTCCTCAAACTTCCAATCAACACTCATATAATCCTGCTAATATCCCATTACTCCACCTGTTTTAATTATTTTTTAATTAGACACTCAGAAAAATGTTGTTTATTAAAACTAAATTATATTAACATGTTTATTTGTGCCCTGTGTTTTAATTGCTACATTGGCACATCTGCATTACGGCAAAGTGTTCATATTAACGTTTGTTGTGATGGAAAGAGTCTGAACCAATGATGTTGCTCCAATCTTCCTGGTGTTTGTAAATGCTTAATTGTCTTTTATAAGATGCACTTAGAGCAATATGAGGAGTTATTAGTGAACAATGCAGTCTCACATGTTCTATCAAATCAAGTTTTATTTATAAAGCACATTTAAAAACGATTTTTGGTCAAGCCAAAGTGCTGTACATGTAATAAAAGCACACTGCAATAACATAATTAGAAAAAACAAGAATTTACAACAGAAATATATAAACACAAAACACAGAGAAATGTCAGGTGTCATGCTCAGCTCTGACTAGAAGGCCAGAGAGAAGAAGTGTGTGTTCAGTGAAGATTTAAAAACCCTAGCACTGATGGGCTTCATGAAATCCAAGTCAATGTGAACCAATGTAAATTTAATTTAGGCCTAAATACAAATATGAACCTGAAAGTTAGCATAATATGTCCTCTTTGAATTCTGTTTACTGTGGATGAATATTTAAACTACGATAATGGATATTACATTCAAAAACACAAATTGTTGTCACATATACCTGCAGCGATAAATGAATGAACTGATTAGAAGATGGACAGAAACAGAAACCCTAATCATGGTTAAAGTAATTATTTATGTTTAGTGTTTCAAGCCATTTGAAGACATCAGCTTGGTCTTGGAATAAGATGGACATTTTTTCTCTATTTGTGACCTTTTGTAGGCAATGGCATGTAGTCTATAAATTAAAGAGGAGATTAATCAATAATATTTTAATACCTCCTTGCTTTTGATTCTTCTCTTTCAGACTGTTGATCTCCAACACTCGCTCAGTGATGGGACGGTCGGCGAGGTGTTGCCAAAACAGAACCGTACTCTGGAGTCTGTAACTCATCTCACCCCGTCTGCTGTTTTCTGTGAACCAAATGTGTACCACACACACACACACACACGCGCACACACACACACACACACACACACACACACACACACACACACACACACACACACACACACACACACAATAGCAGGGTAATGGAAAGGTTTTGTTTTGGCCTTGTTTTGAACTAAAATGACATTTGATCATCATTTAACTTAACATAAAAAAGGATGACAATTTAATATGTGGGACTTCTCAGGTGGCCATTATGGCAAAAACAACAACAACAACAAAAACAAAAACAACAAAGCATCTGTACATCTTATCTTAAATCACATGGTAATCGGTGCATGAGCTCTATTGAATTTTCTAAAGGCTCACAATGGCAGCTGAATACAGTAAATCATGTATTGGGTCCCACATTTGTAATCCTCAAGGTTTATGTTTTTGTATATTATCCTTTTGTCCGTATATAATAATAAGTTCAATGATCACCAGGTGTCATTTTGACTTGAATGAAATGCAGCTTGGCAGAGGTATCATACACTCATACACGCTGTAAACATATTTGATTTAGTATAGTATATACAGTTGCCCAAAAATGCCTCTACACTTCCTGACCTCATTTTGTGCTACTAGCAGACCTCAACAGTATTCTGAAGTAAAGAGTACAGTTACAGGAAATTGGCAATGATATTATGTTTTTCAATTGTATTTAAGGCCTGACATTTATGCTTTCTTAAAAAAAAAAGCACACTTCCTCAATATTGTATTGGAAGTATTGTGATGTAACTACTGTGTTATTTAGAAAAAGGTCCACAGGGGGAGACTAAATCTGGGATTAGAAAAAGTTAAAATAAGCTCCACTGCTCTGTAAAAAGAAAAAAAATCTCTAATACCTCATTCACACCAGCGGTGTTTTAGGGCCGGTTCGGAGCTAGAGCTTGAAAAGCACCGGGTTTTCCTGTTCACACCGCAGCGGAGCAGCCTCTTAGCTCCGGAATCCGGTTCATTTCGAGCACCAAAAAATTGTCCGGCCAGAGCAAAAGCACCACATACGTCACGCTTACGTCGAGGCGGGGGCAGGGGCGGGATCAACTCCTGAACAACAACACAAAGCCCGCATTTTATCCAGTTTGTACACAACGATGGAGAAACTTAACAAGCAGCAGTGGTCCACTGAAGAGACCAGCTACCTACTGGGAATCTGGGTACAGAGGAAGCTGGAGCACAATCGGCCATTGTTGTCGTTGTCGGTGTCAGCTCTGAGGGGTTTCCGCACGGTTTGGCTTTATGAAGCAGGTACGCAAACGGTTACGTCATGACGCAAACGATGACGCAATGACGCAGCACCAGTCGGACTCTGGGCTGTGTGAAAAGAGCCGGAGCTAAACCGAAGAACCGGTTCTGAACCTGAAGAGCTCTAGCACGGAGCTTGAACCGGAGTTGCGTTGGTGTGAATGAGGTATAACAATGTTCAAACAGTCCCTAAATACAGCATAAGGTCAACATATTTGTTAAGATTGTAGTAGACAAACTACTACATAGGTTAGCACTTCCCGATCAAATAAGGATTTAAATGAATGCATTTTGAACCATGTGTGGAGTACAAAAAAGGTCAAATTGTAAATACTTATTTGGGCAACTGAGCTTTATTAAAACTGTATATTATACTATAGTGTATACTACGGTATACAAGTAGAACGACAGAAACTATAGTGCATACTGTAGTCTGTTTCCTCATTTGCAAACTGAACTCTAATATAAAGTGACACATTACAATGGTATATAAAATATACAGTATACATATAATGATTAATACTATATAGCCTAGATATCTATATACTCTTTTATAAAGTGCCTCATTTTTGATTGTAGCTGTTTTTACACAGGTAATCTTAAAATGGGTTAGAAGAAGAAAAAACGAAGTGTTTCTCTCCTGAGTTGTGAATATGTTGAAGACAGAACTGACACTCATGTTGCTATCAGTCAGCCATAATCAAATTGCCTTACTGTGTTTATCAGAAACATAACAAAAGAAATCTTGTTTTTAATTTTGTTGCAGTGCCTAACACTTCAGCCACAATGTAAGCACTCTTTTCTTTGGTTTCGTCAAGCTGATGTTTGGCCCAAAAAAAAAAAAAAAAAGGTCACTGTAATTTCACACCCTGGGATGCGTCCACTTCCGGCCCAACTTTGTATTCTTATTATTTTATCCACTTCCAACCAGCCACCGGCGTAAAAGCTGACGGCCTTTTGCAGATGGGAACCTCCATCTGACGCTGGTTCTTAGTGCGCATTGTGCTTGCAGAGAAAAATTGTACATGAGGATTCATTGTACAGATTTTAATGTCAAATCATATTTTTTAATGACGTTCCCTGTTTGTACACAAAGAAGAAATGACAGTTGCCAGTGTCTTGTATATAAAATAAGTTGCCCACTGTTAAAAAAAGGTCAGTATTTGACAGTAAAACTAACATTTCCTCTTATTTTAAACCCCAAAACAATCATGAAAATATATTCTTCGAGTGCTAAACAGTATTAATAGGCTAGCTCTTTATTATCTGAATGTGGATTCAGTTCCCAGAAGGTGTGACCACTCTTTTTTCTCTCAACACATCGAATGAGACATCCCTGCTCTCGACTGTTCATTACTTGTTCATGTACTCCATTGATTCTGCTGCTGTCAAACAAATTGCCAAAAAAAAGTCTGACAACAATTCAAGAAATTCTACTTTAACGATAAGTAGATGATGTAAAGACACCTCACTTTCTCACTTGGACAGCCACTGTGCCAAAAAAGTGTTTGTTCTTAAGGTAGCGTTACTTTTGAAAGGTTGCGTACTGTATCCAGAGCCACTGGCGGAGAGTTTGTGACGTTACTGATACTTAAATGAAATGAAAATGTGTTGGTTTACAGCAAAGCAGTCAGTCCAGGGCTCTGGATGTTTGTATACAGGGTAGAAACTACGAAGGCTTTCTTGATGCATTTCTGACGCTGGTAGCTTTTCCCACACTTAGATTTTTTTATTTCACAAACCAAATAAGTTGACAAATGCTTAACATGCCGATACACATGAAAAGTAATGTGAGTGTTTTAATCCTGGAGGTGTCATTGTTTGTCTGTCATTACTGTGGTCATTAAAGAAATCAATGCATTCAGAGACATTTGAACCAGCTTCTGAAAAAGTCTTCCATACATTTCTTTAGTATTCAAATTGCAGATGTGCGCAACACCTGGCACACATTTCCTTCGCGAAAGACTGGTGCCAAAGTTTTATAGAGATCTCTGAGCTTCTGTGACGCAAAGCTAATTCGATTTTTTTTAACAATTTGTCACGCACGTATAAATCACTGTTTTGAACCCTACCAGGTAGATTGAGCACAGCCCACTACTGCCAAACAGTTTGTGCTCAACACAGGAAACTATATTGCCAAACTCTTGTATAACAACTCAACTACATGGACTGGTTTTATAACTTGTGTTCCTCTTTTGTTACAGTGATCTTTTATAATCTCTTTGTTATTCCCTCCTTCTAATTGGGGATTAGCGAGATTCTCTGACTGTACCTCATAATCTCAATTTCGGGCAGACGTAACAGTTATATTACTGACGTCCAACAGGAAGGAAAGGCATGAATAAAAGCTGCGGAGTCAAGTAAATACCATTTGATGTATGTTGTGCTCAAAAGCAGCGTTTCCATTCTCATGACATACGGCTTGAAATTCCTCTCATGTATGAGTCATTCAAATTCTGCGAGTGTTTTGAATGAAATGCAGAAACCTTTTTGTGTTGAAAAGAGCTCTAACTCTAACTGTGGGAAATGATACTGTATGTACAATCAGGATATCGAGTATAATTACAATGGGAAAAGAGCATTGTAGGTATTTTAAAGCTGTTGATACTACTTTGATAATGATGTAAAATGCAAAAAGACTGAACGGAAACTATGTAAAGTATACTGTGTATAGAGGAGTTTGCTCCAGGGGAGGGATGGGCATGGGGTTTATTCTGTTCATGGCGAAATTGTTTAAAACAGAATATTGATGATTCTTGTCTGTGATGTAGACAACGTCAATGTTTTTTGATAAAGGAAAAAGTGAGATGAAAATGGAAAATTGTGAGTTTTTGTATAATGTCTGTTGATCTGAAACGTCAAACGAGGTTTGGCAACTTTTAGTTGAGTGAGTCTAGGGCAGGGGTGTCTAAACCTTTCTCCCTGAGGGCCGCATACAGAAAAATATACGAAAGGATGGGCCCCCTACTAGAGGTGAGGTATATTGCCTCAATAAGTAAAGTCAGGGGCGTCCAAACTACGGCCTGTTGTCCATTTTGAAATGGCCCTCAGCTAATTATTCAGTTTAATGTAATACAGCCAAACATGAAGGTTTATGTTGTGCTTCTTTATTTATATATACACTATGTGAAAAATATTACACAGTGTTCATGTGTTAATAAGCATAGTTTTTCTAATAAATTCAGTCAATCTTAGTTGATAAAAAAAGCCCTACAGCTTATTTACATGCTTGAAAGACACCCCTGAGTTAAGTTATAAGTTAAAATCAATCAAATGTAGGAAAATGATGCTTGATACTTGAATATGCTTTATTAAAAAACGCAGCCTACATTACAGCTCTCCATAGGGTTTCATTTATTGTATTACAAACAGTGTTGGCTGCTCATCCCATACAACAGAAGCCTCAGATTGCTTATAATAAGGGGGAAATAGGAAGGGTGGATTTCAAGATGCTTAATAACTTATTGGGCCGTATTTCGGACACCCCTGGTCTAGACTGTCGTAAGCCATAAGCCTGTGGACAGAGGGGGGCACATGTATTTAATCATTGGCTACTTAACAGATGGTATTTCATTGAATAACAACAACGTGACTTTAAGGATTTATTTGGTGTTTGAATAGCATATTTCTCACTTGAATCTACAGGTGGAGAGAAGTCCTTGCGATTAGAATCAGAATATACTTTTAGTCGGACAACTCACGCGCTTCTTGATATGTTTATTAAAAGCAGCATATAGTTTGATTTTGGCGTCTAGGCTCTGGCCTTGTCGCTCTACAGATTTGCATAGAACATTGAGTGATTAGATAACTATCCCCCCTGAGCCTACAGGTGTATACCTATATGGGAGGCGTGTGGCGCAATGGGTTAGTGCCTTGGTGTTCGGATCAGGGGAGCATACTGCAGTCATCATGTCGTTGTGTCCCTGGGCAAGACACTTCACCCCATATTGCTCCTGTGGGGATTGTCCAAAGTATGTAAGTCGCTTTGGATAACAGCGTCCAACAAGTAACATAGCCTAATGTAATGTATACAATACAATACAATATGTGTCAAGTGTAAATGTATCCTTGGTGCTCAAGTTGACTGCCTGAACCAACTCGCAGGCTTCACCCCATTTATTAATTCCAGCTGTAATTAAGTGTTGTGACAGTTTCACGACATTAGAATAAAGTAAATAGTTGTATAAACATGTGAAGTTGAAGTAACAATTTGCATAGAAAAAGTATATGGCACGGGAATGAGGCTCTTTAATTAAATAAATTATACATAACACTTTTAGTATACAGTTAAAACTTGAATTTAAAAAAGACATCTTCATATATTCAACCACTGTCTCTGGTGCCTTTGCAATGTTATAAAAAATCGAATTAATTATTAGTTGTTCAACCTATTTCAAACTAAAAAAGGTCGGATAAAGAAAGTACCATTCTTGTGGGAAGAGTTTCAAAAAGACAAAATTAGATTAGATTTTTTATCTAAATTTGGGATTTCTTTTAATGTCCCAGCTGCACTTTACTCTAAAAATGAGAAAAATAACAACAAAACAGAAAAGCTATACTGTACATATTGACAGTAAAATATGAATCCCTCTATTGTAATCTCTATCAAATGTACAATATATATGACGTTGTGTATAAAAACGACTTTTCTCCTTTCAATGCTGACTCATACTGAGTGAACAACACATGTTGGTTGGTTCCATTAAAAATCCATTAAGACTACCAAAGTGTTTAAAGTCAATACTGTGGGAGAGTTAAACAGCCGCAGTATGAGGGAAAGGGTTTCCATTGATTAGCTGTATTGACCTTTATTAGACACATTCTTCACCTTATACAAACAAGCTCTTGTTTTACTGCATTCGACAGATCTCACTCTGAAGTTTTAAAACTGAGAATACATTTGTTATTTTATTAAGTAAAAATGTATCTGAAATCTGCAATACACGCTCGTCCACATAATGTGGGCTACCAAAGACTACATTATTTAAGATTGTTGCAGGGCCGGCCCTCGGCATAGGCAGTATAGGCGAATGCTAAGGTCGCATCAACCCATAGGGGGCGCCGAAAATTGGGGAGAAAAAAAAAAAAAAAAAAGTTGGAAATTAAAAAAATATTTTTTGGGAAATTTCATAACAACACAATTTCCCGATTTTGGATCAACAAAACACATCTTATTATCTTATACTAACATAACTACGCCTATATTGCGTACAGCGCCCATAAACTATGACACCCCCCCCCCCCCAAATCAAGTTGAACCGCCCCATCCCCAGTAAAAACCAGAGGTTTGTGTGAAAAAAAATTTTTTTTTTAAATAATGGTTTTTGTGTGCAATTATAGGTTTCAATTTTGTATTTGTGTTAATTTAAAATAAATCAAACTCCCAAAAAATGTACACAGGGGGGGGGGGGGGGGGGGGGGGGCACCACCTAAAATCTTGCCTAGGGCAGCAAATTGGTCAGGGCCGGCCCTGTTGTAGCGCAAAAGCAGAGGTGCAGTAACTTTACTGAAGTACTGAATTCCAATTTTGAGATACTTGTACTTTACTTGAGTATTTCCATTTTCTGCTACTTTGTACTTCTACTCCACTACAATTCAGAGGTAAATGGTATATTTGTACTCCCATACTCCTATTTAATACCTTTAGTTACTTTACAGATGTGGATGAATGATGTGAAATATAATCAAGTATTAAATCAGACTTTAGTTCCACCTGGAGTAAATTCACCAGCTACCCTGCAGTATACTGAAGTCATTCAAACTAGCTGCACCTTTACCAGCTTTGAGAACACTTTAATGATCAATCATTAGAAAACATATCATATATATTATTCTGAAATGGACCAATCTGCACAATGAATACTTTTCTACTTTTACTTGAGTAACCTTTTGATAGCATGGATTTGACTTGTAACAGAGTATTCCTACTTTCTGGTACTTCTACTTTTACTCAAGTACAAGATCTGAGTACTTCTCCCAAAAAACCACCAGAGGGTAATATATCACTTTCTGAAGACACTTTTAGTTTGAAAAACGAATTGTGAACCGGAAGCTTTACCTTTCACAAGTCATAGATCCAATATTGACATCTCACTCCGTGTCTATATCTGTACATTATTTGTATTTAAAGATTCTTTAGGTCATTTTAGGCCTACATGACAGAGGTGGTAAAAGTACTGAGTTCTTGTACTTGAGAAGAAGTAGAAGTACTCAGATCTTGTACTTAAGTAAAAGTAAAAGTACCAGAGTGTAGGAATACTCTGTTACAGTAAAAGTCCTGCATTCAAAATGTTACTCAAGTAAAAGTACAAAATATTAGCATCAAAATATACCTAAAGTACCAAAAGTAAAAGTAGTCATTGTGCAGATTGGTCCATTTCGGAATAATATATATGATATGTTTTATAATGATTGATCATTAAAGTGTTATCAGAGCTGGTAATGGTGCAGCTAGTTTGAAGGACTTTGTATACTGCAGGGTAGCTTGTGAATTTAATCCAGGTGGAACTAAAGTCTGATCTAACACTTGGTAATATTTCACATCATTCATCCAGATCTGTAAAGTAACTAAAGGTATTAAATAAAAGTAGTGGAGTAAAAGTACAAAGTAGCAGAAAATGGAAATACTCAAGTAAAGTAAAAGTCACTCAAAATGTTACTTAAGTACAGTACTTGAGTAAATGTACTTAGTTACTTCCCACCTCTAGGTTTAAATAACATTAGTAGAAATTGACTTTCAGGGCAGAATAACTAGATTTCTATTATATTCTATTATATTTTTATTTACTTGCACTATTTTATCTGTTTTATTGTGTTGCACTATGGGAGGAGCCTGTGATTTAAGATTTTCATTGTCATAACCACACTGTATGCACACATGACAATAAAAGCCTTGAATTCTTGAAAACTGAGCTTCTGGTATCTGGGATTTCTCGCGGAGTGGGACCTCTTTATCCCCGGTAACAACCTCTAGCTTCTCCTCCTCTCCAGCACCGTGTCCGATGGCCGGTCCATTCACCGTTCACACCGATTGACCACCCCGGTGCAGATGTTACACACGACATAACAGCGACACAAACTGCGGGTGTTTGGATGCGTTGGCTCGGGTTAGCATGTGGTCTGCCGGTGAAGATGTTAGCTCGGGTCAGCAGCCCCTCCCCGGGTTGACACCGTGTGATGAGGGCAGACTCTCACGGTAACCGGACCAGAAACACGTTCATGCTCCAGTTTGACTTTGTCGCCCTTTCTGCAAGGTTTGTATTCTCACATAATCACATTATTTCCACCTTTGGAGAATAACCATCTGTTGAACAGCATCGAGTTACTTTCACCCTGTAAATTGTCAATGGGTGTTGTTGCTACACATGTTATCAGCACGTGGTACATCTGTAATATAAACGGTGTTTACTATTTGTCTCTAAAGTATAAATATAAATGTGTCTTATAGTTGTGTTGCTATCTGACATTATATTTAATTTATTTATCGTTAAAATAAATAGCCTTTTGTCTCCCACTGGTGGTAACCTTGTGTTAGGCATTGTTATGTTAAGAGGGGCCAACATGTTACATCAGCAAAAGCACCACAAGTCCCACAAGAAGAAATCATATGCCATTTTAGTTTAGTAGAGGTGGGAAGTAACTAAGTACATTTACTGATCTACTATACTTAAGTACAATCTTGAGGTACTTGTACTTTACCTGAGTATTTCCATTTTAGGCTACTTTGTACTTCTACTCCACTACATTAATTGTATACCTTTAGTTACTTTAGAGACTTGGAGTAATGATGTGAAATATAAACACGTGTTAGATCAGACTTTAGTTCCACCTGGAGTAAATTCACAAGCTACCCTACAGTATACTAAGTCATTCAAACTAGCTGCACCTTTACCAGCTTTGAGAACACTTTAATGATCAATCATTATAAAACATATCATATATATTATTCTGAAATGGACCAATCTGCACAATGACTACTTATACTTTTTGTATATTTTGATGCTAATAGCTTTCTGTTTTTACTTGAGTAACATTTTGAATGCAGGACTTTAACTTGTAACGATATTCCTACACTCTGGTACTTCTAATTGTACTCAAGTACAATATCTGAGTACTTCTCCACCTCTGATTGTCACGTAGGAGGGCAGGTTTTATTGTAGTGAACTTTATAACCTTGCTGCTGCTGCTGTGTTGTCTGCCCTGATAACTGTGTGGAAACATGCCAATATTCTCTGTGTAATGGAAGTGTTTTAAGAAAACAAAAGACTGGTTATGTTCCTTTTTATGTTTACAGTAATTGCAGTGCTTTAATATGACGTAGCAGGGATTGGAGCCTCAAGAACATGCATTTGGTTTTTTTAACCAGGTAGCTGAGAGAAAGAGAAACCTCTTCTGAAAAGTACTCGGCCGCCATGGCCCCTCACCCGGCGGTCCAGGCCGTCATTGACCTCTCTGCAGGAGCCATAGGTACAGTAACTGCTAAACTCTTCTCTAAAACAGAGCAAGCAAACAATATTGAATCTCTTTAAAGTAAACCAGGCTGCCTTTCCACTGCTTATCCAAACAAGCCTTGTCTGACGCAGCAGGAGCTTCTGATGACTCAGGTGTTTTTCCGCCTCATTTCTCCACATTGACTCTTTGACCCATTCAGTTGATTGCAACACATTTTGTCAAGCCCTGTCTCTCTTGAAGACAGGAACATAGAAAAACAAACAAAAATAATAAGAAAAAAAGATGTTAAAAAGACAAGACCAAGTGAAAAGAATAAATAAGAAAAACAGGAAAAAATTAAAAAGTGAAATAATTATAAAATAAAGGAAAGAATAAGAAATAAAAAATGGGGGGGAAGAAAATAAATAATAGCTAAAAAACCAACTGAGTACAACTGGCCTAAAACAACCACATCACTAAAATACAGAAGTTTAAACTAGCTTAGTTTTTTCTTACATACATGTGATTAGTTAAAACAGAGACACTTAGTCACTGTGCTAGTGTGACATTCATATTCAGTTCCTTCATGTTCTTTCTCTTTCCCACTGTCAGGGGGGGCTGCATGTGTGTTCAGTGGGCAGCCTCTCGACACAGCAAAGGTCAAGATGCAGACCTTTCCTAATCTGTACCGGGGTTTCATCCACTGCGTCACGTCCACCTACAAACAGGTGGGTCTGCGGGGTCTCTACCAAGGCACCTCCCCCGCTCTGATGGCCAACATCGCAGAGAACTCCGTGCTCTTCATGAGCTACGGATTCTGCCAGCAGGTCATCCGCCTCTCAGCTGGTCTGCCCAACGAGACTGTGCTCAGGTTAACTATGCTGTCCTTTTTGTTATTGCATTGAATCTAATATTTCCCTGAAGGTACATTTGAGATCTCTAACTGTCTTCTGTGTATCCCTTGCTCTCTTCTAGTGATGTGCAGAAAGCTTGTGCTGGCTCAATAGCGTCCATTTTCTCCTCGCTAGTCCTCTGCCCCACTGAGCTGGTCAAGTGTCGGCTGCAAGCCATGTATGAAATGGAGTTATCAGGCAAGATTGCAAAGAGCCATAAGTAAGTTATTTTAAAGAGGCCTTATTATGCTTTATGTCTTCATTAGGATCCCCATTAGCACTAGCATGAGCATTGGCTATTCTTCCTGGGGTCCTCACACACTCAAAACATACAACAAAGTTAAAACAAAACAAAACAGCTCATAATTGCATGCAATTTACAGTGCTGTATGAAGTGAAAACTAAAATGGTCATCCAATTATCGCCATCCTAAGGCCAAACAAAAGTAAATACTAATAAGTGTACATAATAACATATGCATACATAGCCACAGGTTTTGGGGGTTTACCTTTCCTGTAGTATGGTCTCTGTGCATGTTAATGGTCTGCAAAGGGTAAAGTCTCTTCAAAAGGGAGTTTCTCTCCCACACACTCTACCCTGCCTGAAACTCCTCCATTGGACTCCTTTTGTTTACTTCAGTCACATAATGACATCAATATGTAACACTCACACTTCTGTTGGCTAGCACTTCCACACAATATAGAGAGGCGAAGTTCCTCCGCTTCCGGGGACCTCCATGGGACCTTATTTCGGAAAGATTATGTATTGAAGTCAATGGAGAGAGAAAACTTATCTTTCGATCCCGTTTGAATTGTGCCATGAATTACACATGATGTTTGTCAATCTTAAAAAATAATTTCCATGTCAAAAAAGTCACAGTTTGTCGTAAAACTGTTGAAATATAAGACTATGAAAAATTCGCAACGAGAAAGACTACAAATCCCAGAATCCCGGTCCTGCATGCTGGCTCTTACGAACCGACTAACTCCACTTGTGTGTATGTATAGCTCTCAACATGCCCAGACTTGGAGTGATTTTCACCTCTTTTAATACTTTCCGCCTCATTCTGAAAGAAAGAAGTGAAATGTGCCAACGTGACGGCCATCTTGGTGTGTGGTGCGAGATGGGAGATGTAGTTCATTGAGCGGTTTCACACAACAAAAAGTATTACTTCACAGTTTTACGACACATTTTTTTTTTTTGACTTGCAAAATTATCTTTTAAATTGACAAACATCATATGTGTAAATCGTGGCACAATTCAAACGGGGATCAAAAGATAATCTTTCTCTCGCCATTGACTTCAATCACTTCAATACATACTTTTTCAGAAATAAGGTCCCATGGAGGTCCCCCGGAAAGGGAGGGACTTCGCCTCTCTATACGTGATAGGCTAAGGGGCGGGACATCTCTAAGCTGTTAACCAATCACAACAGAGAAACCTAGCTAACCGATCAGAGCAGCACAGGCAGTATGAGAAAAATAAAGAGCTTTTTGAACATTAAAGCATGGAGACATGTCCCAGTAGAGGAACTAAATAAAGATATGAACCTGAAAATGAGCATAGTGTGTCCCCTTTAAAGGTTAATAATCATAAAAGAATATTTTTTTACAAAACGTTTTAATATATTGCGTTTCTTATAATAAAGATAATCGGTTTCAGACTTAGCGATATGGAACTTAAGAAATCTAGACATTTTACCACATTTAATTATGAATTCATTATTGTTTTTGGATCATTGACCAAGTCATGAAAACTGAATATTGAAAATGTAATTTAGAGAAGGTAAAAACAGAACCGCTCAAAAACTGTTCATCCCAATATTTTGTTTACAAAGTCATGCATGAAAATGTTTTAATCTGCTTATATCTTTGTAGTCAGTGTGTGTTTGTGCATTGACGCTCCTCTGCTCTGTCTGCAGCACAGTGTGGTCGGTGGTGAGATCCATCATGAGGGCTGAGGGGCCGCGGGGCTTCTTCCAGGGTCTGACCCCCACCATCGCCAGAGAGGTGCCCGGGTACTTCTGCTTCTTCGGGGCCTACGAGCTCTGCCGCACGACCTTTGCAGACTACATGAAGTGTGAAAAAGACGACATAGGTACTGGAACACAAAACCTTGATTATTATTTGATTTAGTCTTAATTTACATAATTTAATTTCATATTCTGTTCTTGTACATATCCCATATTCTATTGACATGTATGTAGACTTTTTGCACTACTTTTTATTTTGTATTTTAATATATATGTTGGATTGTTGGAGGAGCTCAAGTCAGAAGAATTTCATTGCCATGTCTAAACTGTAGCTTTGTGCAATAAAAACTGAATCTTTGAAAAAATAGAATCATCCAATTATAATTCGGTTATCATAAGTGCTGTCAATCAATATAAACATTTATCGCCTAATAGTGGTACTTGTATTTACTTGTATTTGGGGGGAGATAAAACATATACACAGGTGGTGTTGTGATGAAGACATGCACGACAAACTGGTTGGATATTTCTGAAGTTTTTCGGCAATTTCATAACATGATTTCTGAATTATTGGCATGTCGCTGCCACGGAGAGTCACTTTTTGTATATTGTGCGCAACACAGGACATATTCTCTCTGCCGCTTCTCTTCAGCACCTTTTCTCTGTTTTCAACACACCTAAGTAATGAGTGCCGCTCTGTCTTAACACCGAGGTAGTGATGGTTAGTACATTACATGTTGCTTGTGCCAATTTCTCCACTTTCTTTGCCATTTGAATGCCATATAACTCAGGGTAAACATCGGTGCTGACATAACAGGCGGAGGATGAGTCGCATAAGTTAAAGTATTAATGTTTACAGCACTAGTTATGATCCTTTTTGGTCAATCACTGACATCAAAATGTAATGTAAGCAAACTTTCCATTTCAGGCTTTTCAAGGGCCCTCACATTACATCAATGTTACATTTGTTGGACTTTAAATACGATGTACTTCCCATATGAATCATTTTTCCTTTTCTTTATCGTATACATATTTGCTTTCCACTCCAAATCCCTAATGTATTGTGTGCCTGTGTGTGTTGAAGGTGTGATGCCCATCATGTTCAGCGGGGGTCTGGGGGGGGCCTGTCTGTGGCTCGTTGTTTATCCCATGGACTGCGTCAAATCCCGGATCCAGGTCATGTCGATGATGGGCAAACAGGCGGGGTTTTTCAAGACCTTCATGACCATCGCTCGTACTGAAGGTAGGAGGCGTCGCCGTTCTGATCCTCAGTTTGTGATGTTTTAGCAGTTTGTGGATTCATTCATTTAGAAAATAATCTTTGTTGTTTGTTTTGTTCAGGTGTGAGGGCACTGTACTCCGGTCTCACCCCCACCATGGTGCGCACCTTCCCTGCTAACGGAGCGTTGTTCCTGGGATACGAGGTCAGCCGGAAGCTCATGATGAAGCAGTTTGACAGCTAAAACACGCACAGCTCGAATGATGGAACTGGAAGTGAAGTATTACAGCCATAAAACCTCGCCAAAACTCCAGTTGAAGCATTCAAGCTCAATATTTAGGGATCTGGTTTTCCCTCAAAACTGCCACGCTTCATCTCTTTTTTAACTTACCCTTCTAACATAGTATTTAGATCATTGTATTAATTAATTTTTTTGTGTTTATATATAGTTGATTATAAACTCCAAAATTGCTTGCATACTAAAATTAGAAAATGTATGTGCAGCATAGAAGCAACCATAACTAGCCTCTTTGAGGATGTTAACACTCCAGTGTATTCTTATTTCTTATGTCTACCTCAAAAGAAGTCATATACGCACAGAAACGTGTTTCTCTGCAGACATTTCAAATGATTCTTTACTTTCTGTGTATGCAGGTACACAGAGAAACACTCCATTAGGTTGAGAGGTTATCTTTTAAAGCACAGAAACCTAATGCATGAAGTTAGAAATGTGAGGTAGAATATACTAATCAATTGAAGTTGCCTAAAATGGGTTTTGATGACTTGTTTTTTTTACATTTTTAAATCATAGAGTAAAGAAATTAGCTATTCTGGTAATAAATATGTTAAAAATAATTTGTTTTAATGAACTAAAGTCTAACAGGGTTCCCCAGCCTCAACTAAAACAAACACTGCCAGCAGGAGTTTTTTCATACTGACTGTTTTTGTATTTTCAATCTCTTTAAACCCAGTTTTTGCCTTTTTTGATGACTACGCTTTGCCTTTTCTGTTGTGTAACCTCTATCTGTGGCCATTCTGTAAAAGTCAGTGAAGAAATATCCCTTATTTTAATCAAATGGGCCTTTTGCACAATGCATTTGGCGTGCAGGGTTTTTCCTGTGCTCAGTTGGCATTTCAGAAATCTCAGTCCTATTCCCTTCAATGTTAATGGACACATTTTAAAATGCTAACTACTGTGTTTGAGATGACACTGACATGTTTGTACATCCTGGTATTCATTGCAGAAAACGACCTACATTAAAGGTGTCATTGTAGAATAATTAAATGGTGTGTGTTATTTCATTAGCTGTTATTATTTTAAGAAAACACTTAGATAAAGCGAAAGTATTATCGATTTCCTACAAAATATAATGTGACATCGCAGAGAACTGGATGAGCGTCTTTCATTTAAAAACAATTTATTTCAAATTAAATCATAAGCATACATTGTTTCTAATACTGTGCCATTTTCACAACAACACTTGCAGACATTAAAGATGTCTATTTTATTCAAATGCAGCATTTAGCCTCATGAAAAACACAAAAAGTATAAAAATGTCATAGTGCATATCTTGTAGGAGGAACACTTCTCTCCATCCTCCAGCAGAGGGCGGCTGTAAGGAAAGAACACATCATTAGAACAGGAAGTCAAGATTCTCTACGATTACCAGAGGTTGGAGAAGTACTCAGATCTTGTACTTGAGTAGAAGTACCAGAGTGTAGGAATACTCTGTTACAATAAAAGTCCTGCATTCAAAATGTTACTCAAGTAAAAGTACAAAAGTATTAGCATCAAAATATACTTAAAGTATCAAAAGTATTCATTGTGCAGATTGGTCCATTTCAGAATAATATAGGCTATATGATATGTTTTATAATGATTGATCATTAAAGTGTTATCAAAGCTGGTAAAGGTGCAGCTAGTTTGAATGACTTTGTATACTGCAGGGTAGCTTGTGAATTCAGGTGGAACTAAAGTCTGATTTAACCCATAAGAACCTGGACCCATTTCTACTTTTGGGGAAATTAAGGGGAACATAATTTAGACTAAATAGACCACCTAGAACACATTTCTGACAAGAACCCCCCCCCCCCCCCCCTACTGTCAAATATCTGAAATGTGACATATGTCACACTGGGCTTTAATGGTAACTCTTATTTATAACTTATTTAGATTAGATTTTTTTTGGTTTAAATTAGTTTGAACATTCTTTGAATTGAAGAATAAGAATATATCAACTCAATTTAATTGAATCAGCTAAATTAACTGAGCAGATCATAATCATATTTCTAATTGTGCATATGTCACTTTGGCTTTACTGTGAACGTTTAGGGTTAATGTCCCGATCTGACATCAGTGTCACAGCAATGTTTGTCTCATTTGTTTCATATCCAGGGGTGCTGAGGGTGCTGCAGCACCCCCTGGTGGAGGACAGGGGATCTGCACTTCCACAATACAAAAAAAACGAATTTTCAGCCTTGATGTAACAGCATTCATAATTAAATAAAGATAACACCCTTTTCACCCGGGTTACATTTTCCATTTGCCCTGTACGATGGGCGCTGTAAGTGATGAAAGTGGGGGATGTTGGCTTAGCAGGCGCCCGCAGCCAAAGTGAGAGAGATAGAGAGAGGGGATACCGCGGTACCGGCGGGGATTGTAGTTAGCTTCTGCTGCGCTAACGGATATAAGAAGCTGTTTCTACAATAATGTGGAGAGAGGGTTCTGTCCTGTCAGACTGAGAGGCACAGTGAGGTAAAGGACTCTGAGGGTTTAGATAGTTAACTTTAGTCTAAGTTATCTCAGTGGGTCTCAAACGTTTTGATCGCAATTTATGTAAACAAATATTTCCAAGGCACACCTTTATAATTATTAGGATAAATCAAAACAGGTTTGAAATCATTCCAATGTATACTATAGGACTGTAAACCAAAAATATCGTTTAAAACTGGAGAGATTAAAAAATATACATAAATAAATAAATGTTAACTGGTAAAATAAGATATGAATGAACAACACAAGTAAAATAAGTTACATGTATTTGTTATTGGCTATGGTAGGTTATTGGAAATGTTCACATACCTACTTATTTGATTAATAAAATGCAAACCGATCTTTTTCATATGGGTGTTTAGAGTTGTACCCCCTAGATCAGTCTCTAATTGGGCGCACAAAGTGCACCAAATTGAAGCATTTTACTTTAAAATGTTAAAAAAGTCTTCCCGGGGGAGTACCCCCGGACCACCCTAGAGGATGTGAAGTCCATCCCCCCAATTAAAACATGTTATAATACTAAATACATTTGAAGCCTTGTTATATAAGCTGTCCACCATGTCAATATGTTTCTCTTTTTGTAGTGTATTGGTCTTTTGTAGAGGTGTTTCATTACCAGCTAAAATCTTGCCTATTGGGCAGCACATTGGTCAGAACCAGCCCTGGTGTCATCCCCACAGCACCCCCCATTTGAAACATGTTCCCACGGCTATGTTCATATCAATTTGATCAAGAAATGTTTCCACAACAGGTTAAATGTAATAAAGGACATGTTATGTAAGCATTTTAATTCTTAAATGGCTTGAATTTTACCTTTAGCAACAAAAATAAGCTTTTGAAATGTAGCTCGTTATGTCACATGTGTTAGTCTGGCACATGGACATGTTATGGGAACACAAAATCACGTGACCTGGACAATGACCCACCAGACTGTTCAGTGTGTGTCACTTAGAGACTTCATGAGATAAAAACAAGCTGCTTGTGTGACAGTCAGACAGTGAATACTTTACAGCGGCCGCTGCCGTGTGAGCTAACCTGGAGCTAACGGGAGAATAAACTCCAGTGTTCGAATTACCCATTTGCTTTCGGGGGAGCCCTATTTTTCAGTGCACATCCTGCTACTAAATATATCACACGCACGCTCTGTTGACTGGCGCAGCAACGCAGATTCGATCAATTGCTATAAGGGTCATTCCAGAATTGGAGGACAATTTAGACACCAACATTTTTGAAAAATGAACCTTTTATTTTAGAATTTTTTTGTATGTATTTAGGAAAAACAGATAATAAACCATCAAAAAAAGTGATTTGCCCAGCTTGGCATCAAATGTATATTTTCCAATGAAGAATTACCCCTGTTACTCTAATTATAGTAACAGGGTTGAAAGTAACAGGGTTGAAAATCAATGCTAATTTGAGTTTTAACCTCAGGAATTATTGCTAGATGTAGCATGTAATGCTACTTTCAAGGCAAGGACAAATTTGGATATCTAATGCAAGAAAGATAACTTTGAAATTAATATGCTTTATTCTGGTAATATCAGGGTTGAGTGGGTCAGAGTGCCACACTCTTTTACGACTGAAAAGATTGTAAAAATATGAAAAATAAAAGAGAGGATTTAGTTTTGGTCTACCCATGGCACTAGCACATGGCTTGCTGATGTCACTTCCACTGTGTCATCTGACTTACAGTTTTTTCACTTCCTGTGCCAATCTAAAAAGGTTTGGGTAACAGGGTTAAACGCATGTTGAGGGACACACCTTCTGTGAAAAATTACTGTTATTTAAAATATGTTTATGATTTAACAAATAGATTTTACCATTACAAGAGACATATATCAATAGAATAATACCAAAAAAAGTAAATAAAATCCCTATTTTAAATGTTATATTTGACATGCAAGTTGGTCACCAAGAAGCGGGGACAAGAGAAAAATGCCATTTTAGGGGATGTTCGAGAGCTATTTGATCATTTAAATAATATTTTGAAACCACTTTTTCTAAAATTTTATACACATTTTGTCTCAAGACAAGTATGTTTAACACAACAAGTGCATGTTTTAGCATTTTGGGCATGGATTATTAGATTTTTTATATGGGGGACATGAAATGTCCTCAAATTCTGGAATGACCCATAAAATCACTCTGCTACTACTACAGACGGTGTCACTACGCCGGCGGCTGTGGCCGTTGTTGAAGCCTCTTCAGGCCTCTCCCTCGGTGTGGAAGTGGAGGAGCTGTCAAACTCGACCGGAGCTAGAACGGGAAAAGCGCTGGTGTGAAAGCCGCATCATAGGGCTTTCACACCAGCGCTTTTCCCGTTCTAGCTCCGTGCTAGAGCTTTTCCGGTTCAGCTCCGGTTTCCCTTTTCTGCTCCCGCTTTGTTCACACCACCCAGACTGGTGCTGCCGCTGCTGCGTCATGACGTCACCGTTTACATCGCTGATTTGTTCCCCAACGGCGTTACGGCGCTCACAACAACAACAACAACAACAACAACAACAACAATAACAATAATGGGGGACTGCGTCGGGTCGATAATCGTGTTGCTTTTAATCACACAAAGCCAGATTAAATTAAATAACGACTTCTCCAACCTTATGCTTTTCTCCAGAGTGCCGTGGTTCGTTGTTTATTAATGTGTTTCAGCTGCATTTACCGGCCGCTGTAGTGCTGGCTGCTCTTCCACGGGAGTTTATTCTCCCGTTAGCTCCAGGTTAGCTCACACGGCAGCGGCCGCTCTAAATTATTCACTGTCCGACTGTCACACAAGCAGCTGATACATATCCCCAGTTCCCCTTAAGTGAATGTGTGTCAATCTGAATTGCGCCTTGAGTTCACATTGTTTTGTCAATCTATTATTTCTCAGGGGAAGAAGAACATTTTACTAGATTCAAGTGTTTGATGGAGGTTAATCAAGCTGAGAATGACTCAATACAAAAAAAGGAAACGAATATGCTGCATAATGCTGCATCACCATTGCAGAACATGAATTCTCGATAAAGCGATGAAGATGTACATTTAGTTTCCCCTTTTCTTACTTTAAAAAAAAAGCACACTCATTTCTATCGTAAGGGCGTCGGTTCAACCAGAAAAACCACTGGTATAATGATACCATCTGAAAATATTTTAAAGGTCCCCCATGATACTGTTTTTCATCAATATATTATAGGTCTCAGATATATACAAAACATGTCTCTGAAGTGTTTGGCTCCAAACACCAAACAGATCATTGCAGCATCCCATAATCCCCTCTGTTTCAGCCCTGTTTCCAAAGTGCTGATTCTCTGTCTGTTACTTTAGATGAAAATAAGGAGCCCCTCCCCACGCCCCTCTGAGATATATTTGGTTAAAAAGAACACAATGGTGCTCTAGGAGGAGATTCAGGTGATAAGGTGGTGGGGGGTTACCTTGGTTGGTGATTGGCTAATGGTAACACAAGCTAAATAATAGTTATGACATCACAAAGTGGCCAAAATCTGATCAGCTCATTTTCAGACAGGTTTTTATATAAATGGATCAGGACAAAAAGAGAGAGAATCTTTGTTCCTGAAACTTTCAGACTCTCTTTACACAGAGGGGACACATGGTGATGTATAAAAGACATGGAAAAGTGGATTTTGCATAATAGGTTACCTTTAAGAACAGTACTAGAGTAAATCCACTTAGTTACTTTACACCACTGAACATTTCTAATCTGTGTCGGAATTAGGAAATCCTCACAACAGCTAAAACCCTGCTATTATTTGTGATATGCTACTGTTTTTACCCCTTTGTCTCAACGGGCGCCACAGAAGCAGCCGAACAGCCCGTTGATAATCTGGATGGCGCAGAGGATCATTTGCAGGCTGCTGGTGGCCAGCAGGGTGGCGAACAGCACGATGTTGAACAGCACGATGTTGTTGGGCTCTGTACACGTGAGCCCAAACGCCAAGTAAGTCAGGAGACTATGGCCACTGTGGAAAACAGGAAGTCAACAGGAAGTCATCAGCAGGGTCTGGGTGAGTTACTTTCCCTATCCCTGATCTGGTAGCGTTCATTTAAACTAACAATCTTTGTTTTCTATGTGGAACAAATCTGCTCAAATCATCAGTGTTTTAATCAGGAACTTTAAAAATGTATCTTTTACAATTACTAGTTACCTGCAGAGGCGGGAAGTAACTGAGTACATTTACTGAAGTATTGTACTTAAGTACAATTTTAATAATACTTTATTGAGTATTTCAATGTTATGCTACTTTTTAATTCTACTCCACTACAATTCAGAGGTTAATAGTGTACTTTTACTCCACTACTTTTATTTAATACTTTAGTGATTTTACTTGAGTAACATTTTGAATGCAGTACTTTTATTTATAACAGAGTATTCCTACATTCTGGTACTTCTACTTTTACTTTAGTACAGAATCTGAGTACTTCTCCCACCTCTGGTAACGAAGAACCAAGATATTTAGTATCAAAAATGTGTCCTCTGCTAAGAGATTTTATTTATAGGAAAACCTGCCTTTCATGAAGCATATTCAGCCTACACACCAACAATGAAACACATGAGCAGCACATATTACAGTTTAAAGAAGCAGAATATCTGAGCTGACAGAAAATGCTCCGTTTTAGTTTAATACACACAGTTAAACTCACACACACACAATTTTATGAACATAGAGGTTCACCTACTGAATTAAAAACAGAACAAACGAACCAAAGAAAGTGAAAACCATAAATCAGATTCAGGCAGTAGGCGTATAGATTCACAATTAAAGTATTACCATAAAGAACAGTACAGTTTACAAAGAAGAAATTCAATCTCTTCTTTTTACAACACACACTACATGTTTTTTTGTTATTTTTTTTGCAATATTGTAATCTTTTATCCTGATTAAATTATCCATATCCAATCTATTAAAGCCTGGTGATCAGGACTTTAGAAATGTAACAAATGTCATCAGAAATTCACTTCAAAACTGGGATTAATAACGGAAGGATTATAAAGGCTGCATAACAATAATATAATATGGCTTCCTTAAAATGAGGAATTCTTATTTTTGAATTATTCTGGTATATGGATATTTTAAGCATATTGGACTGTATCATTTATTATGTAGGATGACATTATATATAACTCGTCTTTTATTTATTTTTTGTTATACCTGTGTTATTTACGTTTTCAGTGTTGATTTGATTTCTATACGTGTTGTTTTTCATATTCTCATGTTGAATTTCTTGGATTGTACAGTGAATGAGAAGCGCAATCGACAATTACAAAGTGTGAAACACTTTAACAAAGCTTGAGATAAATTCACATTTTATAAAACAAAATTACATTAGCAAAACACTTTTACCAAGGAAAAAAATCTTTAACATTAACAAAAACAAATTAACAAGATGCAAAACACTTTTAAAAAGCTAAAAACTAACGAGTGTGTTTACGGTCGGTAAACATGTTTTGTCCGTTTTGTGGAAACAACCTGGGACTAGTGACATCGTTTTGCTCATCTTGTGGACAATCTCTGGATTGCTTAAAGGACACGGACCAGACAGAAGGACCAGATATCTTGCAACATTGCGTGCAATATTTTAATGAAGGTCACTCGTATGCTGTAATCGTGGACATGTTGTGTATCTTTCACGGTGTAAAAATCAGTTTGCGGACTCTTTAAAGCAAACTGAATCAAGCCGGGTTTTACCGCAGAAAGGGTTATTCCTCTCTAAACGCTTTAATTAACGCCATCAGGCTGGAACTTTGTGGACCTGGACAACTGTTTTGGATACCGAACAATGTGGCAGGTACTAAAACAAAAGTACAGTATTTGAGTGAAGAGAGATGATGTTATGAATTTGCTCCGGGAGCTTAACCCTCAAGGCTAGGAGAGGAGATCTCGCAGAAGGTTTATAAGGAGAACCTACCACTCAATGGGACCGAACTAGATGTGGCATGCTGACGGTTATGACAAACTTAAGCCATTCGGTGTGGCCCTTTCAGGATGCATAGATGGATTTTCTATGTACTATGGCTTGAATGTGGTCCAACAAACAATAACCCAAGAGTTCCTCACATGTGTGCGAAACCTCGGTGTCATCCCCATGAGGCTGCGGACTGATTGTGGCACGGAGAACGGAATTATGGCTGCAATTCAGTGTACCCTACGTCACCATCACCATGACTACTACTCTGGAGCGTCCAGCCAAATGTATGGCTCATCCATGACTAATCAGCGTATCTTGAAAGAAGTGCCTCACCTGTTTTTGAAAGGTGTCGACCAGACCAGAATGACTTTGCAGAGAGGTCCATTCTGCAGACCGAGCCCCGCCACGATGAAGCTGTACAGAGCGCCGGCCCCACCCTCTGCAAATAAGGCAATGGAGAGTAACATCTGCAGCAGGAAGAGCAAAGGTCAGAAACGTCTCTGTGCAACACATCGCTCATTCATACTGAATTATTCCGCATGTTTGCTCTTCCAATCCTTCCTCACAATTTTGTCGTGCAATTGATGAATTAGTAATTTATGTGTTTAAAAAGGACAGGCACGACTTTCTTTCTTTCTGGAGCAATGCGGACTGTACCGTTTACCAATTGTGGCACAGGGATACGATGGGGCAGCCCTCATGTCTGGTCATGTTAATAGTGTTCAAACAAAACTACGCCAGGATCACCCGTCCGGCTATACATCCATTGCATGGCCCACAAATTGAACCTTGTTTTGGTGGATGCGTGTAAAGGCCCGGACACACCAAGCTGACTCCAAAGAACTGAAACAGACGGACCCCCGACTGTTGTGTCGCCTCGCGTCTCTGCGTCTTGGCCATGTGTCGCACTGGAACACACCGCAAAGACTTCAGCCGACGGCCAAGAAGCACGTACGAACTGCGCATGCGTGAGTGGCAATAACTCTCCTTACCAGCAGGCGGTGGTAGTGTGTATTCGTCATTCTAAAGAGGCAACAACCGGAAGACAGACTGCGTGATAACCGAGAGAAGAAGAACAGACTGCGTGATATAAACAAACAACAAATACCGTGTGCGTTCCATTTTCACTCTACAGCGAGAGGCTCATGGGGGCTTTCCCGAGCCTGTGTCGAGAACTGGAGCTAAATTAAATCTCAGATTTGCCTTCTTAATAGTTTGTTTCGGTCCCTTACTTCCGTTTCGCTTCTCATGCACTGATTCGCTAGCTGAACAGCCTATTAGAGGGCTTTCTTTTGCCTACAGCCTTTGGCGACTGCCCACCAATTCGACATGTTGAATCGGTGGGTTTTCGGACGAACAGGTGTCGGCACGGCTGAAAAGACACGACGGTGCGGGACACACCAAGTAGGGCGTGTCGACGCTCATCGACGGCCCCAGTGTATCCACATGTTTCCTGCGTCAGTGACACAAGACCATTTGAGATGTTCTCATCTGGCTTTTTAAATGTAGCACTATCCTTCTCAACATGCAGAATTCCTGGGTGTCTTAGGGAACAGACTTGACAGTTCATCCTTTTATTGCAGTTTCTGCTAAGGTGTCCCTGTGTAAGACATCCAAAACAGAGGCCTTTAGTTTTCAGAAACTCAATCCTGTCTTTCGCTTGAAAACTGTGGCAAAACTGCTTCCCCTTTGCCAGCCTGACTTCCAAGCTTTAGAGTCTGTGGCCGTAGCTTTGACTTTTCCCTCCGTAATTGTCCTGGTATCATGCATGCTTCCAAAAAGGGGGTCGTTAGCCATTTGTGATTGTCTATATATCACTAGGTCTGTAAACCTTGCTCTTCGTCCCTTTTTCTCTTGAACCTCGGTAGCAGCACTCCTCCAACTTTCTTTCACCTTGTATGGGAGCTTTGAGGCAACGACTCTCATGTTAGTTGGATTGTTCATTTCGTCCATATATTCTATGTCCTCTATGGCATTATGGCACGTAATCAGGAAAAGGGCATAGGCGTTCAGGGCTTTTCCGTCTTCAGATCTGACCTGTGGCCACTTTAGAGCTTTATCCATATAGGCGGTAGCAATTTTAAGTTCATCACCATAATGTTTCTGGAGTAGAGCCCTGGCTTCTCTGTAGCCTCTCTGTGGTGCCATGTGCTCACAACTGCGGACTAGCTCTTGAGGTTCCCCTCCGGTGAACTGTTCCAAGTAGTACAATTTATCGCTGCTGCTCTCTGCCTTGCTGTCGATTACATGGTTGAAGGCTCTTATAAAGGACTTGTAGGTGAGCGGGTCTCCCTTGAACACAGGCAAGTCTCGTTTAGGAAGATAAGACTTTATGCTGCTTTACCAGCATCTCTGTAATCTGGCTTTGACGCTGCATCACATCATAGTTGTCCCTCTCCTCTCCTACGGTGACCTTCCCTAGGGCCCGGTCCGTGTGCTGCATCAGAAGCTCCATCCTGCATGTCCATCCACATGCTTGACTGTGTTGGGCGTGGCATGACAGTTATTTTTAGCAGGTGTGCCGAGGCAAGTTTCTCACCATATTTAGCTGGTTTTGAAGCAGTTCTGGATCCGGTGCCAGATGTCTCTCACTTGACATGACGTTGGCTGCGATTAAGGTAGCTGTTCTACTTATACTATTCAAGCACCTTTAACTTTGCATCACATTCAGCTACAGCTGCATTCATCTCTAATTGTTCTCTATGAGCTGCTGTAATAGGGAGGCTTCTTCTACCTCAAGAGCCTGCTTCTTCTTTAAGGATGCTGCTCGAGCAAGCAGTATTGCCTTTTCAGCCTCCACCCTCCTGCGAGCAGAAGAAACAGTAGAGGAAGCCACTGTGCGGTTACTGGTTCTGGAGGCACTGTCTTCAGGCCTGATATCATCTACTTCAGACAAGCAGGCTTCCAATACTTTGACCAAATAAACACATTTTGTTGACTGACAAATATAGTATACTTAAGCCCAAATCTGGGTTTCCAAATGTCTGAAACAAGCTTGTAATAAGATGAAAGCTCACTTTATTATATGAGCTAATCTCACCGGGACACAGGCTCGGGGCGGTTAGCGGTGAAGCTCTTTGAAAGTTTGTGTAGCGTACTGACAGACTGACAGGGTGACTAATGCTGCTGGGCACACATTTTATTTTTTAGGGAAAAAAGTCAAACTTTTATTTTGAAGGCCCGATTTTCTAACGCTGTGCATGCAGTAGGCGTTGGACTGGAAGTACCGGAGATCATAAACGGTTTTGAAAGCTTCTGTCACGTAGTAATCATCTTCTCAATAAAACATATTTGCTGATGTTTTTTCGAGTCTTCTGGCCAATCAGAATCAAGATTGTTGCCGGAAGTCCCCACGGAGAATAACTTTGCGGTAGAACTATCCTTTATATATCCATGGGTACAACTTCAGATAAAAATAAACACATAATGAAATATGACCTCCGGTTTGATGATTGACAGGTCACAGAACATTGGGAGCTACAGATGCAGCACTCCAGATAGGACTACACCCAGCGGATTCCAACCGAAAACCCAGCGGATCCCAGTGGCTGGGGGCGTTGCCAAATTGCTAAGAGGGCGTTTGTTCAATTACAGGATTTAACCATGAGATGGCCCTTCATTCACAAATACACAAAGTCAACTGGGTGTTGTAGACCTTAGTCTGTTTGCAATGTTTGCAGCTCTGCAATTGTGTTTGCTGAATACTGTAGCATTTAATCACTTATTTGTTATGGTTTTCACAGGCTACTTTAACGACAAAACATCAATATTTTAGATCAAATAAAGCATATCTAATCTTATTATCTTAATTGTAATTCAATAATATGTAGTCTTCATATTTTAAATAATCATAATAATAATGTAAATGTTTACACTTCTTTATTTTTTATGCTCATACTTACAGGCATAGGCCTATATGATGATATATAATGTTTGACATTATTGATATTAAAAAAGTAATTTGTTTTCCTTGTCATTTGTGTGTGTTTCTTATAGAAAGTGAAGTTATTTATTTGTAAGCTCCAAATCCAAATGTTTCCCTCAATGGCCTTTGTGCCCTGGCATGTGGCCTTTGCGCCCTGAAAAAATGTGTGACACCAAAGGCCAAATGGACTTGCCCCTAAAATGACGAAAATCCAAGCCTGGTGACAAGTGCATGCAGTATTTTTCAATAAGATAAACAGATTCAGCAAAGATGGAAACAGTGGCCATTTTTTTCCACATACTGCACTTGGTGTTGAGCCACACAGGGCCTGGGAATGCAGTCATGTTAAACTAAACCTCCAGATTGTGTCTCAATGTAAGTTTGGCTCGGTCCTCCACAGTGACTGGATGTCAGCTCAAACTGATCCGTCTCATATCGGCCTGAATTATTCCGCTGTTGCTCTACTGCAGGGTTCGAGTTATAAACTGATCTCTATGGGGGTCTTTAAAACTAACACACACACACACACACGCATATTGTCATTCAAGAGATGCGTAGTTCTTTGGAAAAATCTTTTTTCTTTTAACCTATATACCTCGTTAACATAAATAATACTCTTTACATTGACACATGCATTATTTATTTGTGATTAAAATAATGGTTGTTGGTGATGTATTAGCGACCCCCACAGATGTATGATTTCACTGTGTCCGTGGGAGCTCAGACCCCTCCTTATGAGAGCTCAGCTCCCATTGGCTCCCACATAACTCAAACCCTGCTCTACTGAATACGTGCCTGTGGTTTTCTATGTGGTGTCATATACCTTCAGAGCTGCTGGTGTTAACCTCATTTTCATCGAAACACTTCTCCTTCAGTTCTCAGAAGAAAAATTAATGGAGGTGAAATGAGGAACCAGAAAACATCTTCCCACGTTGCATTGTACTGTGTATATCAGTATACATACTGATCAGCTGAACATCAGCAGGAAAGGACTCTTTAAAGTAGAGACACTACACTGATATACACCTGAACATCAGCAGGAGAGGACTCTTTAAAGTAGAGACACTACATACTGATATACACCTGAACATCAGCAGGAGAGGACTCTTTAAAGTAGAGACACTACACACTGGTATACACCTGAACATCAGCAGGAGAAGACTCTTTAAAGTAGAGACACTACATACTGATATACACCTGAACATCAGCAGGAGAGGACTCTTTAAAGTAGAGACACTACACTGATATACAGCTGAACATCAGCAGGAGAGGACTCTTTAAAGTAGAGGCACTACATACTGATATACACCTGAACATCAGCAGGAGAGGAATCTTTAAAGTAGAGACACTACATACTGATATACACCTGAACATCAGCAGGAGAGGACTCTTTAAAGTAGAGACACTACATACTGATATACACCTGAACATCAGCAGGAGAGGACTCTTTAAAGTAGAGACACTACATACTGATATACACCTGAACATCAGCAGGAGAGGACTCTTTAAAGTAGAGACACTACATACTGATATACACCTGAACATCAGCAGGAGAGGACTCTTTAAAGTAGAGACACTACATACTGATATACACCTGAACATCAGCAGGAGAGGACTCTTTAAAGTAGAGACACTACACTGATATACAGCTGAACATCAGCAGGAGAGGACTCTTTAAAGTAGAGGCACTACATACTGATATACACCTGAACATCAGCAGGAGAGGAATCTTTAAAGTAGAGACACTACATACTGATATACACCTGAACATCAGCAGGAGAGGACTCTTTAAAGTAGAGACACTACATACTGATATACACCTGAACATCAGCAGGAGAGGACTCTTTAAAGTAGAGACACTACATACTGATATACACCTGAACATCAGCAGGAGAGGACTCTTTAAAGTAGAGACACTACATACTGATATACACCTGAACATCAGCAGGAGAGGACTCTTTAAAGTAGAGACACTACATCCTCCTCGTTTGCAGGCAGATCCCATGAATAGTCAATAAGCTCAATATATTTCCAAAATTAATCTTACTTTCATGCAAGTATTTTCTTTTTTTACTTAATCAGAGTAGGCGTCATCATTTAGAGATAACGAAGCCCCCGATGAGAGGAGCCTGCCAAGCTGCTAAGCGCTGATACACCGATCAGTGCGCATCATGAAAATATTGATCAGGCATCATCCAAATGAGGTTAGCCAATAGAAGCATGAGTGTAACATAGTGATGTCACTGTGTTCAGTAAGTAAACAAAGGAGCCTAATGGAGGCGTTTCGGGAAGGGGGGGAGGGGGGGGGGGCGAAAAGCACAGAGATTTTAGTCTTTGCAGACCAGTTACATGAATACAAACCTATATAACAAACTACAGGAGAGGGAAAACCCCAAAAAGCACAAAAGGGTCTCTTTAATGTGTCTAAACTTTATACACAAATGTGTGTGCTTCCTATGTCCAAAATGAACATGCTTTTTTGTGCCTCTTCCCCAAGACACACTGAACCTATCCACCGAAATCTGTGATATTTGGATAAATTGTTGATGGATTATGAGCATTTATGTCTAAACCACACCTTTTTGCTAATACGTTTCGATTGATGTCGGCCACATTTTTCCACACATCGTGCTCATTTCCTACGACAATGTGTCTGACCCTCCACTAATGCTGTACATTAAGTTTGGTGTTGAAAAAGGCGGAGCTTAGGGACACGAGAGGATAATATGTAGAGCAGCTCCACCTGGATAACGGCCCGTCCACACACAGGCATGAAAAAAATCTTTGAAAGCTTCGCCCATTCACTTGAATGGGGTGACGTGGATGATTTTTAATCTTCGCCGAACTGCATTGTGGGGAGCGGAGCATGGCTTTGCAAGCATCGTGAGCATCAAAGTTGAGCAATGTTCAACTTTTGATGCTCCCAATGCTTTCGAAGCTGGCATCAGCCAATCAAATCCCGTTTATGCAAATCCCGCCGGGAGAGCCAGACCGCAGTTCATTTCCTCATATTCCAAACGAGAAATTACGGTAGCAAATCACCCGGTTCTTTACGACCAGAACTATTTACCGGGATACAAACCGGAGGAACCAGGCATGGAGGGAGGTGGCAGAGACAGTGGGTGAAACTGGTGGTTTTCGCCTGTTTGGGGATTTTATATCCAGTTTACTTCGTTTAAACATTGCTATTGCTTTATATGTCGGGGGCGGGAGATTCATGTGATTGGTTGTTGATCGCGTTGCTCGCAAAAAATCGCCAAGCTTCAGACACGCCCAGTATCAAGATTTTTTTCATGCCTGTGTGTGGACGGGCCAAAATTGCAGGTCCATCAGACTTACGCTGTGACTATGTACACTTTTCGAAATCTGAATTTTCACAGGTGGCGCTAGCAAGCATGTTGGAAATGTTGAACCCATCGACTCTAGAATGTAAAATGTTTCACCCGTCTTGACGGCTTTGCAAAATGTCGCTACATGAATGGCAACGTAAAGCCCTCAAAAACAGGTTCAATGTGTAGAACAAGAATCGGGAGAATAATAATAATTCTATGCAGAACAATAGGTCTTCGCACACTTCGTGCTCAGGCCCTAATTACCATCATTACAATACACTCGCTGCTATATAACATGTGCAATATTAGTATTATTAATAATATGCTATGATAACGTGCAAATTATACAAAATTTAGCACTACTAAATACTGCTAATAATTGCATTGATTGTGTGACCATCCATGTTTCATGTTTTCTGTAGTTATTTAATAGCTCTTTTTACTGCACTTTTAGTGTACAGTTTTGATGTTGTGCTGCTGTGTTTATTGTATTTTAAATTGTTTTAGTTTAAATTGCCTTTATCTGTAATTGTATGCCAGCATATATAGAGAATGTGAATGCACCATACCGTCTATGGTATGCACATATAGAGAATTTAGTTTGCAGCATATATTGTTAAGCATTCATGCCAGTGCTCGTCTTTCACTGAACTCCTGAAATGTAGAGTCTG
The DNA here is from genome assembly GCF_949606895.1 of Notothenia rossii. NCBI lineage: Eukaryota > Metazoa > Chordata > Actinopteri > Perciformes > Nototheniidae > Notothenia > Notothenia rossii. The sequence continues at coordinate 7,400,025 of NC_136907.1, forward strand.
CAGTTTAGACAGACTCACCTTGCAGCGGTTCCCACAGCAGCCCTGCGTCCCCGTCTTGTGGATGTACAGCGCAGGGAGCAGCACCTGGAGCAGGACAATAATACACATTCAGCTCAATTTAGACAAAACAATTCATAATTTTCACTCAATTTTGATAACTTTAGAACAAGGAGCAAACCAAAGTCATACATTTAGGTCTTGTACAGTTTTCAGTGGCTTCTTGGAAATAGCTGTAAGAGAAATTCCAACTATTTTTTGGTATTTCTCTAAACCCCATGTCCTGTCCTGTTGGGGGTCCCGCCGACACCTATTCCGCCGGGGGTCCTGCCGACTCCATGTCCTGTCCCGTTGGGGGTCCTGCCGACTACTGTTCTGCCAGGGGTCCTGCCAACACCATTTCCTGTTCCGTTGGGGGTCCCGCCGTCACCTGTCTCGCCGGGGGTCCTGGCAACTCCTTGTCCTGTTCTGTTGGGGGTCCCGCCGACACCTGCTCCGCCAGGGTTCCTGCCAACACCATGTCCTGTCCTGTTAGGGGTCCCGCTGACACCCGCTATGTCTGGGGTCCCGTCGACACCAGCCCTTGCTCCGTCGGGGGTCCCACTGACACCAGCCCATGTTCCGTCCAGGGTCCCGTCTACGCCTGTCCCGTCGGGGGTTCCGTCTACACCTGTCCCGCTGCTCCGGTTCCTGTCTGGCCAACACCGGTTCCTGTCCTGCCGGGGGTTCCACCAGCTCTTGCTCTGGCGATCCAGCTGACCCGGAGGGGCCTACTCAGGGGGCCTTCAACCCTGTCTTCGGCCCCCTGAGTTTCCCCGCCGTGGACTTCCCTGCCCTTTTGCCTTGCCCCCGGGCCGTCTGCCTGAGACCACCACCTCGACCTATGCCGTTCCCCCGGGCTGTCCCCCCCGAGTCCCCCTTCTCGGCCTCTGCTTTGCCCCCGGGCCGTCCGCCGAGTCCCCCTTCTCGGCCTCTGCCTTGCCCCCGGGCCGTCAGCCCGAATCCCCCTTCTCGGCCTCTGCTTTGCCCCCGGGCAGTCCGTCCGAGATTTTCATTAATGACCGTCTCACTGTACATTTTTCCCACAGCTACACACTAAACGACTTGATTCACAAAATGTATTTAAAAAGAATTTATTGATTTGAAAATGATTGTATTGCTTTCGGTAAGATGTAAAGTGGAAGCAATAAAAGAAGGAGTTTCTCTCCCTCCAACCTAAAACACCTCCATTGGGCTCATTTGTTTACATCCGTGACTTAATGACATCACTAGGTAACACTCGGGAGCTCATTTAACCAATCACAACAGAGCCAGTCAGCTAACCCATCAGAGCAGACCGGGCTCTGGTTTCAGACAGAGGGTGAAAAGAGATGCTGCAGCACAGACAGTATGAGAAAAATAAAGAGATTTTTTTAATATTAAAGCATGGAGACATGTCACAGTAGAGACACTGATATAAATATGAACTGGCTCATTCCAAACTTTAAACTGCACTGTAGAAAAGTAAGAGAGACTGATGGAAGGACAAGAAAAAGAAACTGCACACACACACACACACACACACACACACACACACACACACACACACACACCTTTCTTCCTTCTCTTCTTTCTTTCTCAATCAATCAATCAATCATCCAATCAATCAATCAATCAATGTTTATTTATATAACCCAAACCTCAGGGAGAGCAACAGAGGAGGGATCCCTCTCCCAGGACGGACAGACGTGCAATAGATGCCGTGTGTAAATCGAAAAAATAATACATTTACAACATAGGTAGACCAAATGTTTGGAAATGCATGTGTCTATAATAAGAAGATTAATCCACAAAGATGTCAGCAATCTTGTGGGAGCCATCAGGGAAGTAGTATGGTGGGAGTCTGGCAGGACCGCAGAGACACTCAAATTTCTCATATCATACTCAAATTTCACAGCACAACATCTTGCTTGGCTTTTGACCAAGTTCGGGGCCATCTTCGTGCGAAATTCACAATTCCATATTTGTGTGTGTCCATTGGGAAAACCCCAGAGGACATTCAGAAAAGGATTCCTGCTTTATTCCTTGGAAAAAGAGTAGCAGTTTTTGCACAAATGACAAGGAACTAGTTAAAAGATAAAAACTTAATAAACGCACAATGGAAGAATCTGGTATATTAAATGTATGGATCGTAAAAAAAATAACCACGAGAATAAGAAAACAAGTTCATGTATTTGATGAAAAATGGGAAACATGGGTAAAGTAAACCAAATCATATCTTAAAATGCAAAGAAAGCTTGGTAAAGAAAGCAAGAGTTTAAAAGTAAAAACAAATTCTTGAAAGGCTTTTAACTTGATTATTTATTATTTATTTATTTATTATTGTGATGCTATGAACTATTTATAGTGTAAATTGGAATGATCCACATCTGTGCTCCCGGGTGTATCTGTGTGTTTTCTTTCTGTATGTTCCTGCCTGTGTACATGACATAAGCTGCTGCTCATAACCAATTGCCCCTTGCAGGATTAATAAAGTTGTTGATTGATTGGCTTTGTTGTTATCTATCTCCGTGTTTTGGACTATATAAGCCTGATGTTTTTTGCTGCTCGGGTGAGCAGCATACATCATGTGTGTGAGTTAACCCATATCCTTTGTATGTGATTTAACTCTGCTCCTTCTTGCAAGAATAAACTAGAACCTGATTATTGATTCTCAACAGTTTTAGTTTACATATCTAAAATACTTTTGAGGTTGCACACATTCCAGGCACTAATTTAAAGCAGTGTGTCCCAGAGTCACAAACAGAGTAGAGGAAAAACCACTCACCATTATTCCTCCTCCGACGAGTCCCCCCATGTACTTCACCTCCTCAGTAATGTGTCCATCTTTGGCGTACTTCAGGTCCCCGTCGGGAAAGAACAGCACGATGTTACAGATGATGGATATAAGTGTCAAAGGGTACAAAGTGAAGATAACGCAACGGGAAGATATTCTAGTGCACATGTTGTCAGAGAGGAAAAAAAACTCAGCAAAGTTTGAGCTGCTTTCAGAGGGAAGTTGTGACAGAAATTGACCCAAAAACGAAAATGTGTCTGCAGTGAGCGCAGAAACGAAACACTGGGAGTGATGGGTGTGGGAGGTGTAATGAGAAGCTGATAACGTAACAGTTATATTTGATGAAAATATAAAAAATATTAAGAGTACATACTTTCATAGGGGGAAAGTAGAAGGTCAATGATAGAAATATAGAATAGAAAATATCAAGAAGATATTGTAAGTGATCTCTACAATAAAACAGTTTAGTGCCGGATGTCCAAAGATATTAATAGGAGAATGTGCCAAACAGACAAACTAATGAGGCTTTATTCAAACATTAAAGAATCCTTTAGGTTAAGGTCTTCTTTTGAATAACAAAAAAGCATTGGAGGTATCAACATAATAAGCCTGACAAAGTACTTAACGTTTAATATATTGCATAATTTGTTTTGGGACTTGACAATCAACTTTCCTGCTATGTTAACTATGTTGAAGCAGTTATTTGAACTGATATTATACATATTTATTAAACTCTTATAAGATGTATGTAGATAGTATAAGAAATGTGCAGAATTTGACAGTTTAATGGTGGAGGTACACACATATTGATAGATGTCTTGTAATGCACTGTTGAGGAACCTGCGACCCAAGTTTTTCATTTCCAAACTTTTTCATCTCCGACCTTGTCAGGTATTGAACATTCAATGAATGAAGGACACAGAATTATTAAATATAAAACACAGAATATGAGTGATTATACTAAATGATTTACAAATAAACACCACTGCATATTTACAACTGTTACACATGCTGATGTAACGAAAAAATGTCCAACTTGGCATCAATAAAGTATATCTTATCTTAAGATGATTGATGGCTACTGCCATATTTGCAAAATGTGCCTCTTAACCTTGACAAGTGCATGTTTCAAGGCTTATCAATTAATGTAATGTAATGTAATGTTATCAATTAACAACAGGAGGGGTCACAGACATAAGACCAGCTGTTAAATAAAGCTCTAAAGCTCTGACCTTAGCTGGCATGTGGGTATATATTAATGCTGCCCATTATGGGCACAAGTCATTTCCCCCCTTTTATTAATTATATGTTTTAAACCTGGTAACACCAATGTGTTTCCTATCCCCTAAACCTCCAGGGGTGTACACAGTTTAATACTGGCAACTTCTAATTTTGGGAAATACAAAAACTTTTAAAACTACAATTCCCAGTAGAGACTCTATGGTAGAGACGTGCCACAGAACATGCAAGATTGTATCAGGTATAGTGCTGCGTACCGGTACGCCGAACCGGTACTGGACTTGTAAAAAGTTTCGGTTCAAGTCCGGTTAAAACCGGAACGTCGGGAACCGGTACCTGGACTCGAAAAAAAACTAGCAGTTACGTATATTCTCCTTTTTATTCTAAACCATCTAAAACCTTCCATAGATTGAGAAATTTGCGCTGAGAAAAGACGAAAAACATTGTGTCGGCTTCTGAAATGGCGGCCATTACTGAACTCACGAAGTCTCACAAAATATCGCAACTGCTCGCGAGATCTGTGTGACGTAACCGGAACCTCTGGACTTGAGTCCGGACCTGAACCTGAATGTGAGTCCAGGTACGCAGCACTAATCAGGCAGTTAAAGCAATTAAGAGCTTCCGAAAACAGGAGTTGTCGCCGGGCAACACCCAGACGAGGCCTTTAGTCTTCAGTTGTAAATATTTATTACAGCTTCCGTCCTCACATAATGAGGGCTGTTGTTCCCGTTTGTTATTAAAAACACAACCACCATCACTGACAACGAAGCCACGGGAGTTACACCTTTAACAGGATAAAGTTAGATATCAAAAAATGGTAACTGTATTCCGTTAGAGTTACATAAAAGATTAGTGAGATTTCCCAAAAATGCTAGCAGTATTACAATGTTACTAAAAGAACATGTTGTGTTGTTTCAAAAGGAGCAGATTTTATTTCTCATTTGTTAGCTGTACTGTTCTGTAGGCTAATACTTTAAATGTGAATATGCCTACTGTCTGAATCTGCTTCATGGTTTTCACTTTCTTTGGTTAATTTGTTATTTTTGTATTCAGTAGGTGAACCTATATGTTCATAAGTTTTTGTTTGTGTGTGTGTGTGTGTGTGTGTGTGTGTGTGTGTGCGCGTGCGTGCGTGCGTGCGTGCGTGCGTGCGTGTGAGCTTAAAGGTAGGGTAGGTAATTCACTTCAGAAAAACTTTTTGTTATATTCCATGGAATGCTCTTAAGATCCCGTCAGCAAAGAATACATTAAATGCTTTGACAATAAATACATAAAAAAATGTCATCTGTGGAAGCCGTGGCGCTGTAAAAAGCTCGACCAATCATCTGACCCGGCCCGGCTAAAATAACTGGATGGTTTACCTGCCTGTCAGCCTTCCATCTCGTGCATAAACTTATCTCGTGTCCTCATTGGTCATGTCCGCGTTCGTGTGTGTTGGAGGAGGGGCTCTGTAAGGAAGTCTGAAGGAAGGGGCAGATTTTTTTCGGCTGCTTTACTTTCAAATTCTAGCGCACTCGAGCTGGTTTCTCCATTCTTACCTACCCTACCTTTAAAGTATTAGTCTACAGAACAGTACAGCTTACAAATAATTATATTATATAGTTTGTCTGCAATGTCAGTATAGGATTTTTAAAAATATGAAAGAAAGTCATAGTATAGTTTGTCAAAAGATATTTTAAAAGTACTAGTATAGTATGTCAAAAGTTTCTTTAAAAAAGTCCAAGTATAGTATGTAGTTAAGAATTATATTATATAGTTTGTCTGCAATGTCAGTATAGGATTTCAAAAAATATGAAAGAAATTCATAGTATAGTTTGTCAAAAAGATCTTGAAAAAGTCATGACATTGTGTGTTGAAAATTTGGTTTTGAATAAACACATCTCACATCTAAACGTGTAATAACTACGTTGGTCTACAACTTGGGACGTAGTATTTCTACAAAAATGCCTCTGAAATCACCATTCATTCCAATGGCTATGTCATGTGATCTTCAAATGTCTCCCCGCAGAAAAAGAAAACATGGCCGACCTTTGTTTTATTCTCTGTGGAAAATGCCTATTTTAAGGTTAGTTTGGCCATTAAAATGCGTTTTGATGTCATTTGATGCGAGAAATATGAGTTGTTATTTCAGATTATGTGTGCAGTGGATGCACATGATCTTTAGTTTGCTAGTTATTATGAAGATTACTTCAGGAAACTGTGTCCATACAACGTTTTCATTGTTACCAAGGCGGTTGCTAGGGACGCTGCTATCGATATTATTTCTGTTAGGTTGTGTAACTGTTTAATGGTGTTATCTTTATTGCTTCCCCCTTCCCAGTCAATTTATAGTGTTGGTCCACAGCACAAACGTATTAAAATCCGCACCTAAAATTGTGGCATAGACACGTTATTTTCCCCTGTGCAATTATCCAACCCAGTCTCACATCTCATCGTCATAAGCAATACCGGAAACAGACGTAGGCAAGATCCTCAGCTCGGTGATTCGATGCACGTTGGGAAATGGTGTTTATGCGATGTGAAATCCGAAAACATTTTTTAAAAATAAAATAATACTTTATTCCGAGTGTACGGAGCCCTGGAGGGTTCATAGAGAGAAAAATAAATAAAACGTGGCTTCGTTTTACTTTCTCGTTCGCACAAGATAATAGAGCGTGGCCTCGTTTTATTTCAATTGAGGCCACGCTTTATTAACTCATGCGCACGAGTTAATAAAGCGTGGCTTCAATTTAAATTGATTAGTTTTATGAAGAATATGTCCGGCGTGTGTGTGTGTGTGTGTGTGTGTGTGTGTGTGTGTGTGTGTGTGTGTGTGTGTGTGTGTGTGTGTGTGTGTGTGTGTGTGTGTGTGTGTGTGTGTGTGTGTGTGTGTGTGTGTGTGTGTGTGTGTGTGTGTGTGTGTGTTGAAGTATTATTTGAATTATTTGAAGGATTAAAGTAACGTGTTATGGCAGGAAAGTTCAATCTGGTATATTCATTTTAATGTCACCTTATATAGAATGTGTGTTAAACTTGTGATTTCTGCATTGAGTGACTTCTGCCTAGCAGATACCAAGAAGAGCCCCCTAGGGTCTCTCTGTTAATTATCAATAGTCCTTGCAATCAACAGGGGAATTCCCGGATACATTTTCAGATATAAGGCAGTTAAAGTCTTGTCGAATTAATGATTTATCTCCTACACATCCTGCAGGCCGTGAGACTTGGGTCACCCAGCAGTAAACGAGATAAACGTCCTTTGTTCTAATTTTTTAGTCCGGACCTGAACCTGAATGTGAGTCCAGGTACGCAGCACTGATCAGGAAGTTAAAGCAATTAAGAGCTTCCGAAAACAGGAGTTGTCGCCGGGCAACACCCAGACGAGGCCTTTAGTCTTCAGTTGTAAATATTTATTACAGCATCCTTCCTCACATAATGAGGGCTGTTGTTCCCGTTTGTTATTAAAAACACAACCACCATCACTGACAACGAAGCCACGGGAGTTACACCTTTAACAGGATAAAGTTAGATATCAAAATATGGTAACTGTATTCCGTTAGAGTTACATAAAAGATTAGTGAGATTTCCCAAAAATGCTAGCAGTATTACAATGTTACTAAAAGAGCATGTTGTGTTGTTTCAAAAGGAGCAGATTTTATTTCTCATTTGTTAGCTGTACTGTTCTGTAGGCGAATACTTTAAATGTGAATATGCCTACTGTCTGAATCTGCTTCATGGTTTTCACTTTCTTTGGTTAATTTGTTATTTTTGTATTCAGTAGGTGAACCTATATGTTCATAAGATTGTGTTTGTGTGGGTGTGTGTGTGTGTGTGTGTGTGTGTGTGTGTGTGTGTGTGTGTGTGTGTGTGTGCGTGTGTGTGTGTGTGTGTATGTGTGTGTGTGTGTGTGCGTGCGTGCGTGCGTGCGTGCGTGTGTGCGTGCGTGCGTGCGTGTGAGCTTAAAGGTAGGGTAGGTAATTCACTTCAGAAAAACGTTTTGTTATATTCCATGGAATGCTCTTAACATCCCGTCAGCAATGAATATATTAAATGCTTTGACAATAAATACATTAAAAAATGTCATCTGTTGAAGCCGTGGCGGTGTAAAAAGCTCGACCAATCATCTGAGCCGGCCCGGCTAAAATAACTGGATGGCCTACCTGCCTGTCAGCCTTCCATCTCGTGCACAAACTTATCTCGTGTCCTCATTTGTCATGTCCGCGTTCGTGTGTGTTGGAGGAGGGGCTCTGTAAGGAAGTCTGAAGGAAGGGGCAGATTTTTTTCGGCTGCCTACTTTCAATATCTAGCGCACTCGAGCTGGTTTCTCCATTCTTACCTACCCTACCTTTAAAGTATTAGGCTACAGAACAGTACAGCTTACAAATAATTATATGATATATTTTGTCTGCAATGTCAGTATAGGATTTTCAAAAATATGAAAGAAAGTCATAGTATAGTTTGTCAAAAAGATCTTGAAAAAGTCATGACATTGTGTGTTGAAAATTTGGTTTTGAATAAACACATCTCACATCTAAACGTGTAATAACTACGTTGGTCCACAACTTGGGACGTAGTATTTCTACAAAAATGCCTCTGAAATCACCATTCATTCCAATGGCTATGTCATGTGATCTTCAAATTTCTCCCCGCAGAAAAAGAAAACATGGCCGACATTTGTTTTATTCTCTGTAGAATAAAGCAATACCGGAAACAGACGTAGGCAAGATCCTCAGCTCGGTGATTCGATGGTTTAGCCGCAATGCACGTTGGGAAAGGGTTTTTATGCGATGTGAAATCCGAAAACATTTTTTAAATAATACTTTTCCTAGTGTACGGAGCCCTGGAGGGTTCATAGAGAGAAAAATAAATAAAACGGGGCCACGTTTTACTTTCTCGTTCGCACGAGATAATAGAGCGTGGCCTCATTTTATTTAAATTGAGGCCACGCTTTATTAACTCATGCTCACGAGTTACGCCGGAGCTGTTAGATTAACATTAACGTGCTTATTGTAGTTGTAAGTGCACTCCCTTGCGGCCTGCAGCACCGTCCTTGATGGAGGATATGTGTGGGCTGGACCTGGAGTGAGCAGAGAGTAGAGTAGTTGTCGATTCTTGTTCTGTTTTCTGTGAATATCTGCCTCACCCTCTCAGACTTTGAGTTGCGCGCGCTACTAAAGAGACGTGTTAACATGGAAACCAAACAATGGTGTAGCTGTATTAAAGTCCGAGTGGAAACAGTCGTGTGTAAATATGATTTTGTTAGAAATCGGGAGAAATGCGGGAGAAATATGACCCCGGGAGGAAACCGGGAGAGGGCAATGAAATCGGGAGTCTCCCGCGAAAATCGGGAGTGTTGACAAGTATGAGTTTGATGTGTGTAGAGGTGTGTGGTTAAACGTAGCAGCCTCGATCTCTATTCAGCGGTTCTAATGAAGGGAAACACAGTGAAGTAAACAGTAAAAGGCACAGGTCTTTGCAGCTGGTGCTGCTCTTCTAAGATTCTGCTGAGTTACACGTTACTGCCTCCAGTGCCCTGTACGACGAAGCCAGTTCAACAGACCCTGGATATGTTTGATTTACCCGGCTTAATTAACCCTAACAAACGCGATGTCGCTAAGCGGTCCTACGAAGCTGGTTATCAACCCAGTAAATCAACCAGGGTTTCTCTGTCCGGCTGAGAGCACGTTCCCGTGAAAGGGACGGGGTTAGCAACATTTGACCAATCAAAAACATGGAGACGCGTGCTGACAGCGCAGCGTCATACTTCATGAATGAATAGTGTAAATAGCTAATCCTACAGGCCAATTAACGCTTTTAACGAGTTAATAAAGCATGGCCTCGTGGTATTTAAAGCGTGGCCCCGCTTTACATCTCATGCGCACAAGTTAATAAAGCGTGGCCACGTTTTATTTATTTTTCTCTCTATGAACCCTCCAGGGCTCCGTACATTCCAGGGCGGATCCAGGGGGTTGATCAGAACAAAGAAAGGCTGTAAACACTTAAAATACATAGAATTAAGAGTGTGGGGGAAATGAAATTATTCATTTCCAAACATACAAGGCTAGGGGTAGAGTTTCACTCTGTGTGGAAACAAAAGAAGCACCCTAACGACTCGTTAATCTCATGGACATGGACATAGGACTCTTTAAATCAGAGACACTGCATACTGACATACACCTGAACATCAGCAGGAGAGGACTCTTTAAAGTAAATACAACATAAGGTTAAAATAAGATATACAGGACTGTCTCAGAAAATTAGAATATTGTGATAAAGTTCTTTATTTTCTGTAATGCAATTAAAAAAACAAAAATGTCATACATTCTGGATTCATTACAAATCAACTGAAATATTGCAAGCCTTTTATTATTTTAATATTGCTGATTATGGCATACAGCTTAAGAAAACTCAAATATCCTATCTCTAAATATTAGAATATCATGAAAAAGTATACTAGTAGGGTGTTCAACGAATCACTTGAATCGTCTAATTAACTCGAAACACCTGCAAGGGTTTCCTGAGCCTTGAAAAACACTCAGCTTGGTTCAGTAAACTAAATCACAAGTATGGGGAAGACTGCTGATCTGACTGCTGTCCAGAGGACCGTCATTGACACCCTCCATCAGGAGGGTAAGACACAAAAAGACATTTCTCAAAGAGCAAGCTGTTCACAGAGTGCAGTTTCAAAGCACATCCACAAAAAGTCTGTTGGAAGGGGGAAATGTGGCAGGAAACGCTGCACAACCAAGAGAGATGACCGCAGCCTTAACAGCATTGTGAAGAAGAGTCGCTTCCAGAATTTGGGGGAGCTTCAAAGACAGTGGACTGAAGCTGGAGTCCAGGTATCAAAAGTCACTGTTCACAGACGTGTCCGGGAAATGGGCTACAATAGCCGTATTCCCATGGTCAAGCCACTTCTGAACTCAAGACAACGGAAGAGGCGTCTGACTTGGGCTAAGGAAAAGAAGCACTGGACAGTTGCACAGTGGTCCAAAGTCCTCTTTTCAGACGAAAGCAAGTTTTGTATTTCATTTGGAAGTCAAGGCGCCAGAGTCTGGAGAAAGGCTGGAGAGGAGCAAAATCCAAGTTGCTTGAAATCCAGTGTGAAGTTCCCACAGTCAGCGATGGTTTGGGGAGCCATGTCAGCTGCTGGTGTTGGTCCACTGTGTTTCATCAAGCCCAGAGTAAATGCAGCTGTGTACCAAGAGATTTTAGAGCACTACATGCTTCCGTCTGCTGAAAAGCTCTATGGAGATGAGGAATTCATTTTCCAGCATGATCTGGCACCTGCCCACAGTGCCAAAACCACCAGTAACTGGTGTACTGACCATGGCATTACTGTCCTCGATTGGCCTGCAAATTCCCTTGACCTGAACCCCATAGAGAATATGTGGGGTATTGTGAAGAAGAAGCTGAAAGACACCAGACCCAACAATGCTAATGAGCTAAAGGCCGCTATTGAAGCATCCTGGGCATCCATAACACCTCAGCAATGCCACAGGCTGATTGCCTCCATGCCACGCCGCATTGATGCAGTAATCCGTGCAAAAGGATTCCCAACCAAGTACTGAGTGCATTAATGGACATTTTCAAATGTTTGATTGTGTTTTGCTGTTATAAATCTTTTTTTTTTACTTGGTCTGAGGAACTATTCTAATTTTTTGAGATAGGATTTTTGAGTTTTCTTAAGCTGTATGCCATAATCAGCAATATTAAAATAATAAAAGGCTTGCAATATTTCAGTTGATTTGTAATGAATCCAGAATGTATGACATTTTTGTTTTTTTAATTGCATTACAGAAAATAAAGAACTTTATCACAATATTCTAATTTTCTGAGACAGTCCTGTATATGTTTAGTTGTTTATGATGAACAGGGTTCAAGGACAGTTTTTTCTCCTACAAAGATACTTATAGTTACACTTTATTGGATGCAAAACATTGTAACTTGGTAAATGAAACACAGATACAGGGGGGCAAAGTACAAACACTCTGTTTTGACTAAATTAATCTTGGCAGGTTTATGTAAAGTATAAGTGTCTTGTTCAGATAAGAAATCTTTAACTTCGGCCCCCTTCCGACGGCCCGTTCCATGCCCCGGCCCTCGTCTGCGACCCCACCCTCCTCGGCCACTTTGGTGCTTCCTCCCGCACGCGAGGATTGTGCCATGTTTGAATTCTGGGGGGGCTTGTGTGGTGACCACTATATTACATAATTCACTCATGGAACTACAGGTTGGGGGTATTGTTTCCGCACGCCACGGACATATGTGTTGCTACCTATATATATTGTGTGCCCTCCTGGCTTCTTTCTCTTGTCTTCCCGGGCTGCGACCCGACAACATGTCCTTTTCTGCTGCTCATTAAAGCCAGCTTTGCACCTTCGGTGCACCGCCTCCGACTCCTATCTCTCGGCACTACAGTATGTGACTTAACTCTGCTCCTTCTTGCAATAATAAATTAGTACTTAATGATTGATTCTCAACCCGGTGTCGAGTGATACTTTCCTAGCAGCTAATAATCTGAATCTATAAAGTACGGTGGCCGACAAACTGGCTTGTTGCAGCGTTTTGTATTTGCAGTGTTATGTGTTTGCAGCGCTTTGGTTAATGCTGCGCTTTTAGTAAGCCCTGCGCATGTTTTGTGAAGTTGGTGAAGATGTAGCGCATTTGCCACTGTAATAAAGTAACTAGTAACTTCATTTCTAAAAAGAAATGGTGGCAATGTCAAAAGTACAATATTGGCTACTTAAGTGAAGTATACCTCACAAATATACTCAAGTACAGTACTCAAGTAAATGTACTTTCCACCACTGAATATATCAGTTGCTTTTTCGATGAGTACTAGCCATTAGTAGCCTACTTAAATTGGTCTTCTTAAGCTAAACAAAAATCCCCTCTCCAAGCGGAACAAGGATTAAAGCTTTTATAACTTGAATGCCATCATCTTTTCGGAATGGCAGATTAATCTATGGAATATTCTAGCTCCAAAAGGTACCACTAGTAATATTGAAGGATTAAGCCTGGATGGAGAGGCTTAAAGTAAAACTCATATTTATCCTCCCTGTAAGACCAGTGTTGCAGCAGTAATCCACGTCTCTGAGAACACACCAGGATGTTGCACTGATGAATTTACTGCAGGTTCGGGCTGAATCTCATTCTCTTTCTGCGGATACCGCTTCTCTTCCCAGAGACTGCAACAGGGTGAGGGGAGGTGAAGATGAGTTATTAAGTTGAACAAAAAAACAAACATGTTTCAGTTCCTGATTAAACAGAAAGAGGAATGCATGAGAGAAACGACCACATTTATATATTTAAAAACACACTAGTGTGCAGTTTCATGCTAAGTTCTTCAAAAATTGAAGACGAATAGACAAAACAAAAGATTCATAGAAGTCAGAAGGTTCAAAAGTGTTCTATGAAACCTCTTTCTAGTAAATTAGACAAGCTATATGCTATTCATTTGAAACACATATTTTGGCTGATAGCCAGTAACGTTGAAGGAGTTTGGAGAGCATGTGACCTGAGTGACCAACTTGATGATGTATGTGGCTTAGTATCCACTTGGAAATATGAGAATGTTTAAAGAGCCTGTGACACGAACCCAACAACTGTTGTGCAATGAAATAGTGGGCTACTAGTAATCTCGAACCGTCAGTTTAAAAAAGAAAAAGCGATACCGTTCCGATAAATATCAATAATTTCGAACATCGCGGGAAAATTCCTTCGACTCATTTTGAGGTTTTGGGGGAAGCCGGAAGTGACGTCAATGCGGGAACGCTTCACTGTGCGGCGAGAGATCCAAACACGGACAAAGTGTGTTGTCATACGTAAGAATGGTTCGACGATGCGTTGTGTCTGGGTGTTCCAATACAGCAAATGACGAACTAAACATCAGCATCCATAGCTTTCCCACAGATGTCAAGCGTAAGCGCACATGGGAGAAAAACGTGCAGAACACAAGGGCCAAATGGTCTGTGAAGAACCCCCGAACGACCTACATATGCAGTGCCCACTTTCTGCCCGATGATTTAGAGGAAGGGCCTATATTGATGGTTAGAAGTGGGATAGATGTAACGCGAAAACGGATTCTGAAGCCGTCAGCAGTGCCTACTCTCTTTCCCACGCCGTCGCAAATCCGTGAAGGCACCGGAGACTTTGCCACCGCCACCCCCCCAGCAAAACGCCACAGAAGTGCCTACTTCGAGAAACGAGAGAAAACTCAGGTAAAAACAAATACGTTGGCCGCGATTCAGTTTAGCAATCGTGTAATTTTAATCATTCCTGATGTAATAATTGTAATGTAAATGTCACCCTTGTGCTTGTAGGTTTTGGATTTTCTCCTAAAGCCACGGTTGACAGCTGATGGTGCATCAGCTGCACCTACTTCAACTGCATGCAGTGATGCATCAGATAATCCCATGCAAGAGACGCCAGGCACTATGACCTCTGCTTGCCAAACTGATCCAGTAAAGGAGAAGAAAAAGCCACAGAGGAGCAAAAGGGTTCAAACTAAGCCGCGAGAAAAGACAACAGGTCAGTTATTATTATCAGTCATTATAATAATCAGTCAAATAAGCCTAAAATGCAAGTGGCTTCATTTTCCAAAATAAGTCACACTCTAGTACAGGGGTCGACAACCCCTGGCACGCGTGCCAGCATTGGCACGCGGCACCGTAACCAGTGGCACACTAGGAATAAGTGGAATAAGTGTGCAAAATATTGAAATTGTATTTTCCGATCCTGAACGAGACCGCCGCCAGAGCGCGTCTCCCCGTTACCTGCAGAAGGAAGCCATGCATGCAACGCAGCCCCGCTCTCTTTATCTCCAGGTGACTTTCTGCCGCTTTCCTCCGTGGTGCAGTGCTGACCGTTTCACCACAGAGGAGGAAAGCACTTCACTAATTGCAGTACCCATAAGGAGCTGTACAAATGCCGCAATTTTTGCGTGGCTGTGTCTTTAGTTGAAAGCCCAGTGGCGATCTGCTCATCTGTTATCGAAATAATATGCTACAAAGGGGCGGACTGGCCATCTGTGTGTTGAACTTTCTTGTCGGCTCCCAGACCGTAGTCGAGGAGGGCAGAATCAACAAGCTTCAGGTTCAATAACCAACTGTAACTTAAATGACTGGAGAGAGGCGAGCTCTTCTTGGGAGGCCGTTGCATTTATTTAGCTGTTCTTCTGTTTCACAAAATACATCAAAGACCTCTGTTTTTCCGCTTCCTCGTTTCACTTCCATGAGCCTAATATCCTAACATGTGTGCTCTGGAGAATCACAGAACGGACGATCGTCCTTATTATTATGCCGTTTAAACCAATTATTTAAAGGTGTTTGTTAAATTCGGCATCCTGTAAGTTGCGCTGACAGGTCCACACACTGCTTCCCCGCCCTCCTGCTGATAGTTCACGAGCGTCCAACACCTCAACCCCCCACCCCCCCTCCCGTTGATAATTCTCGATCGTTGACACCTATGGTTGGCACGCTGATAGCATTTTTTTTTTTAAATGGCACTTCATATCAAAAAGGTTGCCGACCCCTGCTCTAGTACTTTCCATATAATTTGCACATGCTTGTATTGCTGTAAACTGGACTGTCTATTACCTTGCAAAAATATTACTGGTATGGTTTGATGATTGGTTTTTCATATCATAATTCATATTTGGAAATCTCTTTTCAGGGACTCCAATAGAGAGGAAGCTGTTCCAAGACACTGGCAGTCAATGCAACATAATTCCCACCCCAAAGAAAGAGGTATCACCTCCACCATTATCAGCATCTCCATCTCCACCTTCATCACCAGGATATGATCCACCTTCGTCACCCGACCTTTCATCATCAGAAGATGACTACCAGAAGAAAAGTGAGCCGGATATGGATGAGCCTGTCACACCCATCCACAAGGAGAAGAAGTTTATTGTCTTCATGACTTGCCTCACGAGGTTGCTCAGCTGGTGCCACTGCCCCGACTGTGGTTCAGTTGACATTTCTACATGCCACAATGTCATTGGCTCACTCTTAGTCATTACGTTGTCATGTGCATCTTGCTTCAAGAAAGTGACATGGAACAGCCAACCCTACATCGGCAGCACACCAGCGGGCAACATTCTCTTGTCCGCTTCAATTTTGTTGGCAGGTGCCACTGCAGGAAAGGTTCTGCGGGTTATGAGAACCATGGCATTGGCGACCATATCATCACGGACATATTTCCGGCACCAGAGAAGTGTTTTGTTGCCAGTTGTCCAGCGAGTATGGAACATGAGACAGACATTCTTGCTTGGCACATTTCAGGCAGAGGGAAGGGACCTGGTCCTTGGAGGTGATGGCCGGGCCGATAGCCCGGGACATTGTGCAAAGTTTGGGAGTTACACCATGTTGGAGCTGCATGCCAATGTAGTAATAGATATTCAGCTAGTTCAGGTGGGTTACCGGTATCTGAAGAAGTTTATGAGTAGGTTTGAAATCACTTGACTGATATATTTTGTATATGCAAAACACTGATATTAAGTGTATTTTTTAAATATCTATTATTACATTTGTTGACATTTTTGCAAATCATTAGCCAATGGTGTGGCCAATTCAAACCAGCTGCATTGGACATATGGACAAAATAGATATAGAATAAAACCACAGCTAGCTTTGCATAATTGTTTTTCTCGTGGTTTCCAATTATTCTATTTACAAAATGTCTAGGTGCTGTAATCCACAAATTAGTTTTAAATAATACAATTGTATATACCAATTTCATAATGAATTAAAATATATTAACTTAGGACATTAATTATTTAAAATTATTTAGTTTGGATTATTACATATTAAACCTGTTATCTATTACATTTACTGCAGGTCTAAGTGTAGTTATATTTGCATTGTATACATTTGTCTAATACCTATGTATCTGTTTTCTGCTGTTTTAGAGCAATGAATGTGGTGGTAGCTACCATATGGAGAAAACTGGGTTGGAGCGCTCCCTGGCACATCTTGAGCGGCAGGGACTTGCAGTTGGCACGATGGTCACCGACCGACACCGGCAAATAGCCAAGTGGCTCAGAGAGACCTATCCCCACACTGAGCACCTCTATGATATCTGGCATGTAGCAAAAGGTTTGTGTCAGCATTTGACATTTGACTAAGTGACATATACCTCGCTTGAGTAAACGTTTCTTAGTATGTTTAGCACTTGGCTCTCTGAGCTCTCTTATATGTGATGGAATTCTTAACACACAGATATGATATAAATGTAGACACATGTAGGATTATAAATGCAATCATGTAATTGTTTTGTGGCTTGGTTATGTATTTGTAAAATAGATCAATATTTACTTTCTACATTTTATTTGCAGATACTGAACCTGATAAGTAGTCTAGTGACTAGTCTATACAGCTGTGCTAAGTTTATGAACATATTGATGTCCTTTAGATTTAAACTATTTATTTAATGCAAACATCTGTTTTTGCCTCTATACATTTCTAGGATTTTCCAAAAAACTGCTTGCGGCATCCAATGAGCGGGAGTGTCAGGTGCTTCGCCCATGGATAAAGAGTGTGAGCAACCATATGTACTGGTGTGCGGTGTCGACCCCTTCTGGTGAAGGAGCCCAGATTGTTGCGAAATGGGAGTCGGTTGTGTCTCATGTGCAGAACGTACACACAGGCCATGGAGACCTATTCCCGTCATGCATCCATGGCAGGCTGGAGGGGAGGGAGTCCCACAAGAAATGGCTGGAACCATGTGAGTGTTTTTTTCCCCAAATGTAATATATAATTAGCATAATATAATTTTAACATAACATAATATATATATATATATAGTATATTATACTATATACAAATCCTGAACTGTAAATATACATGGCTACACATTTTAAGTTACTGATAATGGATCAATGTAATCAGTTGCCAGTAATCAGTAACAATTCTTTGTGCAGTCCCAAAACAGACATTTTAGGGACCAAAGAAAATAAATATGAGGGATTTTTTTCTGTTAGGTTATATAATATAGGATCAAAGGTATCCAAAATGGCAAACAGTCGTATTAAAACAGGTTCTTGTATTTAAATACAACCTCATCATTTTGCAGTGGTATGTAAATATGATATACTGTATGCAAGTTTCCATAGGGTAAACTTTTAAAAATCTTTTTCAGCATCCAAGGCAGCAGTCAAATTGGAGACGCTGGTGTGCAACAAAACCCTGGGTAAAGACATTTTGAAGCTATCTGGGGGCTCCCAAACATCAGCAGTGGAGGGATTCCATAGCCTCCTTATCCAGTTTGCTCCAAAGATGTATGTCTTCTCTTACACAGGAATGATTTGTCGGTAAGTTTATCACCATTGATCCGGCTTGCAGTGTTTTAAAAATAACCATGAGGTCTACCAATAATGCATATTTTATATGAAGTAGCCCTTGAGAAACTTCCTTGACAAAAGGCTGGATTGAAATATCGAAGTATTTTGCAAATGTTATGTTACATGCTTATAACAATTGTAAAAAAAAATCAGGAAGCCCCCCCCCTCCCAGTTTGTATGAATCCCAGTAATAAACAAATATTAAGACATAATTATGCCCCAATTCTTATTGCAGGATACTGATTGCAGCCCTCCACTTCAATGAAAATGCCAACCGGGTGCAAGGCGTGACAAAGACTGGGGAAGCCATGTATAGCATCAAGTACCCAAAGAGTAGAAAGGGAGCAGCAGTGCTTCGCAGAGTGTTGGAAAGTCCAAGCTATGGTGAGTGAAATTTGTAATAATATAATAAAGAAAAAGTAAAGACAACATGATGTGGTTGCCATGCACATTGTATCAGTGACATTCTGTAACATACAACCTTGTAACATTACCAATTCCTTCCTCAGACAGAGATAATTAATTAAGGCATTTGTGCATTTAGTAAGGTTTGCACAGTAATGGGCATGACTATTGTGAAGTCACGCAAGAATCAATTACAAAATTGCAACAGCATGTCTTGAACTATTTCAATTGGCACTTGCAGAATATGCCCAAGAACTCCTGGCAGAAGTAGTGAAGGAGTGCACAGACAAGGAGTATGTTGAGGCAGAGTTCGCAGTGGAACCAGTGAATGTGCCACCCCCACTCTGTGCCGAGTTCCCACATCCCGAGAAAGCAGACTTTGTGAAGCAACACCTAAGCCGCTTCAAGAAATAAATTAGGTTCATCAGGTTCTGGCTGTGGCTCTTGAAATCCCTGGTAGTTGGGTGATGGGAAGGTATCACGGATCTTCACCACGACACAGGCAGGCAGAGGTACCCTGATTTGCTTGCCGAGGTATCCCCAGCACCATCGTACTAATTGGCGGTAGGCAGTGTAGCGTCGACGTCTGTAGGGAAAACATAGGGAGAGTGAGTTATTAGCTTTAATATGCATCATACATTACCAAATGTAAGATGTTCATATCTGTAAAATAGTTTTGTGATGTGTGTTACGTGCCGTAGTGGGTGCTGGTGTTTGTGTGTGTGTGTGTGTGTCTCTCTCTCTCCCTGATTGTCTCCAGGTGCAGCCTCTCCCCCAGGTGCTCCCAATCACCAATCAGGACCTCCATAAAGGACCTGAGGAAGGCTGCAGTGGCCCGCTCCCCTTCTCCTCTGGCTGCATGTGTGCAGCATGGTCGCTGTGTCTCTGTGTCTCTGTGTGAGGCCTAGTTTAATGTGTGTGTTGCTCATTGTTAGGAGATGTTCTCCAGTGTACCTTGTTTAATGTAGTCACTTTCTGAGTTGTTATAAATAATAATAATATATATAAAGTTGTTATAGTTTAGTTTGCAAGTTGGCTGGTGAGCTTTTTTTTGGTTTGTTTAATTAAAAGTCCATCTTGTGGCTTCACAAACCGGTTTCCTCTCCTTTTTCTCTTGCCCGGTTGTTTTTGTGTTTTTTTACTTCTCTTTGGTTCCCCTAGTCCAGTAGGGAACGTAACATGTGGCAAATCTAATAAGTACTATGGCAAATGCTCACAAAAGTGACAGTGAAATATGTCTGTTACCACTTGAAGTAGTAATGTTTCAGTGGGCAAGCTAAAATCTGTAGTGGTATTGTCATCAGTGTACATGGTCGCCTACTTGCATCAATATGGTATGAACAGTGTATAGTGTTTGCACATAAGAAGTTTAATTTGTTGTCAGAATATACATACTCGTGTGGAGATTTGTTGAGGTGGCCATGGTTCTGCTTGTCGTATGAATAGGCCACGTCCAGCACATATTCATTTAGGCAGACTGCCTCAAATCCAGGGTGCTGTGTGATGCAGGTTCCCCCATGGTTGCCATTGAGTGCCTGGACCTTTGCCAGCTCTCTGCAGCATACACACTCCTGTGCTGTTTCCAGGTTGTCTGCTCTGCAGCATCCACATGTGCACCTTGAAAACAACAGTTGTATTTTTAGAAATGCTGCATGAATTGTAATAAACATCAGTAAAATGTGGTATATATTGTGTGTGATAAAAATCATTGAAAACATGATTCATCACATATTTGCTGTTTGTAATCTACCACATCTTTATTTTATTAACATGCATTAATTAATAGGAAGCCAACAATTAATTATTGCCTAATGGAATATATTTTACTCCAGAAGCTATAGATTTTCAGGGGAAATATAATTATTATGCACAATTTGTAGACCACTCCATTCAACCCCATTGGCTCCGTAAATAAAATAGTTTACAAACCATTCCACATTGTTCAGGCGTTGTAGATCGAGACTTATCTGGCGATCGTCGGGCGGGTTGTCATCTCCACTGTCCGACTCGGAGTTCGTTTCACCCGATTCAGAGGCGTATGGTTCGAATTGGTAGGGCATATAGCCAATATCGTCTAAAATGTCATCATGAGTATCACTTTCCGATCCTTCAGCCTCATATGAGCTCTCAGACACGTTCAAAATTAAACTGTCATCGCTGTCTGAGATTGCTGCTGTATGCGCCATCGTGCGTTTACATGCAGATGCTGGGATCCTGAACGGTGCAGCTGGAGCGCTGTGCCCGCATTGACGTCACCCATAATTTGGCGGGACTTGAAGAATCCCGAGAAGATCCAGGAAATGGTCAACATTGAAGGGCAGATTAATGGTTATTAAAGTACAAATATCCAAAATCAGTTCAGTAACGGTTTTCAAGGGGACAATATTTACTCAAATTGATGGGTTTGGATGATGGGGGAAACTCGTGTCACCGGCTCTTTAAGTAGAATCATTGGATGTTTGACCTCAGTTGGCATAGCCATATTTGTAGTTCTTCCTCCAACTCTCAGAATCCCAGCATCAATGATAGGGTCCAGCTTGTATAGGAAGCTTCCCCTATTGCACTGTTTGGCTTTTTCCAGCAAGGCAAAATCCTCTTTGAAATGCTGTCTCTGCTCGTGGCAAATAATGGCTTTTTCAGCATTTTCCGTGTCCTCTACTGAAGGTCTTAGTGCATGAGCTGTAGGCCTTTTGAGCAGAAGCATCTGATCCTTCAGTCTCTTTCCTTTATCCTGCTTTGCTCCAAGATCAGTGGAGCAATCTTTCCTCTTTTCTCTCCTCTGCAGGAGCTTTCGGTCATCAGCTGAAATGTGTCTTTCCTCTTCATACTCTTTCTCTGGAAATATATAAATATATTGTCTTTCAATTAGCTTCTCAAGATGAACAATTGAGATCCTGTTCACTAATGCCACGGGGGTTTCATCATCCGGATCTGTGGAAGCATTAGGTGGACCATTAACGACCCATCCTAACAGCGTTTTCACTGCATATGGGCCATTTCCTTGGCTATTTATAACTCTCCATGGTTCCATAGCCTTTGGAGTATTTACTCCAATAAGAAGTCCCACGTTAGCATCTAATTCTCTTATTTGGATTTCCTGAAGATAAGGCTATTTCTTGAGGTCCGCCTGGGTAAGAATGATTATTTTGGTAACAGGGATTTTGTTCTGATTGTAAACCTTGGGCAAGTTTATATATGTGCCATCTTCCATATTGCCCACTTCTAGACCTGTTACCTCAAATCTCCTGACTGTTTTCTCTGTTCCCATTGTTTGAAGAAGGACTTCAGTTCTCCGTCCTCTAGCACCAAGCTGCCTCATGAGCCCCTCTGTGCAAAATGTGTCAGTACTACCCGGGTCCAGGAATGCATAGGTCAGTATGCTTTTATTTCTATGGCAGAGTTTCACCTTCACTGGCACTATGGCAAGTATGCTGTCTTTACCAGCCCCGATTCCTTCACCTTCTCCTACTGACACAAGAGCACTGCTGATGGATGTCTCTTCAGGCCTTGCTCCTCCACTCTTCTGCTCTGCCTTATGATGTTTAAAGTTCTCAGTGTCAGGCTTTGAAGATCTCTTAATGAGCAGAATAGTTGGATGTTTAGCCTGACAGATTTGACAGGTCATTCTGCTGTTACAGTTCCTGCTCAAGTGCCCCACCTTCAGGCGGCCAAAGCATAGTCCTTTCTCTTTCAAAAACAACATTTTAGCTTCATGAGATATTGAATGTATTTTATGGCATTCAGCTAAAGGATGCTTACTTGTACAAAAAGTACATGAGGTGTCATTGTTAGTGGAGGAAATGTAGCTTTTAACAGGATATGTGTCTTCTTTGAGTTTCTCTGCACGGCTGTCTGACATTATAGCCACTGTGGTAGCAAAACTGCTTCCCTTGCTCTTATTTCGATATGAATCAACAAGATTCATGGTCTTGAAAGCCGTCTTTGTACTGTTAAGTTGATCGGGAATGTCGCCAAACAGAGAGTCTTGAAGTATTCTACTTTGTCTTTCAATAAATACAACAAGGTCATGCAATCTTGCTCTTTGATGGCTCCGATCCAGAATATCACAAGCTGCTGTTCTCCACTTCTCCCTTAGTTTGTAAGGTAGCTTTGAAAGAATGAGCCGTAGGTTGGGTGGCAGGTCCAGCTCCTCCATGTCCTGCAGATCCCTCATTGCATTACAGCAGCCTCTCAGAAAAAGTGCATAACAGTGCAGTGACTTTCCATCCTCTGCCTTTAGTGTTCCAGTTGAGAGCTTTACCCATATATGCGTTTGCTATTTTGAGCTCATCTCCAAAGTTTTTATCCACAGCTTACGGAGTCTTTTGACGAATGTGGTGGCGTTTTAATCCTTGTCTACAATTTAATAGCCACCTCTATCGGGGTTGTGGGTTTTTGACGCGCCTCTCTTTGTTTCCAAGCAATTCAGCGGAGACCGTAGTTGAATCAGATGAGCTTTATTCATTGATCCACACGGCATATACAGGAGGACACATTTCTTCGCTTCATAGTAACTAAAAGTTCATCATTTTCCAAAGGAACAAAAAGAACACGGTCAAAAGACTTTTCCGTTTACATCGTCTCATCACCCCCAGCTGTGTCCTATCAACCTACCATACCAACCTATACTATTGTAGCGATCTGCATTTATTGTTCAAGTGTTCTGTTAACTGTTTGTGTCAGGCTTCTGTGAGGAGAGCAGGTAGGGGCGGGGTTGGGGAGCAGAGGGTTTGGTGTGTGTGTGTCTGTGTGGGCGCGTGCAGGTGAGTGAGAGGTTGGCGCGAGAGGAGAGAGAGTGAGAAAGGACGGATGAGAGCCGTTGGTTGTTAATAAACCTGTTTAACTTGAGAACGCTTCACTCGTCATTCCGACACGTCCGGGTGGACGTTACATTGGTGTCAGAAGTAAAAAAAACAACAAAAAAAACAGAGTTTTATCCGCTAATCGCCGGTAGCCGCAGCTAGCACTGACTCGGCTAACGTTAGCTCTGCTTCATCGGCCGGTAAATAATGGAAGCACAGATGAACCGGACCGGAGCTCGTCCGAAAGTCAAGGAGGAGATGGATGGCTTATGGCGTGACTCAGAAGACAATTTATGGCGTGAATTAAATGCTGCTGCCGGTTTCGACTCGGCCGGCGGGAAGCGGCACGTCGGCGCAGGGACCTCCCCCGGGAGTGGCGCGGCGCCGGTTGTAAACAATGATGGCGGCGCCCGGCTCCAAGTTAAAACACCGAAATACAACGGTAAAGCCGACTGGGAAGCCTTCCATGCCCAATTTGAACTGTTATCACGGGCTGTGGGCTCGTCTGAGGACGATAAGGCGCTCCAGCTGGCCCTGTGTATTACAGATGAAGCTTTATCCTGTTTGCTACTGCTCAGCCCGGCTGAAAGAACTGACTATGGGGCCTTGGTTGGGGCTCTGAAGCGGCGGTTTGGACAATGCAGCCAGCCTGGGGTGCTGCGTTCGGAGCTGTCAAGCAGACAGAGACAGCCGGGTGAGCCGCTCCGCATATTGGCTAATGACATTGAAACCCTGGCGAGAAGGGCATACAGCCACATGTCCCCTGAGGTGCAGAGCGAGCTGGCTAGGGACCAGTTTATCCGGGCCATAACCCCCAGGGAGCTGCGCGTCCAGACACAACTGGCACATCCCCGCTCTCTGCAGGAAGCACTGGAGCTGGCGTTGGAGAGAGAGGTTGTAGGAGGGGCGGCAGAGAGCACGCACACGGGAGGCGGCCCGGTTGTGAGAACGGTGAGACAGGAGGAGCCAGGACAAGAGAAACCAGCATGGGCGGCTGAGTTGACTGAGCTAATCCGTGCTATGGCACTGCAATCGCCGCAGGGCAGCAACCGTCCTCGTCGGGGTCCTCTGGTGTGTTGGGGGTGCGGCCAGGTCGGCCATATTAGCACAAGGTGCCCCATGAATGCTGATATTCAGGGAAACGCCCCCGGGTCTGTGTAAATGGGACGTCACAGACCCCCGCCGTTGGGTCCCATCCTGCCTGGTCTCCAGTGGACAGAGCCCAGCTGCACGGAGGGGGGAGCGGGGCTCCGCTTCCCCCAGAAGCAAACGACATCGCAGAGTCTGTGAGGGTGGTGGGCTGGACTCACGCGGGGGATTTCTGCCATGTCCCCGTCACCCTGGCAGGGGCCCCATGGACGGCCCTTGTTGACACCGGCTCCACAGCGACACTGATGAGACCGGACGTGGTCCCAGCGGGGACACGGTTGACACCCACTCTGGTGAAACTGCGAACAGTAACCGGTGAGCTAGCCCCTATTTTTGGGAGAGGGGTGGTGGTTATACAGGTGGGGGGGCTGTCAGTGTCTGTTAAGGTGTGGGTTGCGGCAGTACAGGACTCCTGCATATTAGGACTTGACTTTCTGCGGGTTGCACGCTGTGTGCTAGACCTGGGGAGGAACACGCTGGCCTTTCCAGGGGGTCCCACAGTTGAAATGGTGCACCCCACACTTGCCACGACACCACACCCACCTACATCAAGAGTGACTGAAACACTTCCCCCACCCCAAACCCCCCCCCCTGCAGCCATGCCCCCTGTCATCAATGCTAACCCCAGCCCCAACCCCACACCCCGTACTCCAGTTGATGTACGGCCCCCGGCCCCGGAACAACAACCTGCAGCTCTAAAGGGGGACAGACGGGCGGCAGTGAAGGAGGTGTGGAAACGCAGCTGTGATGACTTAAAACCCGAGCAGCGGGAGGAACTGTGGCAAGTGCTGTGGGAGTTTAAGGACATTTTTGCTCTGACAGAAGAGGAAGTGGGCCTGACACACCTGGTGCAGCACGATATCGACACGGGCGACGCACGGCCCGTCAAGACACGCCCCCGCCGCCTTCCCCTGGCCCATCAGACAGCAGCAGACAGCGCTATTGATGAGATGCTGTCAGCTGGCATTATTGAGCCCTCTGACAGCCCCTGGGCCTCGGGGGTTGTGATGGTCAATAAGAAGAAGAGTTCAAAGATGAGGTTTTGTGTGGACTACAGACCGCTGAACAGTGTGACCAAGAAAGACTCATACCCGCTGCCCCGCATAGATGAGTGTTTGGACTTGGTGTCTGGCTCATCCTGGTTCTCCTCTTTAGACCTGCGCAGCGGGTATTGGCAAGTTCCCCTCAGCCCAGAAGCCAGACCAAAGACAGCTTTTTGCACTGGGAGGGGGCTGTGGCAGTTTCGAGTCCTCTCCTTCGGCCTGTGCAACGCTCCGGCCACGTTTGAGCGGCTGATGGAAAGGGTGCTCGCTGACGTTCCCCGACAGGAGTGCCTGGTCTACCTGGACGATATCCTGGTCCATGGTAGCTCCTTCCAGGCGGCTTTAGGAGCCCTGCGGCGGGTTCTACAGAGGATAGCAGCAGCGGGGTTGAAGCTCCACCCCGACAAGTGCTGTTTCTTGAGGAGAGAGTTGGAGTTCCTGGGGCACCGAGTCGGAGGAGAGGGCATCAGCACGCTGGAGGAGAAGGTGCGGGCAGTAAAGGACTGGCCAGCCCCCATCAATCTGCGGGAGCTGAAGAGCTTCATTGGGTTAGCGTCGTACTACAGGCGGTTCGTGCGTGGCTTCTCTTGCATAGCTGCACCCCTGTTCCGCCTGCAACAGAAAGACTGTGATTTTGCTTGGACTCCAGAGTGTGAGCTGGCCTTCAGCTCTTTAAAGAAGGCCTTGACGGAGTCTCCCATCCTCACTCCCCCAGACCTCAGCCTACCGTTCGTCCTGGATACGGACGCCAGTGACGTCGGGATGGGGGCGGTGTTGAGCCAGGTGGGGCCTGGGGGGGAAAAAGTGGTGGCGTATTTCAGCAAAACCTTCAACAAAGCTGAACGGCGCTATTGTGTGACACGCAGAGAGTTGCTGGCAATTGTGAGAGCAATCAGCCATTTCAGGTACTACCTGTGTGGCCTGTCCTTCACAGTGAGGACTGACCACGCAGCCCTCCAGTGGCTGATGTCCTTCAAGGAGCCCGAGGGACAGATTGCACGCTGGCTAGAAGGACTGGCGCCGTACGTCTTCACAGTGGAGCACAGGGCGGGGGTTCGCCATACCAACGCTGACGCCCTGTCCCGGCGCCCCTGTGCTCCCAGCGGCTGTCGGTACTGTGAAAAGAGAGAGGACCAAGAAAAGGAGCTCTGTGCAGAGGAGGAGCGAGACCACAGGCATAAACCAGCCGAGCCGGTCTGCAGAGGTGCACGGATCATCGACTCACCCGAATGGAGAGCGCGGCAGGAAGAGGATGCTGACCTACAGCCAGTGCTGAGGTGGGTGGAGTCAGGACAAAAGCCACTGTGGAATGAAGTTGCTGGGTGCTCGCTTGCCACCAAAGGACTGGTTGCAAAGTTTGAGGCTCTCCGGACGAAGGATGGAGTGCTGCAGAGAGCCTGGAAAGAGCCTGCAACGGGGGAGGAGAGGTGGCAGGTGGTGGTCCCCAGGGCGCTGAGGGAAGAAGTGCTTAAGGCCTCCCATGGAACTACTGGGGCAGGACACTTTGGGGTCTCCAAAACCTTGCGTCGACTCCGCCAAAGCTGTTACTGGGGCCAGCTCAGGAGAGATGTTGAGGACTTCTGCCGCCGCTGCGACCTTTGTACGGCGTACAAAGGTCCCACTGATCAGTCACGTGCCCAGCTTCAGCAGCTAGCGGTGGGGGCCCCGATGGAGAGGGTGGCGGTGGACATAATGGGCCCATTCCCGTGCACAGAGAAGGGGAACCGTTACGTCCTGGCCGCCATGGACTATTTTACAAAATGGCCAGAGGCGTATGCTATACCAGACCAGGAGGCGGTGACCGTTGCAGGTGCCCTGGTGGAGGGCATGTTTGCCAGATTTGGAGCGGCCGAGGTCATTCACAGCGACCAAGGAAGAAACTTTGAGTCGAGGGTGTTCGCCGCTATGTGTGACCGGCTGGGCATGCAAAAGACGCGGACTACTCCTCTGCACCCGCAGAGTGACGGACTGGTCGAACGGTTCAATAGGACTCTGGGAAAACAACTCGCTATCCTCACCGCGGAGCATCAGCGTGATTGGGACATGCACCTCCCTCTTGTTCTTTGGGCCTACAGATCGGCTGTGCAGGAGTCCACCTCATGCACACCGGCCCTGCTCATGCTGGGGCGAGAGCTGCGGACACCAGCAGAAATGGCTTTTGGCCGACCCCCCGACACACCAGCGGTTCCTCCGGGACCGGAATATGCCAGGAGGCTCCAGGATAGAATGGAGTCAGCACATGCCTTTGCCCGCGATCAGCTGCAGAAGGCGGGCATGAGACAGAAAAGAAACTATGACACGAGGGCTAGAGGGGGGGACTTCAAGGCCGGGGACCTGGTGTGGGTGTATAGTCCAAGAAGAAAGAAGGGCCGGTGCCCTAAGTTGGACTGTCACTGGGTGGGCCCTTGTGAGGTGCTGGAAAAGCTGGGAGAGGTGGTCTATAGGGTCCAGCTGCCGCCTAGAGGGAGACGGGTGGCCCTCCACAGGGACCGGCTGGCCCCATACAGAGGCGATGCACATCCGCGGCCTAGACCCCCAGCATCGTCTAGGAGAAACCAGACAGTCACTTCCCCCGATTCACTGACTGTGTCCCCTGCTGACCCCCCACATTCACCCCCACCCCCAAACTCACCCCCTGTTCCGGGACAGGATGTTCCAAGCCGGCAAGCGCAGCCGCCTGTGTTCACTCCAAGGCGGCCTCAGAGACCAAGAAGAGCCCCGGGCCACCTCAGAGACTTTTTATGCATTCCCTCGGGGCGAGGGACTTAGTAAGGGGGGGGCAATGTAGCGATCTGCATTTATTGTTCAAGTGTTCTGTTAACTGTTTGTGTCAGGCTTCTGTGAGGAGAGCAGGTAGGGGCGGGGTTGGGGAGCAGAGGGTTTGGTGTGTGTGTGTCTGTGTGGGCGCGTGCAGGTGAGTGAGAGGTTGGCGCGAGAGGAGAGAGAGTGAGAAAGGACGGATGAGAGCCGTTGGTTGTTAATAAACCTGTTTAACTTGAGAACGCTTCACTCGTCATTCCGACACGTCCGGGTGGACGTTACACTATATAGGCATAGCCATGCACGTGATACTGACGTACATATAACAAATAACTGAGCCTTAAATTAACACATTTTAAACTATAGTATGACTCACAAAAATAGCTTTAGATGGTGAGTTTAATCTAATTTATATTATTATCAAGCCTAACTATCAAGCAATAATAACTCAATGAAAATGGCTCTAACACATACCTCATTCACACCAACGCAACTCCGGTTCAAGCCCCATGCTAGAGCTTTTCAGCTTCAGAACCGGTTCTTCGGTTTAGCTCCGGCTCTTTTCACACAGCCCAGAGTCCGACTGGTGCTGCGTCATGACGTAACCGTTTGCGTGCCTGCTTCATAAAGCCAAAGCGCACGGAAACCCCTCACAGCTGACAACATCAACAACAATGGCCGATTGTGCTCCAGCTTCCTCTGTACCTCTTCAGAAGACCAGATTCCCATTAGGTAGCTGGTCTCTTCAGTGGACCACTGCTGCTTGTTAAGTTTCTCCATCGTTGTGTACAAACTGGATAAAACTCAGACTTTTTGTGAGGAAAATTCAGAGGATGAAGAAGCAGAAAAATAACTTGTTTTCTAATAAAGACAACACGTCCGTTTCAAGAAAGATGACACAGGTTTTATGCATGACATGCCAAATATCCTGAAGCCCTACAAAAAAGGTACAAGTATATTGTGTTGAAAATATCACAAAAAGTTGTAATATTGTATAATGTATTATTTGCATGTTGTATTTTGATGAAAATCACTGTGTAGTTTTTCAAAAATATAATAAACAAAAACAAATATCACAGTATGTTGAAAAATATGAAAAATCAATTCAGAAAAAGTACTTAACTCTCTACCAGTTGTAAAGTTGACAAATATAAAACTATCCAAAAGTAAGAGAAAAACAACGAGAGAAAAAAACTAAATCTGCCTAGTGTCAGTAAAAAAGTGTTAAAATCAAAAACCTCCCTTTTAGAGTCAGTCTTTAAGAAAATACATTTGTTACAAAGTAATTGACATTCTACAAGTTGTAAAAGGTTCCTACATAAAAGTGTATCAAAAGAAAAAGTATCTTGGTAGCTGAAAATAACTCAAATATCAGAACAAAAACCTACATTCACAAAAATGTTCAAAAAGAGGTAACCACAAAGCGATATTTAACTGAAAACACTAGGGAAATGTTTATTCACTTGCCCCTGCTAACATCTCAGTAAATGAGCTAGTAGATCATTTTAATTCAAAAGTTAAAAATGTTATAGATGCCATTGCTCTGACTAAGGTAAAGGAGTGGGAAGAACATATCTCCATGGAGAAAGGCCATGACCGTGAGAACAGAGAAAAAAGATTGTTGAAAAGCTGAACGCAGCTGGCGAAAAACAAATCTCCAGGTGCACTTTGAAATCTATAAAGAGAGACTTGGCCTTTATAATTTGGAATTGAAAAACGCACGACAGTCTTTCTTCTCTGATATCATTGCCAAAAACAAAAACAACGCACGTGCCTTGTTCGCTACCATCGACAGACTAACTAACCCCCCAGTGTCAATAGCCTCTGAATTTCTATCCACCAGGGCGTGCAATGAATTTGCCTCCTTCTTCACTGACAAAATTCAGAAAATCAGACAAACAGTCAGTGCCTCTGTATCAGGTGTAGCGAATGTTTTGTCTCTGTGTCCTCTTAAAATAAATTCAAACACCATGACACAATTCCATCAGATTAATGATAAAAACCTAGAGGACATTATACGACTTCTGAAATCCTCCTCCTGCTGCCTTGATATTATTCCAACAGGGTTTTTCAAAAATGTTTTTCCTTGCATGGCCTCAGATCTACTTCATATAGTAAACAAGTCTCTTCACTCAGGTGTTTTTCAACAGGCCCTGAAAACTGCATTCATTAAACCGCTCTTAAAAAAGCATAATCTAGACCAGGGCACTTAGTCGCCCGCAGGGGCAACGTGAGTCGCCCGCCGGGCATGTTCTAAAAATAGCTCGCCAAGCAAATCCAAAATGTATAAAATACACAACAACAAAAAGGAAATGTAATTGAAATAATCTAACCTGTTCATAAAAGAAACCTAAATCATAGCGAACTCTATCTATATCTAACACCATAGGCGGCACGTGAGGCTCAGGTTTGGGAAGGCTTTTGTACCTGACGCTGCCCGCCTCCGGCGTCTATAGAAAAGTGAACTCAGTGAAAGCACCACCTGCTGACCAATCAGAGCTCTGTGTGCGGGTTTAAATCTATCAAGTCCTATTACAGGATAAAAATAAATACAGTTTAAACTGCCGTATACAGAGAAGACGCCGACGTGTCGCACTTATCATTCATATCACATCATCAATCAGATCATCGATCATACAATATCATAATATATCATATATTTCCAGCGACGTGCAGTCAGGGGAGGCAGGGGAGGCAGAGCCTCACCTGTCATACTCCAATGTAACGGGAAAACAACTAAAGAAAAACGAAATAGTAATAATAATAAAATGTCTCCACTGATCTATGATGTAAGTGTGATTTATGTATGATTCCAATCGCTTTTTAAAGTCAAAATCAGCAAATTTGCCGAGCTCCGCTACAACTACGGGTAGCGATGAGAAGTGAGGCAGGAACGAGCTCTGCCTCTCGTAAGCCCACAGTAACTTGCTGGAGCGCGGGCACTAATTTAGCGCGGGCACTTATTTTGTGAGCGCGCTCAAGCCAGTTACTGTGGGGTGAGGTGAGGCACAGATGAGCTCTGCCTCACCTCAGAATGTGTCACCCCCTTTATATATACAGTCTATGGTCACCCCACAAAAAATGGCTGGAAAGCGGGCCCTAAGCGCATGCCTGTTACCATCTCACTGTAGGTCACCAATGTAATGTTTGTCGATCCCTTTATTAAATGTATCCTCGCCATCCATAGTCTCTAAATAACTTATTTAACGTATATATGATATTTAGGCTCGCTGGTCTCATCATATAACGGCAATGAAAAAAGCAGCAGGAGAGGCAGCCATAACCTCTGCCGCACTGAAGGGGGCGCACGTGAGCCCACAGGTTCTTGTTGCTACTGTTATTCTACGCAGAGACGGTAGACATAAACAACAAACTAGACTTTTGAAACTACAGGAAGATAAGGAGGACTTTTACAAAAAACGAATAGATTGTTGTCCAGAAGGAGAGCATGGACTTCATCTTCAAGTCAAGGTAAGACCACAATTGTAATGAAAATGGGATCTTACTAAGAAAGAACAATCCAATATTTAGATTTTGGGTATCCTTTTGTTGAACGGTCTGTTAAAAATGAATCGAAGCATCAGACTAAAAAAGCTTTTGAAAATAACCAAATATTTTTGATTAAGGTCAAAATATAATATTTGTAAATCTGACTCTGAAAGAGTCAGTGCCTCACCAGCCATGAAGCTCACCGCACGTCACTGTATATTTCCTTATCTGAGTCAGCTTCTCGAGCCGTATCTGACCGTGCAACACTTACATTGTCACATACTTTATGCAGAAGTGTTATTTTAACCAACACATTAGGTTAAGGAAACACTCAACTCAAATGTAATAAAAGTCAGATCCACTCGTGTCTATAGATGGGGCAGTGATATCATAAAACTGTACGCTTTCAAAGACTCAGTAGTTTATGTATTTTGTAACCAGTTCTATATTCACTTTGCAGGTGCAACTATGTGGCTTGTATCCTGGATTATATGTTTAAATCATGGATGTTTAAAGTTCATATTTGTCTAATATTAGTTTACTTTTCATTAATGAAGTATGACGCTGCGCTGTCAGTAGGCTACACTTGTCCATGTTTGTGATTGGTCAAATGTAGCTAACCCCCGCCCTCTCAGCTGGAGAGAGAAACCCTGGCTTGACGAACCAGCGTCGTAGGACCGCTTAGCGAGATCTCGTTTGTTAGGGTTAGTTAAGATAACTCAAACATATCCAGGGTCTGTTGAACTGGCTTCGTAGTACAGGGCACAGGTGGCCGCATAGCAGCGCTAATGTCAAAGACACAAACATTATAAATTATATTTTTATTTAGCCTTCCCTAGCCTACAGTAGCCTACCCACCGCCCCTGTTTAACACCCCTCCTCCCGCCACCCCCACAATGAATATCGACCAATCACGTTCTTGCTTGATTTGCGGGACCAGCGTTGCAGTCGGGAAGAAAAGCAATGTGGCATCTCCCCGCTTCATAAAGGAGTTTGACCGTGATTTCCCTTCTGGCAGATTCTATACAACACATCAGCCCCATTGAACACAGCCTAGTCGTGCCAGCCTATACTGCACATGAGTGGCAGAGTTTTACTCTGTGTGTTGTGACTTGCACATTTATTGCACCTGACACACACACACACGCATGGCGTAATTTCAACTGGAGACAGGGGGGACATGTCCCCCCACTTTTCGAAATCCTGTTTGTGTCCCCCCACTTTACAAATATGTTTATTATTATTTTTTAATGCAAGCCGTCATCGCCACGGAGGAGCACACAGCCTCTGTGAGAGAGAGAGAGAGAGAGAGAGAGAGCACCTTTATCTTTTTAATATAGATAAAGTAAGAAATCATTCCAATGTGTACTAGTAACAGTAAAAAAAAAACAGTTTAAAAGGGGAGTGATTAGTCAAATATGCATAAATAAAAAGAAATAATGCTAACTAGGTAACATAAGATAAGAGTAAACCAGTTTAAATGATTTGTTATTGGTTTTATTGGTTGTGATCATATTCTAAAGATGTTTGGATTATTGAAAAGTATACAGCTCCCTTTGAGTGTTGAGAGCTGTATCCACAAATTCATGTTGTGCTCAAAGTGCACCAGTAGGCCTCATCCTAAAAAAGGTTGGTGACCCCTGATCTAAACGCTTCAGTGATGAACAATTACAGGCCCATATAAAACCTCCCATTTCTAGGTAAAATCATTGAAAAAGTAGTCTTTCAACAGTTGAGTAATTTCTTGCATTTAAATAACTGTTTGGATGTGTTCCAGTCAGGCTTTCGTCCAAACCACAGCACTGAGACTGCTCTTGTAAAGGTCTTCAATGACATCCACTTAAACACAGACAGTGGCAGAACTTCAGTGTTAATATTATTAGATCTCAGTGCTGCGTTTGACACTGTTGACCACAACATATTACTAGACCTACTAGAAAACTGGGTGGGACTTTCGGAAACAGTTCTAAATTGGTTTGAATCCTACTTAAAGGACAGAAAAAACGATGTTTCTATAGGTCAATACAAATCACAGTTGACAAATATGACATGTGGGGTTCCTCAAGGCTCCATCTTGGGGCCTTTTCTCTTTAACATCTACATGCTACCACTGGCTCAGATAATGTAAAACAACAAAATAAGTTACCATAGCTATGCAGATGACACACAAATTTACATAACCATTTCACCAGGAGACTATGCTCCAATTCAAACCCTGAGTAAGTGCATTGAACAAATCAATGACTGGATGTGTCAGAACTTTTCCCCAATTAAACAAAGACAAAACTGAGGTAATGGTCTTTGGAGCCAAGGCAGAACGTATAAAAGTTAGCGCTGAGCTTCAGTCTGCAATGTTCAAAACAACAGATAAAGCCAGAAATCTAGGTGTAGTCATGGACTCTGACCTGAGTTTCAAGAATCACATAAAAACAATTACTAAATTAGCCTACTATCACCTAAAGAACATATCTAGGATTAAAAGACTAATGTCACAGCAGGATCTGGAAAAACTTGTCCATGCTTTTATCTTCAGTAGACTGGACTACTGCAATGGTGTCTTCACAGGTCTAACAAAAAAATCTATTAGAAAGCTGCAGCTGATTCAGAACACCGCTGCTCGAGTCCTCACTAACATCAATCAGGGGGTGACAGGAAGGGGGAGAGGAAGGGGGGGAGGAAGGGGTGTGAGGGGGACGGGGAGACAGTCTCACACATCCAGACTCCATTTTTAACGAAGAGCCTCAGACGGAGGGGTCTGAACCCGGCACAGATGCTGCATCCGTTTCTTGACTGGCGCTCCCGATGGATGGCGGTAAGTTGTCACAGGAGTCTCGCTGATTAAACCCATATCGATGCGTCTCTTAGCCATTAACTTTTTGAACGTTTTAGGTGACTTAGTGAGTGAAAATGAGTGGCTTTTTATTTAGTTTGAGCAGATTTCTTTTTTTACTAGCTCCACCCCCCGATCTTCTGGAATAGGATAACAGCAAAATCAGGGGGGTGACAGGAAGGGGGGAGAGGGGGAAGGGGGGAGAGGGGGACGGGGGGGAGAGAGTCTTACACAAATTCAAAGAGACTGCCTTAATTAACACTAATCAAATTAAAACTAATCGAATTTAGAGAGGACAATAACGGGCATCAAAGGTTAATTAGATTAGATTTACATCAAAGGTTCATTAAGGGTCTTAAACATGTCACATCTACATGATATCTGTCATCAGACTGTCATCAAAGGACGGACATCAAAGGTTAATTAAATTACACCAACATGTTATAACACCTCACCCCTCACATCAAAGACTTAATTAAGGGGTGTGTGATATCACACCTACATGTGATAAAACCTCGAACAAAGGGGTTCATTAGCATAAGTAGTAGTAGGTGTGACCTGTCACAGCACCTGTCACTTTGTATGCATACTAATGAGACGAAAGGAGCATGAATATCACTACTGATGTACTTCCAATTTTTCCTTTTCTTTATCGTCTACATATTTGCCCTCCCTCATCTGATGTATTGTGTTACTGTGTGTGTTGAAGGTGTGATGCCCATCATGTTCAGCGGGCGTCTGGGGGGGCTTGTCTGTGGCTCGTTGTTTATACCATGGACTGCTTCAAATCTCGGATCCAGGTCATGTCGATGATGGGCAAACAGACGGGGTTTTTCAAGACCTTCATGACCATCGCTCGTACCGAAGGTGGGAAGCGTTGCAGTTTTTATAATCAGTTTGTGATGTTTTAGCAGTTTTTGCAGAGAGGTTGGCTGACTAAGGGACAGTTTCATCCCACAGGCCATGAGACACATCTGAACTTTTGAAAGAACATCCATAACATCCATCTGTTTGCAACTTTTATATATCAATATTCCAATAACCCTAACCCTAACCCTACTATTCTGCACAATTTCTATTATATTCTATTTTTATTTCCTTGCACTATTTTATCTGTTTTATTGTGTTGCACTGTTGGAAGAGCCTGTGACCTAAGATTATCATTGTCATAACTACACTGTAACTATGTACAAATGACAATAAAAGCCTTGAGCCTTGAACCTTGAATTCATAAATGTTGTGGTTTGTTTTGTTTAGGTGTGAGGGCACTGTACTCCGGTCTCACCCCCACCATGGTGCGCACCTTCCCTGCTAACGGAGCGTTGTTCCTGGGATACGAGGTCAGCCGGAAGCTCATGATGAAGCAGTTTGACAGCTAAAACACGCACAGCTCGAATGATGGAACTGGAAGTGAAGTATTACAGCCATAAAACCTCGCCAAAACTCCAGTTGAAGCATTCAAGCTCAATATTTAGGGATCTGGTTTTCCCTCAAAACTGCCACGCTTCATCTCTTTTTTAACTTACCCTTCTAACATAGTATTTAGATCATTGTATTAATTTATTTTTTTGTGTTATATATAGTTGATTTTAAACTCCAAAATTGCTACTGCCAGCATACAGCTTGCATACTAAAATTAGAAAATGTATGTGCAGCATAGAAGCAACCATAACTAGCCTCTTTGAGGATGTTAACACTCCAGTGTATTCTTATTTCTTATGTCTACCTCAAAAGAAGTCATATACGCACAGAAACGTGTTTCTCTGACAGACATTTCAAATGATTCTTTACTTTCTGTGTATGCAGGTACACAGAGAAACACTCCATTAGGTTGAGAGGTTATCTTTTAAAGCACATAAACCTAATGCATGAAGTTAGAAATGTGAGGTAGAATATACTAATCAATTGAAGTTGCCTAAAATGGGTTTTGATGACCTGTTTTTTTTAACATTTTTAAATCATAGAGTAAAGAAAATAACTATTCTGGTAATAAATATGTTAAAAATGATTTGTTTTAATGAACTCAAGTCTAACAGGGTTCCCCAGCCTCAACTAAAACAAACACTGCCAGCAGGAGTTTTTTCATACTGACTGTTTTTTTATTTTCAATCTCTTTAAACCCAGTTTTTGCCTTTTTTGATGACTACGCTTTGCCTTTTCTGTTGTGTAACCTCTATCTGTGGCCATTCTGTAAAAGTCAGTGAAGAAATATCCCTTATTTTAATCAAATGGGCCTTTTGCACAATGCATTTGGCGTGCAGGGTTTTTCCTGTGCTTAGTTGGCATTTCAGAAATCTCAGTCCTATTCCCTTCAATGTTAATGGACACATTTTAAAATGCTAACTACTGTGTTTGAGATGACACTGACATGTTTGTACATCCTGGTATTCATTGCAGAAAACGACCTACATTAAAGGTGTCATTGTAGAATAATTAAATGGTGTGTGTTATTTCATTAGCTGTTATTATTGTAAGAAAACACTTAGATAAAGCGAAAGTATTATCGATTTCCTACAAAATATAATGTGACATCGCAGAGAACTGGATGAGCGTCTTTTATTTTAAACAATTTATTTCAAATTAAATCATAAGCATATATTGTTTTTAATACTGTGCCATTTGCACACCAACACTTGCAGACATTAAAGATGTCTATTTTATTAAAATGCATAATTTAGCCTCATGAAAAACACAAAAAGTATAAAAATGTCATAGTGCATATCTTGTAGCAGGAACACTTCTCTCCATCCTCCAGCAGAGGGCGCCGGTCATCTGTCAGACTCACAGCGGCTGTAAGGAAAGAACACATCATTAGAACAGGAAGTCAAGATTCTCTACGATTACCACAGGTGGGAGAAGTACTCGAGTCAAAGTAGAAGTAACAGAGTGTAGGAATACTCTGTTACAAGTCAAAGTCCTGCATTCAAAATGTTACTCAAGTAAAAGTACAAAAGTATTAGCATCAAAATACACTTAAAGTAACAAAAGTAAAAGTAGTCATTGTGCAGATTAGTCAATTTCAGAATAATATGATATGTGTTATGATTGATCATTAAAGTGTTCTCAAAGCTGGTAAAGGTGCAGCTAGTTTGAATGACTTTGTATACTGCAGGGTAGCTTGTGAATTTACTCCAGGTGGAACTAAAGTCTGATTTAACACTTGATTATATTTCACATCATTCATCCAGATCTGTAAAGTAACTAAAGGTATTAAATACATGTATTGGAGTAGAAGTACACCATTACCTCTGAATTGTAGTGGAGAGAAACAAAGAAACATAACATGGAAATACTCTAGTAAAGTGTGATGGAAACTTCTGAAGCATTGGAGACGAAACTCAGAGAGACACGGGGAGAGCTGGAGCTTTGATGGCAAACACTAATGGTTTATTATAGAGTTACAGGCGGAGAATTGGACGAGACATGTGCTGCTGCCACGAGGTGACACAGCTGCTGCCAAACAAATTCTGAAGATCTCGTCTGCAGCTCGAGGTTTTAACTAGTTCAGAGTGTAATAATCAACATTCTTCATCAGCAAGACTAAACAAATATGGACCCTGAATCTAACTAGAGCTGTCGTCCATAGAAAAGAATATGTGCCAGGGAACCTACGTCCCAGAAAAGAAGGGCCTCTAGAGATGTCCCTGAACATTAAACTATCAAATGCCAGTTTGTGCGCATAAAGTGTGGTATCAACAATGTGCCCAAGCTGCCCCTCCCTAAGAGAGAGAGTAGCTATACCCAAGGCCCTAGACTACCAATGCTATGGGAAAAGAGACGGTGAAAGGCAAAACCGATGAACTGTGTCAAAGGTTAAATACCTAAGGAAATTATTCCCCAACATAAAGCACAAGTATCTCAAAATTGTACAGATTTAACAGATTCACATGATCATTCAAAGGTCCCCTATCATACTGTTTTTCTTCAATATATTATAGGTCTCAGATATATACAAACATGTCTCTGAAGTGTTTGGCTCCAAACACCAAACAGATCATTGCAGCATTACCCATAATCCCCTCTGTTTCAGCCCTGTTTCAAAAGTGCTGATTCTCTGTATGTTACTTTAGATGAAAATAAGGAGCCCCTCCACACGCACCTCTGAGAGATATTTGGTTAAAAAGAACACAATGGTGCTCTAGGAGGAGATTCAGGTGATAAGGGCGGGGGGTTACCTTGGTTGTTGATTGGCTAATGGTTACACAAGCCAAAACATCGTTATGACATCATTAAGCCCATTTTCAGACAGGTTTTTATATAAATGGGTCAGGACAAAAAGAGAGAGAATCTTTTTTCCTGAAACGTTCAGAGTCTCTTTACACAGAGGGGACACATGTTGATGTCGAAGAGACATGAAGAAGAGGATTTTGCATAATAGGTGACCTTTAAGAACAGTACTTGAGTAAATCCACTTAGTTACTTTACACCACTGAACATTTCTAATCGGAGAAGTGTCTGAATTAGGATCAATCAATCAATCAATGTTTATTTATATAGCCCAATATCACAAATGTTACATTTGTCTCAGGACTTCACAGTTTGTACAGAATATCAGTATGACAATACGACACCCTCTGTCCTTAGACCCTCACATCGTACAAGGAAAAACTTCCAGAGAAAACCCACAGTTTAAAGGGGAACATGGGAGAAACCTCAGGGAGAGCAGCAGAGGAGGGATCCCTCTCCCAGGACGGACAGACGTGCAATAGATGCCGTGTGTAAATCAAAGAGATAATACATTTACAACATAGGTAGACCAAATGTTTGGAAATGCATGTGTCTGTAATAAGAAGATGAATCCACGAGGATGTCAGCAATCTTGTGGGAGCCATCAGGATGCCCTCACAACACATAAAACCCTACTATTGTTTTTGTTATGCTTCTGTTTTTACCCCTTTGTCTCCACAGGCGCCACAGAGGCAGCCGAACAGCCCGTTGATCATCTGGATGGCGCAGAGGATCAGCTGCAGGCCGCTGGTGACCAGCAGGGTGGCGAACAGCCCGATGTTGAACTGCACAATGTCCTTAGGCTCGGTGCACACGCCCCACCACGTGCTGTCAGTCAGGTAACTTTGGTCACTATGGGAAACAGGAAGCCACTCATCAGCAGGGTTGGGAGGGTTACTTAAAAAGGTATTTGGTTGCAATTACTAGTAACCGAAGAACCAAGATATTGAGTATCAAAATGTGTTTTCTGTCAGAGATTGTATTTATAGGGAAAGCTGCCTTTCATGAAGCATATTCAGGCAGTAGCCTACACACCAACAAAGAAAGACATGAACACATACTACAGTTAAAAAAGGAGAAATAATATCTGAGCTGACAGAAAATGCTCGTTTATTTTAATACATACAGTTAAGCTCACACACACTATTTTATGAGCATATGCTTCAGTAATAAATCAAATTCAGGCGTATAGATTCACACTTACAGTATTAGCTTACAGAAGAGTACAGTTTACAAAGAAGAAATTCAATCTGCTCCTTTTAAAACAAACACGTTATAGTCTTTTTAGTTTTTTAGTAACATTTTAATCCTGTATCCTGATTACATCATCCTGTTACACGTAATCTCCCAAAACCTGGGCCCAGGAGTTCAAAACTTTTAATCTCAATCAGATCCGATCCAATTTTGAAATCCCATTTTTTGTGATCCAGGATCAGACAAGTCGGCCAGTTTTTCTCCCTGGAGTTCAAAGCAATTCAGGATAGGATCACCCTGATCCAGACTACGATTTTTCAAGATGACTAGATCCTGAATATCAGTGCTTTAATCCTACCGATCGCCATCTAGTGGATATGAAAAATAATACAAGGAAGACAAGAGACCACATTGCAGAGACATCTATAATGTTTAATTATATTTTTTTATTTGAAAGGTGATGACAGATGATGGACTTTTTTTTTGTTGAAGATATTTTTACTTTAATCTAAATTACATTTGTGATTGACAATCTTTGCTGTGATACTTTTATGAGCATAAACATTTATGTCATCAACATTTGGTTGAAAACAAAATAGGCCACCACAAACGTGAGCAAAAATGGAAAAAATAAAATGTATTTCCCATAAAGGCTAAAAATTGTATATTATTTCAGTCAACAAACTTTGCCATCTTATTTAAATTGAAACATATTTTAAAATAAATTGTACAGTACATTTTGCTCTGGTAATCCACTGGAAATCCACCCCTTTGGTGGGATCAGGATAATCCAGTTTCTTGGGATCAAACTGATCCCAATCCTGTGTTGTCGGTTTGAACTACCCATTTTGAAGATTTGATCCAGATTAAAGCTTGGATTGGATTTCCTGATCTGATCGGATATGAAAGTGATACTAATCCTGTTTTTCAGTTTTGAACTCCCCAAAATCCAAATCTGATCTGATCAGATAGGGATTAAAAGTTTTGAACTCCTGGGCCCTGGTGATCAGGACTTTAGAACGTTATTAGAACCTTCTGATAACAAATGTCATCAGAACTTCAGTGTCTATTTCTATTCTATTCTATTTGTATTTACTTGCACTATTTTAACTATGTTATCAGTGTTATTGTGTTGCACTGTTGGAGGAGCCTGTGATCTAAGATTTTCATTGCTATATCTGTAGCTATGTACACATGACAATAAAAGCCTTGAATCCTTGAATCTTGAAAGAAGTGCCTCACCCGTCTTTGAAAGGTGTCGACCAGATCAGAATGACTTTGCAGAGAGGTCCATTCTGCAGACCGACCACCGCCACGATGAAGCTGTACAGCGCGCCGGCCACACCCACCGCAGCGAAGGCAATGGAGAGGAACATCTGCAGGAGGCAGGGCAAAGGTCAGAAACGTCTCTGTGCAACACATCGCTCATTTATACTGAATGATTCCCCATGTTTACTCTTCCACTCCTTGCTCACATTTTTGTCGGGCAATTGATGAATTAGTAATTTATGTGTTTAAGGAGGACAGGCACGACTTTTGTTTTTCTCGAATTCCTCACATTTCAACTCTCACAGCTGCTTTTCACAACACTTACAGGGTGAGTGACAGGCTGCACAAAACCCGCCGAGACATGTTTCTCATCAGCGAGGTTGGTTGGTGACATTTGTTTTATCTGAGGCAGGTTCCCATACTATTTCCTGTACTGCTATTATTATATACACTTCTGCAATTATACGGAATAGGTTATCAGAACCTCTTAAAAGCTCTAAAAACTTGCAGGTGTTGAACTTTAAATATTCTTGTTGTGAAGGCTCAATCATGTATTACAAGATCATGCTTTCCTACCTACTGTCACGATATTCATGTTATGTCACGTTTTTATGTCTAGGTTTGGGTGTTTTGCTGTTCTCCCTGTTATGTTTTCCTCCTGGTTTATTGTCTGGTCCTTTTCCCTGTGTTTTTCCTCCTGTCGTTAGTTTCCCTGGTGTGTCTAATTGTCTGATTGTGTTCACCTGTGGCCCTTGTGTTTCTCCTCCCCTGCCCGGCTGTTTCTCGTCTTGTGATTACCCCTCCCTGTATTTTTAGTCTTGTCTCTTCCTGTGTTCGGTGTCGGTTCATTGTTTGTCTGTCTCCCTCCATGTTGGTCACGGTCAGTTCTGTTTGTTAATGCTACCTTGTGCTACTGGTGTTTTTTCGTGCCATGTTTATGTTCATCAGCTGTTAAATAAAGCTTGTTTTTGTTTTCTAGACCTTTTACCTTTTTATAGTCTGCACTTGGGTCCTGCCTTTTCCGCAAACCGTAACAGAATGAACCGACCCACTTTGGACTCAGCAGACTCTGATTATTTTGCTCTACAGGCGGAATGTCTTGGGTACTCTCTGGAGTACATTTTTTACACTTGGGATAACGCCTCATCTAGACGGGGTAGAGGGGCTGCGTTGAAGGAGGCACGTCAGGAGGTTGCTCGCAAGCCCTGGCTCAGGAGCATGTTGCCTGAGTGGCTACAACTTTTCACAAGTTGTCCTGATGACTTGTCCGAAGCCTCTAACCCTTCCCTGGGGTATGACCAGGCCTTGGGAGGCCCACGGATCCTTCAAAGAATCTCTAGGAGACGCAAGACCAAGATTCCAGCCCGTGCTCCAGTGGTTCCGGTTGTGTGTGTGTCCAGGGCCGGCCCTTGGCATAGGCAGTATAGGTGAATGCTAAGGGTGCATCAATCTATGGGGGGCGCCGAAAGTTAAAAAAACAAACAAAAAAGGTTTATGTGAAATAATTCTTTTTTTAAAATAATGGTTTTAGTGTGCAATTATAGGTTTTAATGTTGTATTTCTGTTAATTTAAAAATAAATCAAACTCCCAAAAAACGTATATAGGCCTACAGCTTTTATTAACATTGGAATTTACTGGAATTTCCAGTACACTTCCATTCACATTTTTCCTCATTGTTCCACAGTGTTTATCATCATGAAATTCATATCTATATATTTTATACTATACTTGCACTGCTTACCGTTTTCATACTTTATATATCTTAGCATATTCATACAGACTGTTGTTCATACTGCTCACAGGCTGCTGTATATATCTAGTGCAGGGGTCGGCAACCTTTTTGATATGAAGTGCCATTTAAAAAAAAAAAAAAAATGTATCAGCATGCCAACGATCGAGAATTATCAACGGGAGGGGGGGGGGGGCGGTTGAGGAGCTTGACGCTTGTGAACTATCAGCAGGAGGGCAGGGGAGCCTCGCTGCGGGGAAGCAGTGTGTGGACCTGTCAGCGCAACTTACATGATGCCGAATTTAACAAACACATTTAAATAATTGGTTTAAACGGCATAATAATAAGGACCATCGTCCGTTCTGTGATTCTCCAGAGCACACATGTTATGATATTAGGGTCATGCAGAGTGAGATGAGATCGCTGTCCCTTTAAGAGAGAGAGAGAGGGGTGTGGCTTGTGCATGTGTGTTTGTGGATGGTAGAGCGACAGTGAGGGAACGTGTGTAAGTTTCTGGAAGTGAAACGAGGAAGCAGAAAAACAGAGGTCTGTGATGTATTTTGTGAAACAGAAGAACAGCTAAATAAATGCAACGGCCT
Source organism: Notothenia rossii (assembly GCF_949606895.1). Taxonomy (NCBI): domain Eukaryota; kingdom Metazoa; phylum Chordata; class Actinopteri; order Perciformes; family Nototheniidae; genus Notothenia; species Notothenia rossii. The sequence goes on from NC_136907.1 coordinate 7,443,893, forward strand.
CCCAAGAAGAGCTCGCCTCTCTCCAGTCATTTAAGCTAAAGTGGGTTATTGAACCTGAAGCTAGTTGCTTCTGCCCTCCTCGACTACGGTCTGGGAGCCGACAGGAAAGTTCAACACACAGATGGCCAGTCCGCCCCTTTGTAGCATATTATTTTGATGAGAGATGAGCAGATCGCCACTGGGCTTTCAACTAAATACACAGCCACGCAAAAACTGCGGCATTTGTACAGCTCCTTATGGGTACTGCAATTAGTGAAGTGCTTTCCTCCGTGGTGAAACGATCAGCACGGCACCACGAAGGAAAGCGGCAGAAAGTCGCCTGAAGTTAAAGAGAGCAGGGCTGCGTTGCGTGCATGGCTTCCTTCTGCAGGTAACGGGGAGACGCGCTCTGGCGGCGCTCTCGTTCAGGATCCGACAATACAATTTAAATATTGTGCACACTTATTCCACTTATTTCTAGTGTGCCACTGGTTACGGTGCCAGGGGTTGCCGACCCCTGATCTTGTGTATTCATACCATTCACTGTTTATTCATCATTCAATTAATTCTATATTTTATTCTGTAGATTGTGTAGCCTACATTACTTTTCACTTTACTGCTTGTTGCACTCCTGGTTAGAAGCTAAACTCTATTTCGTCCGGCTGCGATCAGCTATTCTCGTCTACTTTCGAGGCGAGCCGCAGCTCGTCTCAAACAATCCTAGTGTCTGCATTTTGGGGGGGGGGGGGCGCCAGCAAAAAATTTGCCTAGGGCAGCAAATTGGTCAGGGCCGGCCCTGTGTGTGTCTACAGAAGGCCCAGTTGTGATAGACATGGCGTGTTTCTCAATTTCGAGTACGCTTGCTTGGTAGCACATCTTTCGACGATCTTGGTTCAGTAGCGAGGCAAGAATACTTCCTGGCATTCGAGTGGAACAGGCTAGCAAGTGTGCAGGTGTGCTCATATGAGAGGCCCCGCCTTACATTTTCCACCACAGATTTGGGGAAATTGGTCTGTGTGCAAAGCATTGTAGGGATTTTAAGACGGCGGAGTCTACACATTTGCAGCCTCGACATTTCTCCAAACGAAGTAGGCCTACGCCGGGCTCTGTAGAATTCCAAGTATGCTGGACATTGGAACAATACTTCGGTGGCACTCGATGACATAGTATGCTTGAAATAGTGGCTCTGGAGCAGCTTTACTCAAGATTGAGAAACACCCAGCATTCGCCACTCGTTTTTCACTGAACTCCTGAAACAGTGTTTTCAGACTCACCCCGCAGCGGTTCCCACAGCAGCCCTGCGTCCCCGTTAGGTGGATGTACAGCGCAGGGAGCAGCACCTGGAACAGGACAATAATACAAAACAATTCTTCATGTTCACTCAATTTTTAACTTGTAGGACAAGGAGCAAGCCAAAGTCATATATTTAGGTCTTGCACAGTTTTCAGTGGGTTCTGGGAAATAGCTGTAAGAGAAATGCCAACTGTTTATGGAATTTCGGTAAACAAAAACAGTGGGAAAACCCTAGAGGACATCCAAAAAAGGATCCCTGCTCTATTCCTTGGAAAAAGAGTAATAATAATAATAATAATAATGCATTTTATTTATATAGCGCTTTTCACAACAAGTTGATTAGCAGTTATTGCACAAATTACAAGGAACTAGTTAAAAGATAATGACGCACAATGGAAGAATATGGTAAAGGAAATGTAAAAAATAACCATGAAGTAAGAAACCAAGTTTATATCTTTGATGAGAGAGGGGGGAAATGGGTAAAGTAGAGAACAGAAAACATTAAGAGGGTTAAGTCATTGCAAAAAATGCAAATAAAAAAAGCTTGGTAAAGAAAGCAAGAGTTAAAAAGTAAAGTAAAAACGTCAAACTGCATTAAACTTATTACATGCGCACTGCACTGCTGTTAACATCCATTATTCGTTTGATTTAGTTTACATATCTACAATACTTTTGAGGCTGCACATTCCAGACACTAATTTAAGGCAGTGTGCGTCCCAGAGTCACGCCCTGCACAAACAGAGTAGAGGAAAAACACTCACCATTATTCCTCCTCCGATGAGTCCCCCCATGTACTTCACCTCCTCAGTAATGTGTCCATCTTGGGCGTACTTCACGTCCCCGCCGGGAAAAAACAGCACGATGTTACAGATGATGGATATAAATGCCAATGGATACAGAGTCATGGCAACGCAACGGGAACATTTTCCAGTGCACATGTTGTCAGAGTGGAAAAATAACTCAGCAAAGTTTGAGCTGCTTTCAGAGGGAGGTTCTGACAGAAACTGACCCAAAGACGGAAATGTGTTTGCAGTGGGCGCATAAACTAAATACTGGGAGTGATGGGTGTGGGAGGCGTAATGAGAAGCTGATAACTTGGTTAAACAGAGGCAGGGATAGGTCGCAACCAGTCTATGGTCGCAACGCTCTGTGTGACTCACTGTGGTGTCTTCTGTTGAATATGAGCCAGACAAGTTACCGCTTTCTCATAGGCTACTGCTGTTTAGTTAAGGTCCTACAAGGAGGTAATTGTAGTTAAATCTCCGTTACTTAGCTTGCTGTAATAATAATAATAATATATTCTCTTTCACATAAATAACATTCACAAAGTGCTTCACAAGAAAGAACAAAAGTTAAAATTAAGACCACAACATGAATACAGTAACAACATGAGGCAGAATTTAAGGTTAACATAAAAACAAAACACAGAGAGTCCAGAAAGGAACAAACATAAAAACAGAACACATCACTACATCTCAAAAGCCAATGTGAAAAGATGGGTCTTCAGTTGTAAATCTCAGTTACTTAGCGTGCTGTAATAGATCAATATTAAGTGCTACTAAAGAGGGGATTGTGAAAAGCATGATTTACTGAAACATGTTTCAACTCCACTATGTGTGTGGTATTCTGGTGAATGTTGACATTGTGCCTCAGGATCAGAGCACGGTTGGACTTTAGATCTGAAGTGTACACTTAGCAAGAACAATGTGTCATTGACATTCAACCCCAAAATGGTGATACTAGACAACATTACAGAGAGTTACATGCAAGAACACTTGTTTCAGTTCCTCTGCTGTTGACTGCGGTTTTGTGGAAATTGTGTCAGTAAGTTAAAGCAAGAAGAGCTTCCCAAAACACGTGCTGTCTCCAGGCAACACCAGGGCGAGGCTGTTAGTCTTCAGTGATAACGGTTGTAAATATTGATTAGTGTCCTTCCTCACATAAAGAGGAGAGTTGTTCCCATTTGTTATTAGCAACACAACCACCATCACTGACAACCAGGCCACAGGAGTTACAGATTTAACAGGATAAAGTTAGATATAAAAAAAATGGTAACAGTATTCCCTGTACAGCAGGGGAGTCAAACTACACAGTGGGCCAACATTTAAAAATGGGTACTATTCGAGGGCCGGACTGGTTCAATGTTTATTGCAAAACTTATTGAAATGAACTTATTGCACATATTAAACCAGGAACTAACAAAGCTTAAATTATTGCCTATAAAAACAACTTTAAACATTAAATAATCAGTTGCATTCATTTCTTATGGCTCTATCTGCAGCTTTTCCTCCGTCATTTCTTATGATTACATTTTTACACAGGCCAACAACAGCTTCAAAGAACAAACCAAACATGCCCTGTTGTCGTGAGAGAAAAAGTGCAGAAGGAAACATCCATGTAAACTCAGGGTGCTGCTCTGTGATGCTAGTTCAGATACTTGGCATCTCATCTTGGCTGCAAGTTCATCAATGTTTGGGGTCAGGCTCTGAGCTGAGGAGACCCTCAGGATGGAGTGAAGGTGTGCGTGCAATATACCAGTGGGCCAGATCTAATAGTAATTAGAAATTATCCTGCGGGACGAAATTAAATCCACCAAGGGCCTGATTTGGCCCCCGGGCCTTGAGTTTGACACATGTGCCTTAGAGTTACATAAAAGAAAGACGTCATCAGATTAGTGAGATTTCCCAAAAATGCTAGCAGTATTAAAATGTTACAAAAAGAGCATGTTGTGTTGTTTTTAAAGGATCAGATTGTATTTCTACTTTGTAAACTGTACTGTTCTGTATACTATACTGCCTGCATCTGCTTCATGGTTTTAACTTTCTTTGGTTCATTTGTTCTTTTTTAATTCAGCAGGTGAACCTATATGTTCATAAAATAGTGTGTATGAGCTTAACTGTATGTACATGTTCTGTCAGCTCAGATTGTGTCCCTGCTTTTTTAAACTCTAGTCTGTGCTCATGTGTTTCATTGTTGGTGTGAAGGACACATTTTTGATACCTTTGATATCTTGGTTTCCTCTTTTCTAAGGTCTCGTTGTTCTGTTATCTTACATAAATCATAGTAGTATCATAAATTGTGTATTGACATGTTCATCAAAGGATGAAAGTAACTACTCCTGTGTTAGGGTTAAACAGAAGTACATGTGCTGCATCATAAAATAAAGTGTGCCATAATCCACTTTCTCTCCCCGTTATCAGGCAATAAGCAGTGACATTTAGCTTAGTTTGTTTTGTTAAACAGCATTACACTGCTGGGAGAATCAGCAGGTGAATACGACACTTTAACCTTCCTGATATCTAACCTGTTGGCTCTCATAACAGTCAGCTGTTCAAAAGTAAATGTCCAACAAGTTGAGATAACTCTGAAACATTTGTATAGATAAAGATACTGTAACCGTATTGCTTTATTGCAGTCAACAATACAATGATGTAACTTGACAGTAAAACTTGACTATAATTAGCATTTGTATCTTTAATACACTGTAACATTGTAAAGCATAATTAAATTAAGCTAACGTTTTTAAAGTCTGAAAAAATACAGGACACAAGAGTATGGTGGAGTTTAGGGCCAGGGTAAAAAACGCATGCACAATTTATTTTAAACATTTCCAGAATTAAGTTGTTTTTCAAACTACATGCTATCGCTATAGCATTTAAATCTGCATTCAAATTACAAAACAAATGATCATATTATACCTGGCAAAATAATGATATCTGTCTTTATTCTTGACATCTTAACTCATTGCCTTTTACTCAAACTTCATCTCATAATTGTTCCTCTTTATGGCCCTAATGATCTTCCAACAGCAGTAAGTTATTAAAAGCCATGCAGCGTTTGATGCAGATGCAGCGAAGCAAACTTCTCCCAGCTTTCCAGTAGGTGGCGCCATTGAAATCTTCAGAAGTGGTATTAGTTCCTCCTGACTCATGGTTCCTGAATAAAAAAAAACACACATCAAATGTAAAAATAAACTGGTGGACAGAACTTTTTGAATCCATCTATCTGCTGCAGACGAATTAAGTTAAAAAAGAAGTAGAAAGAAAGTGAGGTCAAAGAAAACAATTTCTGCTAAAAAGTGAGCAATGATTGAGAGACCTAAACATTTCAGATGTGTGTTTCTCACACTGCTCTGTTACTTAAATTCATGTACCTTTGATATTCATGTTGTATCATCTTTGCTTTTAAATGAGTGTTTTTAAATGCCATTTCATAATATGTTTCTTAATGTCTTTCATTTTTGTGAAGCACTTTGAATTGCCTTGTGTCGAAAGGTGCTATGTAAATAAACTTGCCTCGCCTTGCTTATGATAGTGGGGCTTCATCCAGCTTGTTCTCGTTGTAGGCTCCAAACATGCAGCCAGCGAGGCCGTTGATTATCTGCGCGGCGCAGAGCAGCGCCTGCAGACAGCTGGTGGCCATCAGGGTGAGGAACAGCCCGATGTTGAACTGCACCACGTTCTTAGGCTCAACACACTTTGCCCACAAAGAAGAGTCGGCCAGGTAGGAGGTGTTACTGTGGGAAATAAGATGCTTAAATGACAACCACTTCATCGTTTTTAAAGGGGCCCTATTCTGTTTTTGGAGGGTTTCCTTTTCATATAGTATGTTTTAGGTTTTTGTGCATGTAAATGGGCTGCAAAATTCCATCACCAGACACTTTATTAACGCTGCTATGGACAGTCTTGCACTACTAAATTCTCAAAGATATTGAAGTGACTGTTATTTTGTATATATTGATTGTAGTGCTTTTATTTAGGTCTTAATGTGTGCATAAATGTTTCTTTTGATTGTGTATATATAGGTATAAACATATTTGCATACATATTTATTTTTGTATTTAGGATTGTGAGAAACCGTGTTTCGAGCTCTCTGTCTGTAAAACAGAAACTGGAAGATTGACAATAAAGTTGACTTTGACTTTGACAAAGGCTTAAGTTTCCATCAGAGGGAGAAACGCCTCCATTGGACTCCTTTGTTTACTTCCGTAACATAGTGACATCACTTAGTAACAATGGCTAACGCTCCAACATATTGTACATGATAGGCTAAGGTGCGGGACATCTGTAAGCGGTTGACCAATCACAACAGAGCCGGCCAGTTAACCAATCAGAGCAGACTGCGCTCTGGTTTCAGACAGAGGGTGAAAAGAGGTGCTGCAACACAGGCAGTATGAGGAAAATAAAGAGCTTTTTGAACATTAGAGCATGGAGACATGTCACAGTAGAGACACTAAATACTATAATATGAACCTGAAAATAAGCATAATATGTCCTTTTTAAATCGGAAATCTGTTCGTAACCTGTGTTTGAAAGGTGTCGTCCATTCGCCGTCAGCGTAGCAGAGGGGCCCACTGTTCAGACCGATCAACGCCACAATGAAGCTGTAGAAAGCGCCGGCCACCCCCACTGCAGCGAAGGCAATGGAGAGGAACATCTGCAGTCAAATGACAAAGAAAGGTCAGAGATTTAGATGTTAAAGGTCACCTATTATGCAAAATCCACTTCTTTATGTCTCTTCTACATCAACATGTGTCCCCTCTGTGTAAAGAGATTCTGGAAGTTTCAGGAACAAAGATTCTCTCTCTTTTTGTCCTGATCCATTTCTATAAAAACCTGTCTGAAAATGAGCTGATCAGATTTTGGCCACTTTATGATGTCATAACGATTTTTTTGGCTTGTGTAACCATTAAGCAATCACCAACCAAAGTAACCCCCTCCCCCCCCCGCCCCCCACACCTTAGCACCTGAATCTCCTCCTAGAGCACCATTGAGTTCTTTTTAACCAAATCTCTCTCAGAGGGGCGTGGGGAGGGGCTCCTTATTTTCATCTAAAGTAACAGACAGAGAATCAGCACTTTGGAAACAGGGCTGAAACAGAGGGGATTATGGGTAATGCTGCAATGATCTGTTTGGTATTTGGAGCCAAACACTTCAGAGACATGTTTGTATATATCTGAGACCTATAATATATTGATGAAAAACAGTATCATGGGGGACCTTTAAAATATTTTCAGTTGGTATCATTATACCAGTGGTTTTTCTGGTTGAACCGACGCCATTACGATAGAAATGAGTGTGCTTTTTAAGAAAAGTAAGAAAAGGGGAAACTAAATGTGCATCTTCATCCCTTTATCGAGAATTCATGTTCTGCAATGGTGATGCAGCATTATGCAGCATATTCGTTTCCTTTTTTTGTATTGAGTCATTCTCCGCTTGATTAACCTCCATCGAACACTTGAATCTAGTAGAACGTTCTTCTTCCCCGGAGAAAAATAGATTGACAAAACAATGTGAACTCAAGGCGCTCTGACTACTGACTCCGACTGACTCACCCCAAAACGATTCCCACAGCAGCCATTATCTCCAGTGAAGTGGATGTAAATCGATGAGATCAACACCTACGGAGGAACACATTAATTGTCAGGGAATAAGAGGACGCCATTGTGTGAAAACATGTTCAAAATAGCAAATGACATTCCTTAAAAAAAAAAAAGATCCGCACCGAAGAAACCTTTTCACAGTCCGTTTAGAGGGATTCCTTTTCAAACCTTTCTTGAAAAAGGAAGTCTTGGTGCCTCTTGACGGTCTCTTACACCAGAATGGGATACATGTTGACTATAGCTAGTTAAGAAAAACACATATTTTGACCAATTTAGCCCCAAATTAGGACTAACTTACTGAAACCAATTTAACAAACGCTATAGAGAATGTTGTTCATTTACCATAGGCAGCACAACTCTGAAACAAGTTACATCTATTCCAAAGTCACCTCCTTCAGACGGTACAGCCACCACGGCCCCTGGTAGACCACCAAACAATACTGACTGTGACAATCTCGTGCAATAACGCTGCTACCGTATGTGCGATATAGGCCTACACTCTTTTGCATTCACAGTTGCAGCAGAACGCAGTCGTTATTCTGCTGCAACTTCACTCAGCAATACAACGTGCAATACATGCATTATACACAAGCTTATATACATTCATAATTTCACTTCGCTTTTAAAATGTGCACCTATTAGTCCTTATTTTAATTTGGACTAATATGGGCTTGTCTCTATTTTGTCTTTTTATTTGTTTGCCTTTATTCTGCTGTCTGTTTCCACTCACCATGATTCCTCCTCCGAGGAGCCCCCCCATGTATTTCACCTCCTCGGTGATGAGGCCCTGCTGTGCGTACTTGACGGACCCGTCGGGGAAGAACAGCACGATGTTACAGAGGATGGAGATGAACACGAACGGATACAGAGAAAAGGCGATGAATTTGGAACATTTTGCAGTAGACATCTTGTCAGAGTGGTTGTTGACTAACGGCTGCACTGACTCTTCTGCTCTATTCCTTCCTGTTTTTAGAGAAGACAAGTCCCCTGATGGTGAGGGAGGTGTGATAAGTTACACACGCACTTCAGTTATTTATTTGAGTAATTTTAATTTAGCATATTTTGCACTATTCTTACTTAAATAGGGGGGGGTATCTGTCATGTGTGTGTATATTTTATATGTTTACACCGTCTCCCCTCATTTCATGCAATGCAATTTTCTCTGTAAAAGATGAACTACCTGATTAATCATCCCTAATATATATATATATATATATCTAACCAGGGAGTCAAACCTGCAATGAATGCATGCATCATAAAATGTAATTGATGGCTTTAATGTCGGAAGATGAAAACTTAGAAATAATAATAATAATAATAATAATAATACATGTGACTTGAATAGCCCTTTTCTAGAAACTCAAAGACGCTTTGACAGAGAATAAAATAAATAAATTAAAAAAACAAACAAAACAAACAAAGACATACAAAAAGAGATAAACAAAACAGAAAATAGGGGGGGGGGGGGGGGGGTCAGTGGTTGAATGCAGTGTTGAACAGGTGGGTTTTGAGTGATGTTTTGAATGCTGTGAGGAAGGAAGAGTCTCTGATGGATTGGGATAGTGAGTTCCAGGGGGTGCGGGGGGGGGGCAGTAGCAGAGCGGAGGGAGCGAGTGGGAGTGTGTCTGTGGAGGAGGTCAGTCAGGTAGGATGGGGCCAGGTTATGGAGGGCTTTGTATGTCATCAGGAGGATTTTGTACTGAATTCTCTGGGGGAGGGGGAGCCAGTGGAGCTTGATGAGGACGGGGGTGATGTGGTCACGGATTCGGGTGTGGGTGAGTAGACGGGCGGCGGAGTTCTGGATGTATTGAAGTTTGTTGAGGATGTTTGCAGGTGAACCATAGGAGGCTGTTGCAATATGGAAGTTGTCTTTTGTATTGTTTAAGTGTAATGAATTTAGGATTCCCTTATAAATGATGTTAAGGAATGTATTTATTCAATTATTTCTTTGTATAAGTCCCCGCTGCAATTTTTTTTTTTTTATCACGTTATTGTGCAAAATCTTGAATATGTATTGTCACCTATATTATTATGATTATTATTTATTTATTTATTTGATTTAAGTGAAAAATAAAACTTCTTCTAAATGTAGTTATAAAGAGATTTCGTTTTAATGGCCTATTTTTCACATAAATAAAATTGAAAACACAAATTAATATTTTTGCATTTTCCTATAATCTGTTTTTTTAAGGAAGGAGAGCAACAAGTAATTTAAATGGCCCTTTCTTCACATGGGGGGAAAAAGCTAAAACTTTACACCAAAAACTAATCAAGTCACGTATTTATATTTAAAATAATGAATACATCATATTAATAATAAAGGTTGTTTGTATAGTTCATTGTTAAAGTTACAAAATGATTAACAAAATATATATTCAGCTATCATTATTTAAGATGCCTATATTTAACAGCAGGACACTGGACAGGGGAGCCTATCAGAGAGAGAGAGGGGGGTCTTCAGAGGTCAGGGCACCCTCCGGCTCCTCTATAAACACCGGGGATCCTCAGAGTCCCTCCCCCAGGCACAGAGCACCAGTCCCGGCTGCAGCTCCACCATGGCCCCGTCTGCCTTCAAAAACTTCCTGGTTACTTTTTTAATGCCAGAAAAATGTTACGAGAGGTTTTTCGTCAACTTCCACATGAACGGTGAGCTCCTCGTGAGGACTTTTTGGAACGAAGACTGTTTATTAATATATAAACAGTCTCTGGGGAAATCCTGCAGAAATCTCCAGATGTGAGGAGGCGTTTCTTCTCTAGCCTAGCACTGTGTTTAGCGTTTTTACAAACTGTGATATAATGTGTTAAATGTGGCTATTATTTCCGTAATTCGTCTACAAAATCCTGTTTAATGCAAACTAAAGCAGGGGTGTAAAATAACTAGGTACATTTACTCAAGTAGGCTACTGTGCTTTGAGGTACTTGTACTTTAACTGCGTGTTTACATGTTATGCTACTTTGTACTTAGTTCTACTTCACCTCAAATCAGAGATAAATCGTGTACTTTTTTCCTCCACTACATTTATGTAATATCTTTAGTTACTTTACAGATCTGGATGAATGATGTGAAATATAATCAAGTGTGGAATCAGACTTTAGTTCCACCTGGAGTAAATTCACAAGCTACCCTGCAGTATACAAAGTCATTCAAACTAGCTGCACCTTTACCAGCTTTGAGAACAGTTTAATGATCAATAATTATAAAACACTTCATATATTATTCTGAAATGGACCAAACTGCAGAATGAGTACTTTTACTTTTGGTACTTTAAATATACTTTTGTACTTTTACTTGAGTAACATTTTGAATGCAGGACTTTTACTGTAACAGAGTATTCCTACACTCTGGTACTTCTACTTTTACTCAAGTACAAGATCTGAGTACTTCTCCCACTTCTTATTGTTTTTAATATTTGTTTGTATCTATGTTTCAGGGGCTTGCCTTAGGTTTGTGATGAGCAGAGTTATGGGATTTTTGATCTTACTGGACACTCTCCTGGGTAAGAAGATAAGCCTTACATCTGATGTAATCATGCAACAGTAACAAAGAAGTCTGTCCTCTCCATAATGATTGATCAATGGCCACCACAGTGATGAGTCACAAACTCTTCTGATAAACTGTTGTGTAACGCTGAACCCTGTAGATCACCATGTCAACATCAGGCCTGCTGATGGCATCACAACATCACTGCATTTAAATATCTGAAATGCAGAAACAGTGACATCTCTAAATATCTCTTAGAAGCTGAACCCTGCCACTGCAAAAATAAAGTAGAGCATTGTATCTGGATACTAAGAAGACATACAGTACTGTACTGTGAGTTTTCCATGACCTACTATACTCCACCCTAAATTGCTCCTGTGGGTATTGCCAACAGTATTTAATGTATTATATACGTAACATGTAATGTAAAGCACTTTGAGGACTGGGAAAAACTCTAAAAAGAAATACCATTAATTATGATTATACTGTTTCATGCCATACTCTATTATGACTTTAAAGTGAGATGTTATGACGTACTATACAAGTACTTTTTTACATTAAACTATACTACAACTTTTTTGGGAAATTTGTATGATATACTTTATTTTTTAACTCATTTTTATTGCATATGATGCTATGCCTTTTTATGACTCTTTTATGGCTAACTGCTATATGATGAAAATACTATATTATGACATTAGCTGTGACGTACAACAATCTTTCATATTTCCACATTCTTTTTAATAATAATTATAGAATCTTTAATGGTCACACGTGCAGAGCACACACAGTGACATTTGGCCTCTGCTTTTAACCCATCCTAGTACCAGGAGTCTAGTACTAGGAGCAGTGGGAAGCTATTGTACAGCGCCCGGGGAGCAATGGGAGTGAGGGGGGAAGGGGGGTGTCCGGTGCCTTGCTCAAGGGCTCCACGGCAGGGCAGGAGGTGAACTGGGACCTCTCCAAGTAGCAGTCCACACTCCATATTATAGGTCTGGTCGGGGACTTGAGCCGACGACCCGACAGCTCCCAGTCCAAGCCCCTACTGACTGAACCACACATAATAATAATAATAATGATAATAATAATAAGAAGAAGAAGAAGAAGAAGAAGAAGAAGAAGAAGATGAAGAAGAACCTCCCCCTCAACGAAATACAGACAATAATTGCAAATCAAGAGCGAAATGTTTCCGTCTTCCACTGCAATTGTTCAATGTTTTACTCATTTGTAAAGATATGTATTGTTAATCCTGACACTGACTGCATGTTGTGGTCTCTGTGCAGCGCAGCTCCCCCAGCTGCTGAAGATATTGTGGAGGAGAAGTGCAGATGGTCTGAGTCTGACCTCCGCCCTGCTGCAGCTCTACGCCTTCTCCTGTCCTGTCGTGTACGCCATAGCACACCACTTCCCCCTCTTGTACGTATATAGCATCGAAATAACACAAAAGAGTTCTCTGTCTGATTCACTGGTAGATCAGACCACAAGTCATTAATTAATCAGTTGCATGTTACTCATTATTCCTCTTACTACTGTGTCCTGAGTTGAGATGCATTCACTTTACCGTTTACATCTATTTCTGTGATGCTATTAGTATACTCCGATGTCAACAACAAGCCCAACATCAAAGCGCGTTTCAGCAGTTATTTCCTCAGCTAGCTTCAGTTTATGAATATGACTCACTGTTTGAACAAGCCACTGGGTGTGCACTGATGACATCAATTCAAACAAATGTACACTCCTTAATGTCAATCCGCCAAGTTAAACAGGAAGTCTGTTAATGTTCTGGAGAGAAGGACACATACCTGCCAACCCTACCGATTTGGGCGGTAGTCTACCGCTTTTGACATGTTTCTACCGCCTTCCGACTCAGCTGGTTTTCTCTACCGATTTTCGATCTTCCCAAACTATAACAAATAAAAATGACACTCCGTAGACACTGGACTCGACTTTTGGCGGACACCGTTTGCAGCGTGATCGCATCATACAAACAGTCCTCTGTGTTTCTGAAAGAGAAACAACGTGCAGACCGGGGGTAACGTTGCCTTTCCTCTGCACCCCCGGGGCTGATGGGTAATCACCCCCAATTAAGTGAGTGAGGGAACAGAGACGAGGCATTTGAGTACTGCAGGATTTCCCCGTTAATATCAGTGTCTCAAACAGTTGGCGACTGAAAGACATCCAGTGTTTGGTCTTTTCCGGAAGCATCCTACAGTGTCTGAACTGAAAGAGGACCACAAACACACACAAAATATAATACAATTTTGAGATTTAGGGATATTTATCTCCCATTCTTTAACTTTTTCTGTCATTTTCAACACCAAACATGTCGTTAATGTCTCTGTTTAGTGAACTACAGCAATCTGAAAGCCTGTACATTATTTATATCACACTTTATCAGTAGAAAAATGCAGGAAATTACTTTTTTAATGCAGTATTTTCTGATCTATGGCGCAACACAAAGATATTTTGCTCTGTGCAAACCTTTGACTCTAATATATCAACAACATGAAACAAGAATATGAGCCTGGCTTTATCCAATGTTCACACAAGAGTTCTACATCCTGACACATCCTTCATCTGCACTGTCTCAACTGAAAGAGGACCAGAAACACATTAAAAAATATTATAAAATGTGGAGACTTTGGGATATTTATCTCCCATTCTTTTACTTTTCGGGCATTTTACAGACCAGACATATCGTTGATGTCACTGTTTACCAAACTACCACTTTTTCTGAAAAATGCATAAAATGATGCAATACATGTTAAATACTTGGTTTATACATGTGATTACTGGGGTTCCATTTCTTCTGATTACCTCATTTGGGCGTGCACATTTGCCGCGTGCAAACCTACCTCTTTTGGATTTGGAAAGGTTGGCATGTATGGAAGGATGTTTCTCTGAGAGCTTTTGTCTGCAGCTGACTGTATATCTGTTATTATACTTATCATAGATGTGTTTTACTTCTTCGCAGTGCCTGGGGTGAGAGGCTCATCACGTTGACCCAGACTGCCGCCATTGTCTTCCTCATCCTGTATTATCGTGGCCGAACCCTCCCAGGTTAGCGCACACTCAAGCACAATTTTTCTTATTTCATATTCCAAAATATGAATGTACTTTTAATGCATTTTTTTTTAACGGGATGCCGGGGGGGGATGTGGTGCCATGATCTGGTGTGTGAGGAATCTGGCGGCTGCATCTTCTACCCCCCCCCCCCAAGCTTTGTCATTACAAAATAATGCCTGTTATGATCACTTTAAACCATTTCCTTTCATAGTTTGTTTTCCAATCCTTTGTCATTACTTACTTTTTTATCCAAAAATGATAGCCTCAATACATTGCCTACAATTGTTGATGTTGAACACCTTTCAAAAACCACACCACCTTTTGTCAGTACAGTAGTTACATTTAAGAACCATTGAAATAGCTTCTGATTAGGTTTATCTAGATAAGTGTTTCTCAAACTTTTTCATACCAAAGACCACTTAACCAATAAAAAAACACTCGCGGACCACCTAACTCCACAAATATCCCAAATCACATCCTTTTTCTAGAACAGATTACAAATCGCCTGAAAATGGTACAAGCAAGAGGCAACATGTGTGATGAAGGTGTTGCGCTGGGCTTGAAACTTAAGCTCGCTTCATTGCGGAGATATTCCCGCGAGAGTGCGGAAATCTTAAATGTATTTATTTATTTCAAATGTGAAATTTTACCAATATACTCACGGACCACTAAGGGGCGCTCACGGGCCACCAGTTGTCCGCGGACCCATTTGAGAAGCACTGACTAGATGAAGCCTCAGCAAGGCCTTCATGCCTTTTTCAAGCTTAAACACTCTACAGAGTTATTCAATAAAAATGTATATAGTCAAAAGTCATAACTGTATTTTCACAGAAGGTGACTTTTGTAGAGTCATCAGTCACATCAATCATTAAGAAGTCAAATGCTTTATTGAAAAATGAAAAGCTCCTGTGCATCCTGTATGAGTATATTAATAGTATTTATATTTCTGCTACTAAAACGCTTGTGTTGTTCAGTCTGATGTTTATGTGAAGAAGGGTTTATCAGTGACTCATAAAGTCTTCCTGTTTAATTCTTTGCTCAATGCTTTCGTGGAGCGCCCTCTTGTGGTGTTATCTTGTGTCTCATAAACTTCTCAGAGGGACCTTGTGTTCAAAGAACACATTTCACTGAGTTAAAGAGGACATGTTGTGCTCATCTTCAAGTTCATATTTGTTTTTTGTGCCTCTACTGTTTAATGTTTAAAAAGGTCTTCCTGCACTGCCTACCTCTTTTCCCCCTCTGTCTGAAACCAGAGCTGGTTTTCAGTGTAGCCTTTTTTTTTCTTTGTGCAGGAAATTCTTTATTCATTCCTGTTATTCTCTTTTCATGGCAGGAATTCTGTTCCTCTTGGCTTTCGGAGGGGCCATTTTCCTTCTGGCGTCCTATGCAGCGGCAGCAGTCGTCTCAGCGATGCAGGCCTCCTGTTTGCCGGCTTTAATAGCAAGCAAGGTAGCAACTCAAACATATCTCTGCAGCTCAATATGTTTGCTGTCCTATGACCATTACAACCTGTATGGAGGTAGATTTGTTTCAATTATTATGTATGAACAGACCAATAATGCGTGAAATGTGTTAATGTAAAACACCTTCCACAAATGCATAAGAAAAAATTATTTCTCTGTCTAAAAATATTTAGCAAGTACACATACAAAACTACAAATGCACTTGCACTATTTTATGTGTTGCACTGTTGGAGGACCTCAGATCTTCATTGTCATAACTACACGGTAGCTATTGTACAAATGACAATAACAGTCTTGAATCTGGAAAATCATGCAGTAAAATCTATGAATTCTCTAATTATAAAATACAACTAAACAAATCACACTCGTGAATATCTTTCTAACATCTCTGTTAGTGGATCACTTTTTTTACACACATGGCTTTTTGAGACAAACTAAAAGTAAGCATGTAAAATGTAAATCTATCAGAGGACAGAGAATGTATTTGCTGTTATCGTTGTTTCCAGGTCTTCCAGGCTGGAACAAACCACAGTAACGACAGCACGGGCCAGCTGTCCTCTCTGTCGGTGCTTCTGTCCTGGGCCGGCTCTCTGGGATTCATCTTTGTGTCTCTACAGGTACGCTCACACAGAAACACAGCATGCACTATACTCCAATCTCTCATGGTTACCTTTACTAACTGCTCCAAACTGTGTCTTACAGGAGACAGGAAACTGGTTAGCCACGGTGTCCCACACTCTGTCAGCCTGTCTCAGCTGCGTCCTCCTGGCTCAGGTCCTCTGCCCTGATGCCACCAAGAAGAAGAGCGAGTAGAGGTGGAGGACAGTGATGAACAAACACTCATGTGCAAATCCTTCCTGTCCTTTGAGGAAATGCTTTGGGATTCTGAGCCAGATGTTGGAATAAGAATGGCTACAAATACAGCACAGATGTAGCAGGAAATGTTTACAGTACAGAACACTTTTTGTATATATATATATATATGGCTGTATGCTACATTAAGATATTTCATATTGACGATATATTATGCTAATTTCCAGGTGCATATTTGTATTTCTTGCCTCTACATGTCTCCATGCTTTAAGGTTCAAAAAGCTCTTTATTGTTCTCATACTGCCTGTGCTGCTGCACCTCTTTTCACCCTCTGTCTGAGACCAGAGCCCAGTCTGCTCTGATTGGTTAGCTGGCCAGCTCTGTTGTGATTGGTCAACTGCTGAGAGAAGTCCCGCTCCATCACGTACAATGTGTTGGACTTCCTGTTTAGTGTCTGGATCGTTTATGTCCCATTCCACATATCTCCATCATGTATTATGATTGTATTTGAAACTGTTTGTGAATAAAATGCATTGAATGTAACGTCATAAAAGTTAGTTTAGTATGTCAGAAATTAATTATGGTATATTATGTCAACAAAGTATAGTATTTCCTCCTAAGCACCCGTTTTTAATTTTGTATGCAAGTAGCTTTCCATTAACAGGTTTATATGCTTCACGCCCGCCGTCAAACGCTCACTGTTGCTCGGTAACACTGGATGTTTGCAGGAGCTCAGCCAAGACACACTGAGGTAACCGTGTTGACCTTGTTTGTGTTTTCTGTCCAACAGCTCACAAAATGAGATATCACAAGATAATAAACCATTTCTTTATTTAATTATGCTGATTATAATTGTCTCTGTAATAAACTGTAAGATTTAAAAGAGCTGTCACCTTCACTCACCTTTGTGTCGGCACTGTGAAGACCTTAGTCGAGCATTATCAAGGTGTACATACAAAGCTGACCTCCTCCAGTTTGCTCTTTGTTTGCCTTTCACACAGCATTAGCCTTGTGCACCATGCCATGGTGACCCAGCTGACACGAGACATGTGACGTGTCATACACACAAAGAAAACCTGCAAGTGAATCGAGTGAAACTACAATGACTAAATACAAACAAAATATACAAAATTAAAGCCTGTTGTTGCACACATGTGACATGATATATACACATTACTGCAAGTGAAAAAACAAAACCCTGGTGCCTGCAGGTAGATCAAATAATAGTTAATAGTTTCTTTGTGTTTTTCATCACCATTTGTATCTTACTATATCAGTGGTGGCATTTATTCAAGTATAACATGTACTTGTACTTTACTTTGATATCTTATTTATACTTCTACTTCAGTACCATTCATAGGGAATATTATGCTTTTTAGTCCACTACATATCATTTACAGCCTTAGCTACTTTAAGTAAATATTTGTATTAAGAAATGTAATGTTTTTATTTTAAATTAAACCACAGTTCATACAAGAACAGTTTCTAATCGATTGATTGTTTTAGGTTTTTCTTTAGATACTTTGAGTGCATGTATGCTCAAATGTAAATTTCCCCTACTGTATGTGGGACGAATAAATGTATTCTGATTTCAATTCAGGCTTTTCAATTGGAATAAAGTATGTTCACAGTATGGTATTTACACTTTTACTAAAGTAAGGGATCTAAATACTTCCTCCGTCCACTTGCCTTCTATCTAAATAAGTGCACAGGTAAATATAACGGTAATGCAAAATGATTGATGCCCTAGCTTTCCTTTCATATTTCAGAACATGCATTTTCTTTGTTTCTAAAATAACCTCAAAAATAATTGTGCATGTTAAGCCCAATGTGATAATGGCGTCACCTGATGAGTGCTGTAACTCACAGTGCTGCACTCTCTGTTCTCCAATTAGGCAATAGGTTGGTGGGGAAATTCATCAATTGCACAATTGTGAATTTAGTCAGAAGATCACAGTCATTCTGGTAAACTGGAGGAAATTAACCTCCAGCCAAAACTCCCCTCGGGCTCATCACGTGACGTATTTCAAGTAAAAGAGTCCGTATTGAAGTTATAGTTTAGCTATGTTGAATGAGGTCAAACAATAACTAAAACAGGACTAAAAGAATATCTGAGCCTTACTCACCCTCTCTCTTTTCCACACAAATTAACTACAGCAAATGGCTTCATCATCAGAATCTGACATCGCCAACTTGGACAGTGTGGCACGTAAAACAAATGAAATCTTTTACAGCTGAATAATTGTTATTAAAGGCTCAGTCGAGGCCACATGTGTCAAACTCAAGGCCCGGGGGCCAAATCAGGCCCTTGGTGGATTTAATTTCGGCCCGCAGGATAATTTTTAATTACTATTAGATCTGGCCCGCCGGTATATTGCTCTCACACCTTCACTCCATCCTGAGGGTCTCCTCAGCTCAGAGCCTGAGCCCAAACATCGATGAACTTGCAGCCAAGACGAGATGCCAAGTATCTGAGCTAGCATCACAGAGCAGCACACTGAGTTTAATGGATGTTTCCTTCTGCACTTTTTCTCTCACGACAACAGGGCATGTTTGGTTTGTTCTTTGAGGGGAATAGTTTTGTTGAAGCTGTTGTTGGCCTGTGGAAAAATGTAATCATGAGAAATGTCTCTGGAAAAGCTGCAGATAGAGCCATAAGAAATGAATGCAACTGATTATTTAATGTTTAATGTTGTTTTTATAGGCAACCATTTAAGCTTTAATATGTGCAATAAGTTAATTTCAATAAGTTTTGCAATAATCATTGAACCAGTCCGGCCCTCAACTAGTAGGCATTTTTTTATTTTGGCCCACTGTGTATTTGAGTTTGACCCCCCTGGTGTAGCCAGTCACTTTTCACAGTATTATTAGATACTTGTTAGACGCTTTTATCCAAAGCGACTAACATACTCAATACTGTGGACAATCCCCACAGGAGCAATTTGGGGTGAAGTGTCTCAGGCACACAACGACATGCTGACTGCAGTGGGGTTTGAACCTGATCCGAACACATACACACAACCCACTGCGCCACAGCCGTATGGTTTCTAATCTGCTTTTAGTTTTATAAAGTCATCAGATTCTCGATGTGAAGTAAACAAACGTTAGTACGTCTGAAAGGAATACTTTCTGGTTGACGTGTTGAAGCTGTTACTTTAATGACTCCTCTTCATCGTCTAGTAATGCGTCATGGGAGAGACTATTATAGTCTGTTTGCTCCAGCTGATACTTGTTTACCCTGTTCTATATTACACTAGAACACTCAAAACAAACACGTGTGTTCACGGTACAAGTGGACATTTTTTATTTGATTAAAAACCAGGTTGTTTGGAAAGTTAAAAAAAAGTTAAAACAGAACAAAATGTTTTATTAAAGCTACAGTAAACTTATCATAATGTATTATTAAAGCCTTGGCACGTTGTGGAGTATTGTGCATGTTGTGAAGAAAGCACCAAATATGTAAATATTTACAGTTGAATTTCTTTATTTCATGTTAAATGTGATTCACTCTGATACTACAACAGACTGTGAGGAAACAAACTGTATTCATCATGTAATCTGTCTTCACTTTGGCTATACGCTTATTTCATTTAGGAACACTGGTGTATACTTCTGCTGACCTGGAGAGGGTCAAATTAAAATATGTACAGGATGTATTTGTATTTGTCCAGCCCATAATGAGTGGACATCCTCTGTGCTCTAACTTTAATTACCCGATACTTTAAGGAACTTGAAGGTACTTTTTGGAGGCCTGAAAAAACTGAGAAATGCTTAAAAATGGATTGAAGTTACATAAATACAAATGTAATGTTTTAGAAACTAAATATTATTAATAACAATAAAAGCAAGTTTTTAAAAACCCATACTGTAACAGCATAATGATGTATTTATATGTAAAGTTTAAATAGTTATAGTTCATTCTTAAAATTGTAAAACAAAAACAGACTTTTTTGCAGTAAGTACATTTACCAGCACCTACATGTAAAATAAATATACTGTAGGTAGTTTAAACTTCATGACTTTTGACAATTTGTTGCTCAAAGCGCAGTTTTTAAGGAGTCGTTTGGCAATCACGTCTTCCTCCATCTACTCTTACTGTACTTCATGAGCATTATTTTGGTTATATTGTGTATTTGTATTGCACTATATATATATATTCTTTAAAAAAAAGTGCACAAGCAGATAAGCTAAATCTATAGTGAAATGCTCAATGGAGTTATCTATTCAGTAACAATTAATTTGTTATGTATCTGACCCTTTAAAAATAAACAAAAACAACACATAAAAGTTTAAAATATATGAAATAGTATTGTAAAGTACATTCAGGTAACCTTAATCATGGACAATTGTTAAACAAGTATGTTTTATGTCATCAATAACTAATAAAAATGTACATGTTTTGCTATTTCTATTAATTAAACGAAGAAAGTGTATTTTTTTTACAAGTAAGACACTTGATATGTTATAATTGTAAGGCTTGGTTTGTAAAATATCCCAGCACGCACATTGTATAAGCACTCAACACTCCTCAAAACGTTGCCTTGTTTTAACAATTTCACAGTAAAATCTGAACGCTCCGTTTCACCCTGACATCATACATTGTGTTTCCCTTTAAAATACTCTTCTGATGTGTGTGTTGGCACAATCCCTTCATTTCCTCAAACTGTGGCCATATGTCGTGCTTTCTCCAGAAGCTACTCTCGTGTGTCCAGTGCATGCTATTTTATAAATGTGGAATGGCACACCTGAGGAGTTTCATTGCTACAAAAGAGCCCTAGTGTTTGACACAGAGCAAACTGTACATGAGGTCTAACGCGTTTCTCTTTGAGTTCCTATGCAGGTTGACATAGTTTGACAGTACTTATTTGTGTTCATCTTGGAGTTTAAAAATGTAACCTTTGCTTCTTCTCTTTCACACCAAGAAAAAGAGCCCCTCCTCCTAACTTCATTAAATGCAGAGCTTAATGAGTTACCCATTTTCCAGCTCCCCTGTCCCTTGTGTTATCTGAGCTGCTTGCGCTGGTACATTTTGCGCAGTTCGTCCCAGAAGAACAAGGACAAAATGGTGTGTGGGCCGATCCGGAAATAAGAGGCTCCCAAGCCTTTATAGAGTCCCATCAGGCCCTCCTTCTTCAGCGTCCTGGAGAAGCAGTCAGTGAAGCCTTTATAAAGCTGCCCCTGAAATATGACAAAGAAAAGTCAGCCTGAGTGTGATCAGTGTTTGAGATCTAAAAATCCATGCAGCAGAACCAGAGATCTGTCCAAATATGGCAGGTATACTACCCACAATGCAAGCGACAGTTTAGATGGAGTTGTTTTGTCTCCTTTTCCGAACCACTATTCCTTCACCTCCGTGTGAAATGTCAAAGGGTTAAGGAATAGTGGATAGGAGAATTCAAAAGGTCTTAGGAAAAGACGACGGTCTTCAAGACAATTCCGACTGCACTGACACTATCCGACATGTTTATGACCCGCCAGCGGATGTTATTAATGTGTGTGTGCTGTGGGGAAACTACAGTTTTATGTTCTGTTGTCACGGTAAATGTTGCGGCTGCAAGGCATTGTGGGACAGCATTTTTCCTTTCCTTTCAAGGTTCTTTATTGTCAAACTAACATAGCTAGAGAGTAATTATGTCGTTGAAAATCTTAGGTCACAGGCTTCTCCAACAATGCAACACAATAATACAGATAAGCAGACAATATTAAAACAATATTAAAGTATATTATATTAAAAGTAATACAAAAATGAAAAATAGTTTTTTTTAAAGTGAGAATGGAATAGTGCAATACGAGTCTATATACAAGTTATTGGCATGATATATTAGATAATAGATAAATAATGACTAAGTAGCAGATGAATGTTATGACATTGCTTCAGCAAAGGAGGGTCCAGTGTTTCCTAAGATAAAGGAGATTATAAGAGGAGTTTCTCAGCGGCCACTGAGGTTCATCCGGGTCATTTCACTTCATTAGGAACCTTCCTAAGCTAAACGGACAAATCAAACGCATCCTCTGGTTAGGAGTGGCTAATGTAGCTTGAGCCGTTAGCCTCAGCGCTACAGAGAGCTGGTAAGCTTTTTTCTAAATCCAACAACCATATTTCAAACTGGAAGTTTTAAGACTCAACCAAAGCTGACTCGACTGACATCACTTGAGGCAAAAGACTTCACTTGAACCCCTCTAGAGTCACAAATACCTTTCTATACAACTATTTTTGACACCTGCATTAGTTATCTTGTAAACAGACTTTACATTTGTAAAAAAATGAAATGTTATGGCGTAAATTGAAAGATGCTTGATAAGCACCGTTAACTTACAATATCTTTCCTATCACAAAAAGGATGGTCCAGTGTATCCTAAGCTAAAGGGTATAATAAAGGAAAGCTGAAGCTCCTTTCCTATCATCTAGAGCACAGGTTTTCAAAGTGTGGGAAGGTGAGCCTCCCCTCAGAGAACATAAGAACAGCCGCGCCCTCCCTCCCAATTATTATTGCTGTTATTATTATTATTGTTGCTATAATGCAGGGGTATTCAATTGTATTTGAAAGAGGTCCAGTAAGAGAAAAGGTAATTAAATGCTCTGTTTTCGCTGTCTACCTTCCGCCATTTGAAATTACTCCGACTGTTTCTCTCCTCTTGTCTCGTCTCTGTGTTTGAATCTCTCGTGCTGACTGCACCGATTTGATTGGCTGAGTAGCGTCACCTCCTTAAAACATTAAACAATAACTTTTTTAAACCTTTTTATTTTTATGTTTTAAACATATTGTATAAAACTCCCCCAATACTTGGACTATTCCTTGCACCCCTCTAGAATAAGCCCGAATGGTCTCAACCATATTGCATCAGTAACGTGCACTTGTTGTTATAACAAGATCGCAAGGACATTGGTAGCGATCGGGAAATTGAGTGTTGTTCAGTTTGTGTGTTGTGGAACATGCGTGTGCCGTGCATGAAAATATACCACACACCCAATTACAATTGCATGTCCAATTCACTACCCTGGAAGTTCATACAGTTGTTAAAGTTGGAACAGCCTGTGGACAGCCGTTCTTCCTTGCATGTCAGTCGCCGACACCTTCTTACAGAGGACAGGCACATCTAGCTGCAGCACGACCCGTATATTTCCGCACGCCGTGTTCTCAAGACATATATTTTTTAACATTTTCAACATGGTGGATAAATCCTTATATGCTCCCGGCAACACACTGAACGTCAACTTTGCCTCCTTATCACACTCACCCCTACTTTAGTGGGAACAATGAGTCTGCGTCTTTGATGCACACAGGAATAAACGCAGATCATACTCTGGCTGCAGCCTTTACCGGTACTTGCTTTTGATCAAAGTCAATGCGGAAAACCTGCACTCACACAGGTAGGTGGAGGTGAAGGGAATGAGCACTTTAACAGCCTTTTTGGCGAGGTGGGGGAACTCGGTCTCCACAGACAGACAAAAGTGGGCAAGTGTCACTTTACTCGTCTTATTCTCGTTCTTTTGTGTCTCACGCTGCGCCTCCCCTGAAGCTCTCTGGCGCCCCCCAGGGGAGGCGCGCCTCACACTTTGAAAACCGCTGATCTAGAGCAAGGGTTCCCAACCTTTTCAGCCCGCGACCCCCAAAATAACAGTGGCAGAAACTGGCGACCCCTGTCAACGTGGCGTGCTAGTGAATACATTTATTTATTTAAAGTGGACCTATCATGCTATATTTGAATAATATAGTGTAGGACCATACCTATATAAGGCATATTTATACTTTTTATTTTTCAAAATACCAAACAGATCATGCATTTTAGCCATTCCTCATTTCGCTCAATTTAACACTGTCTTTGCATGGGCTGATTCTGTGAGAACAGCACCACCTACAGGCCTGGCATATGTACTACAGCGTCTCCAGCGCTTTGGAACTGCAATGTCCGTGGCTGTCTCCTCCTGATTGGTGGAGTTGGCCCAATAGCCGTAGCGTCACTTCTGTGAAGTGTTCAAATCTGGATCAGTCTGTATCAGATCCGTTGCAGACCCTTTTTAAGAGATTTGGGTATGGATGAAAATAGAGAGGGTTGTGTTTTCTGACACTTGGTGAGTTCCCTGGAACACCGGGGACACATATTCATGTAGAAAAGACGTACAAAAGTGCATTTTGTATGATAGGTCACCTTTAAGTTTTTCGCACTCTCGCGGGAATATCTGCAATAACCGCAATGGAGCGAGCTTAAGCTTCACTTTCGATTGCATGATATAGCTCAGCGCAACACCTTCGTCACACATGTTGCCACTTTGATTTGTAATCTGTTCTAGAAAAACTATGTGTTTTTTAGGATTTCAAGAAGCATATAGAACAAACAATGGATGTATTTTATGAACATTTATCCATGCTGGAAGCAGATTTAGATGTGTTAGGAGTGAGATAGAGATTATTATCTAATATATGCATCCAATGAAGCATTTCATGAAGTCTGTTGATGATCAGAGGCTGATGTTGGGGCTGCATAAACGTTTTTTTATTTTTGTTTTGTAGGCAGACCATGCAGGCCAGCCCCATGGTCACCAAGGTTCATGTTTTAATAGCATTTTTACAAAAAAAGCCCAGGCGAGCCTAACATGAAAAAAGGGCTTAGACCTCAGAGTTAAACTTGGGCCTGCGACCATAGTTCTACTGTCTTTTGTTTTGAAAATCCACAGCGGAGGTTTGTGTCGTACTACATGCGGTGTATTTTGCATATCTCTCAGTCGCCAACCATCTGTGAGTTTGTTGGCTCGGACATAAACTCCGTAATAAATGTACATTTCATAAGAGGTGTAAAACCTGAGCATTTTAAAATCGCATTTGAACTAAATGCTTATATAATCTGTAGTTGTGTTTGTATTGTTGATTTATTGTGTGAACGAGGCGATATAGAGAAGGTGAAGCTGTCATTATTAGGCTGTTATAAACTGTTGGAGTGGTAAGCAGGCATATTGTTTTTGGATATTTGTGGAGTCAGGTGGTCCGTGAGTGTTTTTCTATTGGTTACTGGTCCTTGGTATGAAAAAGTTTGAGAAACACTGCGCTAGAGGGTTGTCAACGGGGGGAGCCTCGCTGCGGGGAAATTACACAGATGGCCAGTCCGCCCCTGAAAAATGTCTATGCACACGTTATTATTAATAATATATTTTTTTATTTTGTAATCATTTCGCGACCCCCTCTCGGGGTCACCCCCACTTTGGGAACCCCTGATCTAGAGATTCCAAACAAATCTTATCATGGCTGTGTAATAGAAACATATTATACTCACTTATTTACTTTGATAATATCATTATGTGAATCGTATTCACGTATATATTACTACTTCCCACACATCTTAGCTAAGCTTGGGAAAAATCCATATTAAGAAGAAGTGCTGCAATGTTGTTAGTTCCACTCCATGTGCACCGAGAGTATGACCTTCACCTCAGTGAACTGAGAACTTCCTGATCCGGCCTCCCTAACTTCCAGAATGCTCCTTTCATTATCACCAAGCTTCACCCTTCCCTTTCTCCTCTCTCTGTGTTTCCATATGCAACCCAAACTCTATACTTCGTCTTTCACTCTGCAGACCGTATGCTCTCTGTGTGACTGACTGAACTTTCTTGCAATAAATAAAATACGACAAAGACAGCTGAATGGTTTGATTCTCTATCCACATTTGATAAATACATTCCCACCACAGCTGCCACGCAGGTACTTTCGGGTCAGTTCCCTCAGTTAGAAACTTTCCTCAGCAAAAGGGTGACAATTGGACCGCAACCATGGTAGAAAAGGTGGGGTTCTACGTGATAAAAACAGAGCTAAAGGAGTGTAACCTCATATCCTCACCTTGCCCAAATGATCCACGGGCTGGTTGTAGAGCCGCGTGCTCACGACATCAAAAGGCGTCATAGCTACCACCACCACCACGCTGCTGATCATACCGGCAGTGAGGGCCACGAGCCAGCTGTCCTTAGGGAACACCTTGGCAAGAAGAGAACAACACAATGTGAGGCTCATTAATGTAGACGTGAGAAGTGACAGAATGTAGCACACCTCGTGCAACTGTGCATTGATGTTAGACCAGTTTATCACCACCACTCCTAATTTTAACTGGCGGTGATCTCATACATGCAGAGAAACAGAGGAATGACTATTATTAGTGCCTGTTACACACACACACACACACACACACACACACACACACACACACACACACACACACACACACACACACACACACACACACACACACACACACACACACACACACACACACACACACACACACACACACACACACACACACACACACACACACACACACACACACACACACACACACACACACACACACACACACACACACACTGCTTCATACGTCAATAAACTAAATAATAAACAGACGACACCGTAGCAACTCAACAGTTGTTACCACTTACAAACAAACACACAACGGCTCAAAGTCTGGTAGTAATAGAAAACCAGGATGTCTGAATTGTTTTCTGAACATTTGGAAAGATGTAAGGCTGGTAAACTGGTGCCCTGGTTATGTAAGCTACATTTTTTCAGAGTGAGGGGGGGGGCAATGAAAGGTATCGAATTTCTATTCCAGAAGAGAGCAATGCTTTGTCGGGACACAATGACTGCTTTTGTAATCTGTACACGGCTACTGACTACAAATGATCCCGCCCAAATCACGTGACTACTGATTTTTTAATAATCAAAAGTTTGTCTTCAATCTATACCAATGTGGGCTCTAGATAATAGGAAAAAATAAAGAAAAACGCCCATGAAAGGTTCAGAGAGGGCGGGCTCGACGTGACTTCTAGATACTAATTTCACAATCATATAAGTCTAAGAAAAGCAGCATGTTTTCAACATCAAAACAAGCTATTGTATGATTGATATTCAGAGTGATTTCCAGCCCCTAAACTAATCATAACAGCTCAATGTGAGTTGTGCAATATCCCCAAAAACAGACTGAACAGTGTGGAAAGCTGAGGAACCAACATCCCCCTGGTTAGCCTTTAACCCACGTTGAGATTAAACCTCAGCGGAGAAGTATTAAACTATTCCAACCTGTAAGTCAAGCACCAGTTCCTTGGCGGAGGAGAAAGTGGAGAGTTGAGCAGCTGACCCCACGCTGACCCTCGGGATAGCAGCACTGGAGCCCCTCCACAGTCCCAGAATGCCATGCTGCTTGTAGATGGCTGCCAGAGCGTGGATCATCCCCTGACAGGAAGAGGAAGAACACTTGAGGAGACTCAGAATACCTTTATACGTCCCACAGAGGGGAAATGTACATGTGTTACAGCAGAAGACAGCTTAATGTTAACTAAGAAGCACGCATAACAAATTAAAAAAATTACACAATTTACAAAATACACATCCTGTAACAGTTCAGAAGATGTAGCAGCCAGGTACATATTGCACAGTTATTAACAGCATATTGCACATAGTTGGTATTTAACAACAAGGGGTGTTATAATCTATGTTGCTGTGTGTGTGTGGGGGTCTACTAGGGGTAAGTTGTTGACAGCTGTCATTCATATGAAACACCATCAGTGTGTGTTACCTGGTGTTTGTGCTGATGTCCAACTGCAATAGAGGAGGTAGACTG
The DNA here is from genome assembly GCF_949606895.1 of Notothenia rossii. Lineage (NCBI taxonomy): Eukaryota > Metazoa > Chordata > Actinopteri > Perciformes > Nototheniidae > Notothenia > Notothenia rossii. Next base: position 7,471,974 of record NC_136907.1, read on the forward strand.
ACTCTGCAGGTGAGTCTTTACCTATCAAAGGAGACAATGTGTGTCCACAGTTACAAAAGGGACAGTTCACCTTGAAATGTCACACACCTGCAATAAAAGGGAAATAAAGCCAGATACAGACCAGGTACACGGGGCTTCCCATTACGGCTCCCACCACTCCGGCCAAAGCCCCTGCTAGCGTGGTTTTAACCGCACTGACCCTGCCCTCCGTGTGGATGTGACCCGAGGACTCAATGATGGCGAACGAGCCGAGTCTGACTCCATTCATTAAAAACTGATACACGAGCCCCGGCGCGAGACCTTTCTGCAGGCCGGCAAGTCCGTCCACTTTACCGATAGTGTAAAAAGCGTGAAACACATTTCGGTAGTAAACCTGGTAGGAGCCCCGGGTCTTGAGCTCTCCTTGGAGTTGCATCCGAGTTTTGACCACCTCCAGCGGGTTGGTGAATAGGCAGGCTCCGCACGCGGCCGCCCCGCTCAGCATGAAGTCCATCGCGGTTGTCCGGCGGTCACAGGCCTGCTAGTGAACCGTTCTTCATGACACAGGAGTTGTGCTCAGTGGCTTTTCCCCCTCCCACATAACTACTCACACACACTCACACACACCCATACAAACCACAAGCCCCACAGTGGGATGCATCAGCGCGCAGCCATTAGAGCACTTCAAGAGCGCCTCGTAAACTCGATAATCCAAAACGAAGAAGAGGCTACTGGTTGTTGAGTCAAAAATATTTAAAGGTAGGCTACATGGCTTGAGACAGTAATCGTTTTTTCCCCTATGTGAACACATGTTTACGAGTTAATTTAATAAAGAAATACTGGTACTTTTTTGTTCAGACTCTCTAAATAACCCTAACCCTAAATTAGTCCCTAACCCAGGATTAATGCTTGTTATTTTGAGAAATGAAAAAGTTCCTGCCAGCTACCCGCTATTAAAAAGTGCCGACAAATAACCCACCGACATATCTAGCTATTTTTATTTTTATATAATGTTTGATTAAATTCCCTATTTTGTAGGGATGTACTGTGTATACAAAAAGGAAAGAAAAAAACAACATAGTGTCTAATTTAATCAATAACACTTGGTATCACCATTTCAACATATTTCACTCCAAATCTGAGAAAAACAGTAACATACAGTGTAACCTCCCAACTGTGTGATTTAAAAAAAAAGAGTTATTTCACAAAGAGAATAACAAACAATGCATGTCACATACAATTTAATTGAAACAAATAATTATAATCATTTACAGGGGGAATCTGGAGACATGTGTATTGAACCTACACTCCTTTCGCCCCCTGAACGTCTCATCTTGGAGACTGGAATCACAGTTTACCATGTATGGTAGAGACGTAAGTTTGACGCTCATCTTCTTAGCCAATCAGAAGCCCCATACGGCCCAGGATGAGTGACTGAGGTGGTTTATAAAAGGCCCTCAGGCCCAGTGACCTATTTCTCTGTCGGATTATCATTGCACACACATTGTAGGGACCAGTCCATGCATCTTCATATCACTTTTTTTTTTTTTAAACAGCGACGAACTCAACTGATCACATTTCAACACTTTAAATCATTGTAAAATATTTAATGAAATCAATATTTGAGCATTAATTAACAATGACAGTGTAATGAAGTGATCTCAGGTAAATACTGGGTCACCAGGGCAGCACACTCACTCTTAATCAGAGATAACCGTCTGAGGGAGAACGGTGTCGTAAGGATTGGATTTTAACAACATCTCTTTTTAATCAGCTAACACACACTGACAGTTAAGCTGCCGACGGATCACAGGCATTTGGACAACTCCCAATGCGTGTGCAAATGTTATGGGTGTTTTGCTTTGAACTGAATGAATTAGATGATGTTTGATATTGAAGACACTCTGTGTGCTCCCACCTGTGACTTCATGGTCTTTCACCCGAGCTCCAAGCTTGGACGGGTGGGCTCGTTTCCCGTCACTGAGCTGGATTAGGCAAAGTAAAATCTGTTTCACCTCTAACCCTATTAATGCACCGGAAGAAGTGTGGTCCAGTTAGGATGTATGTTTTGAGGTCAAAGGTTTCTACTAAAAGTAATAAGTAACTACTTTTGAAATAGTGACAAAATAAATATATACTGACTAAAAAGATGTACCGTAGATTAAATCCTCAATTTATTACACTCGCCTTTGTTACATTAATTAAGTTGTACAATTCTAAACAAAATATGTAAACATATCTCAAACTTAAAAACGTGCTGCTATTTAAGGGGGTTTTATGATTGCTTTGCCTACGTGCCAAACTCTAAATGCAAAGGTGCACCAGCCAATTCTCCCCGTTATGTTGCAGTGCATATTGTGGGATTTGCTGTGTGTGCTTTGCAAATTGAACCGGAGGCTTCTCATTATGTGTTCTCAGCCTCTGAAAGCACAGTGTGACAGAGCAGGGGCTAACCAGCAGGAAAATACAAGTCAAGTACATTTACTCGAGTACAGTACTTAAGTAAACATTTAAAGGGGCCCTATTCCGCTCGTTTTCAGGTTCATATTTGTAGTTGTGCATCTACTGTGACTTATTACATTTACATGCATTTCAGGCAGGGAGGGGGGGGGGGGGGGGGGGGGTGTAAAGGAACTGAGATTATTTACTCAAGTACTGTACTTAAGTACGATTTTGAGTTTGATGTTACTTTACTTGAGTATTTCCGTTGTATGATACTTTGTACTTCTACTCCACTACAATTTAGAGGTAAATGGTATAGTTTGACTCCACTACATGTATTTAATACATTTAGTTACTTTACAGATGTGGATGAATGATGTGAAACCTTAGTTCCACCTGGAGTAAATTCACAAGCTACACTGCAGTATACAAAGTCATTCAAACTAGCTGCACCTTTACCAGCTTTGAGAACACTTTAATAATCAATCATTATAAAACATATCATATATATTATTCTGAAATGGACCAATCTGCACAATGACTACTTTTACTTTTGGTACTTTAGCTATATTTTCATGCTAATACTTTTCTGTTTTTACTTAAGTAACATTTTGAATGCGGTCTTTTGTAACTAAGTATTTGTGTGCCGTAGTATTTCCTTCAGTAAAATATGTGAGTACTTATTCCAGCACTACAAGCAGCTTTGTGTTTGTGATTATGAGGAATTATTTCATCTTAAACAGCAGCTCAGCCGCAGTTTATCCGCTGTCTGACGTTGTTTCTGTCCTGTTCATTAGCAGATGATCCAAATCCCTTCTCTGTTTCCTCAGCCAAACTCTAAACCCTCTCACCTGAAAGCTACACATATAATGGCTTTCTCACCTGCTGGACACATGCAGGAAAGCCTTTCTAAGCTTTTTGATTCACGTGCTGATCTGCTGTGAATTTAAAAAGTGTTTTCTTATACAGCGATGCTCACACACAGGTTTGGGGAGAAACCGATTTACATGTAATGTAATAATAATATCGTTATCATGATACAACGAATAGTAGCTGTTTTCCCTTGCATTTAAAAAGACATGATCAGATTACTGTCACATTTCTAAATATTGGGTTTACTAGCAGGGTTAAAATGTTACTAAATAAGTTTGAATTTCTTCTCTGTTAGCTGTACTGTTCTGTGGGCTAATACTTTAAGTGTGAATCCAAACGGCAACTCCCTGAATCTGCTTCATGGTTTTCATTTTCTTTTGTTCATTTGTTCTGTTTTTAATTCAGCAGGTTAACTGTGTGTTTTCAAATAATACGGAGCATTTTCTGTCTGCTCAGATATTATTTCCTCTTTTTTAAATGTAGTCTGTGCTCATGAGTTTCATTGTTGGTGTACTGTATCGGCTACTGCCTGAATATGCTCAATACATCTCACAATGTTCGAATCACAAATCAAAACTCACCTTTTCAGAACTGCTTTTAGTCTGTAATTAATGTTGTGTTTTTTACCTTTATTTTTATGCATTTTGACTCTGTAAAGTGTCTTTGAGTTTCAAGAAAAGCGATAATGTATTAATATTATTATTATTATTATGGGCAGGTTTTTCTATAAATAAAATCTCTGAGTGGAGGACACATTTTTCATACTCAGATTAGGTTACTGATTACTTCTTTTTTTTAAAGGTAACTAGCAATTGTAACGGATAACATTTTAATATAACCCTCCCAACCTTGCATAGAGACACAGAATAGTTCTGAGCTTTTTGCAGCAGTGATGTTCTCTCACACCTACAGAAGACAATCCACTTATCTATCTGCAGCCTGTCTGATCTGGACTATCCCTCTGCAGACTGCATTGCAAACAAAGAGTCAGCTTTGTGGTGATTTTACTTTACAATGCAAAACCCAATCATGAAATGTGTGTTGAGTTGCCCATCATCAGTAATCACTCCTGCTGCTGGGTTACTCTAATCGTTGTGCCGAGTTTCTCCCGCTAATAATGTCAGGGTGTAATCCTCACTGGCTAATGCACGACCAAGTGGATTTCAGATGTGAGTGCACCTCGACTTGATCCCCCAACCTTTTCAACTCATTGGAGAAACTAGGGACAAGGTGGCATGAGTCGGGGAAGAAAGGAAATACAGGATTTTTGTCAGGACTTCAACAAGATGATTTCAATTACTTTAAGTTAATGGCAGAAATATAAGAAAGTAAAATATATGTTGGGTTTTCCCCAGTTGGATTTAATTAAAAAACCTCAATTCCTCATTTGACTCCCGGCTTCAACAAGAGTACGGTGAGTGCTGCTTTATCAATGTTAATTGTTGTCAATAAAACAACAGTGTATTAATATGGCATGATTATTGGTTTTGCTGTAGAATATAACACATAAAAGATGTTGTCGTTTGTTTTGTCTTGATTGGTTTAGCTTCATAACCTAATTCAAACTTAAAAATCTATATCCAGACACCAGTTTTATTTTGGAAGAAAAATGTGTTTTCTAGATTCTGATTCTGATTCTGTTTGGAGAAAATAGTCCCACTTTTTAAGATAAATAAAGTCTTTACTCCCCTGACTCAGCTTGAAAATGCATCGGAAAACCTGAATCTTTGTTCTGTGCTCTTCTTTATATATATATATATATATATATATATATATATTACAATATATAAAGAAGTAAAAACTAGCACAAACTTAAACATCTAAAGCAGTAAAAAGTGAACAAACACTTAAAGGTTAATATTGATGCTCAAGAGGACCTTTCTACACAATGAGTACATTTAACTTTTGATACTTTAACTAAAGTTTGCTGATACTACTGACATACTTTTACCAACAGTACAGTAGCTTTTGATCTGTAATTAGATCCTCTCTGACCCTGTTTTAACACATTTAGAAAGTCTTAAAATGAAGTTAATAACAATTAGGTCAATTATCTGTATTGTTAATCCCTGGTATCAACAATCAGTGTAAATTGGATTATGTGGAGTCAGGAAAATGCTTTGTCAGCTAACTATCACTTTTGGCAACAAGCCTACTGGGCAAGGTGGAGACAAAACAGTTTATACACATGAAATATACCCACATAGAGACTGATAAAGGTGGGATTAGCAGAGATAAAACGTGAATCAAATGCAACACATCCATCTTTATAAAGCAAAAACTCCTTGCTTGCCTTTTTGCAACAATGTTCAATGGAGCGAAGCCTCCGAGCTAGTTCAGGCAGTCAACTCAAGCACCAATGATACATTAACACGTGACGCACCTCGTCCCTCTTACAACCAACCAAACACATTCTCCTACATGCCAGGGCTTCCTGCCTCTGCCTCGCTAATGCTGCTGCTGCCACTGCTGTGTTCACTTGCTATTGTTGCGTTCATGTTCCTGCTGCTGTGTTTCATGTTGCACGCTTGATTTGGTGCACAGTGTATTTCAGCATGGGATATGCTCGTTTTAGTTCAAATTAAATCATTAGGAGGGTAATCTGCATAATGTGCTCGCAGTCTGAGCTGATGCTCTGCTTCCCTCACCGCTCCGTAAATCCCTTGCTGGCGTGATTGTGTTCACAAGCAAGTGCACGTAGGTTAATTTCACTGCCCTTTGAAACTGAAATAAAGCCCTCTTCAGTGCCGTTTGTCTTATGAACAGCAGGGAGCAGCACGTCACAACAAAATCCATCTGTGGGAAAGATTCTCATAACTTTACTATTCTGTATATGAGGCAGACCCCTGAGAAATTAGAAAACTGAAGAAGTATTATGGAATGTCGATGTCATATATTAAAATGTCAGAATAATGTTATATTCAACTGTAAAAAGGAAATAACTCTGCATCTTTACTTATGTAGAATTTTGTCCAAACGTGTGTTTTAGTGAATAATTAAAAATATGAACAAGATGAAAACATTGTGCTGTTGCTATGGTTTAATTGCTACTTTAAATATGAATGTAATGAGGAGAAAAAAGCTTTTAACTGTAAAACCCAGATCAATGAAAACCAGAGTAGAAATATCAAGAATAGAATGTAAATATGCAGATCGTTTATCAACATTAATCATCATTATCATTAAGCGTAATTGAGCCCCTTTGAATAGACATAATTCTCTCATTAACTTCCCTTCTTGTTTTGTGTCGGCCAAAGGTGCAGCTATGGACCTCGGTGACTTGGAGACGGTTGTGGCAAACTCTGCCTATGTTTCAGCACGTGGCTGTATTGATGGAGCGACAGCAGCATCCATGCGTGACAAGAAGATGCGTGCCAGGCTGAAGCTCCCACACATCAGAGATTGTGAACACATGAAAACATCTGTAGACACAGCTTTTGACAGCATGTGTGTCAATCAGCCCATTGGCAAGCACCTGTTCCTGCAGTTTCTGGAGAGTGAGGCGACCCATAAAAATGCTGGAGAGCTGTGGAAGGACATCGAAGACTACACCGTATGCCAAGAAGCAGACAGAGCGCAGAAGGCCCAGAAAATGGTCAATAAATACTATAAGTCAGCTTCAAAGATGTTTTGCAGCTTCCTGGAGGAGAAGGCCGTTGCTCGGGTCGTTGAAGACTTTAAGAACGCCCGCGGGGACCTTTTCAAAGAGAGCGAGCAGCAGATGCTCAAACACCTGGAGAAGATGGCCCTCACTGGTTTCAAGGACAGCATGTACTTCCTGCGTTATGTCCAGTTCAAATGGTTGGAGAGCCAGCCTTTTGATGAAGACTGGTTCTCTGACTTCAGGGTCCTGGGTAAAGGAGGTTTCGGAGAAGTGTTTGCTTGTCAGGCTAAGGCAACGGGCAAAATGTACGCCAACAAGAAGTTGGAGAAGAAGAGGTTGAAGAAACGTGGGGGCTACCAGGTAAAGCACACATGTGGCAGCAAATAACCATTAGTGGCAATCACAAGAGTAACGACACAAAGTGAGGTCGAACAAGAGGTTAGAGGGGATTTAACCCAGACATTTATTTTACCAAAATGGTTTAATGAAAAGAAAATTGTGACTCTCTAGAATACCTAACAGATCCGCTCAGGGATACTGAACTAAAGCCCACTGCTTCTAAAAGCAAGACTGGTAAAGCTGGCAGGCGTTACCAAAAGAGGAAAAATATTAGACATCCTGTATGGATAAAAGAAAAGCTTCAGTGCAACATTATCACATTCCCCTATCCATACGGTACCAGCAGGGGGTGTCATGTGTTATGGAAAGTCTTCAGTCTTTTAAAATACCCTGCAGACTAAATTGTTATTATGGCACATGGTTTGCCACACCGTGAGTAAACCATGCATAAAAGCCAGGATCAGAAAAACCAGGCCCCAAGACAATTAAGCTAAATGTTCAGTGACTTCAAATATCAGCCAGTAGTATAAGACCGCGTTTTTTTTTACAATCAACAAATTGAGTTAATGATAAGATAACTGTTAAGAACTTCAGGGTGCTAATTATGTTTTAAATGATGTCAGACCGAGCAGAGGTAGCCTCGTAGAAAATGTAGCAGCATGTCGTTAGTGGCGCATTAGCAAACGTTACTCACAACAAACAAACAAACTCACAAACGTGTGTTTGTCTCTCGAGCTGCATCTAAAATGTTATTCAGTGCCGTGAGCTCAACGTATATTTCTGAAGTTCTGTCGCCTCGGGCTGCAGCTAGCAGGATGTATGAGCAGGACGTTCACACAGACTTTGTTTGTTTGCACACTGACCGTGGTGTCTCTTCATTACGATCGCTTTAGCTCACAGCAACAGCCTTTAGTAAATCTAAAGACTACGATTTAGATTGTGGTTGTGTTTGCGCTTTTGTAATAAACTGTGTCTATGCATTTGTTCACGTAATTTGTTGTGTACAACACTCAACAATCCATCCTGCATTTTAAAGGTAGAATATTAGCCCGGCATTGTTGAATCTCATCTTTCTGTAGGGGTTATTAGTATTGATGATTGTTGCGTCAAAATGCAATAGCACCTGCTACAAACATCCAGTCCCCTGTAGCTTCTGTGCTGTGTGTAATTGTAGGTCAGTAGCTGCACACAGTTGCTGTTTTATACATAGCCTACATCTCCTGTGGTGTTGATAACAAGTATGATAGTTTGTCAAATATACTGTAAGCTTTCCCTCTCTTGAGCCTCATGCCTGTGAGGGTACTGGGTTTCATTCCTTCTAAAAGTTGGCATTGTTGCTTCTGTTGGACATCAATTATTTCCTGATTTTTAAATGTGTGTTTTTAGGGAGCAATCGTGGAGAAGCGCATCCTCGCTAAAGTTCACAGCCGCTTCATCGTGTCGCTGGCTTACGCCTTCCAGACCAAGTCTGACCTCTGTCTAGTGATGACCATCATGAACGGTGGAGACCTCAGGTGAGCTTTACAAACACCAAGTACAGCCAGTGGTGGGAAGTTACTCAGTTCATTTACTCAAGTATTTTACTTAAGTACTTTTTTGACACAATTGTACTTAAGTATTCTCCTAATACACAACATTTCAGAGATAAATGTATTGTACGTTGTATTCCACTACATTTATTTTAACACTCACTAGTTACTTTGTACACATATAAACACATGATGTGCTGATATGGCATATTGCATCGTACTAGTAATTTAACAGTATTTCAAGTATCTCAATTTGGTCCAAACCAACTGCATTACCTAAATGCTCTCACATGTATATAAACAGGATAATATAACAACCTTGGTAATAAAATATTGTGAAAAGATCCATTCTGCATAACAAGTAATTTCACTGATGATACTTCAAGTACATTTTGCTGATAATAATAATAATAATAATAATAATAATAATAATAATAATAATAATAATAATAATAATAATAATAATAATAATAATAGTAGATTTAATTTGTTAGCGCTTTTACAGGTGCTCAAAGACGCTTTACAGATAATAGTGAAGAGAAAAGAAAAGAGAAGAAAGGAACAACAAATAAATATATAGTTAAAGTTAAAGTCAAATAATACAAGTTTTTTGAAGGTGGTGAGGTCAGTGCAGTCTCTGATGGGTTGTGGGAGTGAGTTCCAGAGGGAGGGGGCAGCGACGGAGAAGGCTCTGTCCCCCCAGGTCCGGTGATTGGTGCGGGTGGGGATGGATAAGAGGTTGGCTTTTGATGAGCGGAGGCAGCGGGAAGGGGTGTGGTGGTGCAGCAGGTCTGTGAGGTAGGGGGGGGCCTGGTTGTTGAGGGCTTTGTAAGTAATGAGGAGGACTTTGAAGTGGATTCTTTGACGGACGGGGAGCCAGTGGACGCATAATACTTAATATAATATACACTGAGTACAGCCTTACATAAACACACACTGACATACACAAACAAACACACAGCACACTCTCTGACATCCATCGACTGACTTAAAAACATGCCATTTACTAGTTTCTGTGTTAAAATATGGGAACAGTGTTTCTTTCTGCTCACAATCAGCCTACAGTAGATAAAGCTCACGGCTGAGGGACTACTATATACTTTGCCTGCAAGTGTATCATGCTTTAAATCAGAGAATAAAGAGTCTTGTATTGCGTCGGTCACTGATCCAATACCTTGAACACTCAGGACATTATGATACAACCCATTAGAAACACAGACACACATTATACAGTATCTCCTTCAGCCTAAATCGCACCGCACATTTGAACCATTAATAATCCCGTTATTCTTGAACACTATTCAGCAGGAAACACTGATAGCATATAGAAAGACAATCATGGTACAAAGGTTCTCCGTTATGAGCTCATTATTAAGGCTTCCATATACATTGATTATTTTATCAATTTGAAGATTACTTCTGCACTTGTTGATCTCAAACTCTTCAGAACACACTTTAAACACCCGCCATCTCTTGCAGGTTTCACATGTACAATGTGGATGAAAAGAATCCTGGTTTTAATGAGACCAGAGCTTGTTTCTATACAGCTCAGATCATCTGCGGGGTGGAGCACCTTCACCAACACAGGATCATCTACAGAGACCTGAAGCCAGAGAACGTTCTGCTGGATGATGCAGGTGAAACATTTCCTCTGCAGGGTGTACTGAAATAACAGCTGTGACGACACTATGTCTTAACCTGTCCATTATTGACTCTTCAACCATGTTTCTTTACTCACTGTGAGGGAATATTTCTGTCTTTACTCCTAGATATTTAACCTTTTCTGTGTGTTGACGTTTACGACCAACCCTGGCTCTGGTATCTCTCTTAAGGAATGCGAGGCTCCAGCTTTCTTGATAAAACAGTTCAACTCTCGGTCACGAAATGGTTTACGGTTGTGGGAACACTGGCTTCGAGGCCATTAAGGGTCAGACGCAAGTGATTCAGGTTGCCCAGCTGTTTAGTTTATCTCCCTAAATATGTTGTTTACTCTCTCTGAACTAGTTAAAAGGTCTATCGAGAGAGAGAGGCGCGGCAGATTTGACATGGCAACCCACCCGGGCAGTCAGAATCTCTGGCTGCTCTGTGACTTGTGATGTGAATTTCTCCAGCCGTATACTTGTAATAAATATCGGTGTTTGGCATCAAAGCTCCGATTCTCCTCGTGTCTCTCTGAGTCCTGACTCTCCATTGCTGCAGAAGTTTCGCTTACACTCACATGGACACACTGATTTGTATTATCTTGGTGCTAGAATCACCATAACCATCCATAAGCCAAAGCATTGATCTGGTCTTAAGTATCATATTTAAATATATCGTAGGCTACTCTGTTCATTTGCACTATTTCAATTTTTTTTTTTATTATTGTTATTTTGTTGTCTTATGTCCGTTCTGTAATATGTTGCACTGTTGGAGGAGCTCGGTACCTACGATTTTCATTGCCATAACTACACTGTAGTTACTGTGCACATGATAATGAAACTCTTGAACCTTGAACCAAGTAAATATAATCTTTTTAAAGAGACCCTATTATGCTTTTTTTGGGGTTCTCCCTTTCCTGTAGTGGGTTATTAAGAGGTGCCTTCAAAAAGAGTAAACACCAGGCTGTCTAACACACCCTAATAGGGCAGTAAGAGTGAAATAATTTATCATATTTGGTTGTCTATTCAAGTAATGATGTTTAAAATCCATACCTTTTCATTCAGGACACGTCCGCCTGTCAGATTTGGGTCTCGCTGTTGAACTTCCACCAGGAAAAGACAAAACCAGTGGATATGCAGGAACTCCAGGTCGATGAGCAAATCCAGTATTCTTGGATTCATTTAACAAAACTGCTTAAAGGTCACCTATTATGCAAAATCCACTTCTTCATGTCTCTTCTTCATCACCATGTGTCCCCTCTGTGGAAAGAGATTCTGAAAGTTTCAGGAAAAAATATTCTCTCCCTTTTTGTCCTGATCCATTTCTATAAAAACCTGTCTGAAAATGAGCTGATCAGATTTTGGCCACTTTACGATTTTTTGGCTTGTGTAACTACCCAGTCTCACGGCATTTCGTGTTATAGTCACGTAATTAATTTAATCTATTGATTGGTGTTCGCCAACATGATTTCCAATTTTTTTTTGTGTCACACAGAACGATTTAAAAGCGATGTATTTCTATTGGTGGTATGTTTCGTGCCTGCACCGCGTCTTTTTGTCCGGTCGGGTCTTGGAAGACCAGATGCTGTGTGGTTCATAAAAACATTTTCTTACTCAATATCTTAGTAAACCTAACCCTATCCCTTTTATTTTAAATAGTATAATGTCAGAGCTTTTTTGCCGTCGGTAAGGAAAAGAAATGGGCCTCAGAGCCTCAGAATACTGAAATCTGTATTTTTTAAAATCTTTTTTTCCTTCTAATTTGTTATTATTTGGTGCAGGCACGAAACATACTACCAATAGAAATACATTGCTTCTGAAATCGTTCTGTGTCAGAATACTGAAATCTGTTTTTTTTAAATCTGTTTTTCCTTCTAATTTGTTATTATTTATAGCTTTTAAATTTGTTCTGTGTGACACGAAAAAAATTGGGAAATCGTGTTGGTGAGAATCAGCACTTTTGAAACAGGGCTGAAACAGAGGGGATTATGGGATGCTGCAATGATCTGTTTGGTGTTTGGAGCCAAACACTTCAGAGACATGTTTTGTATATATCTGAAACCTATAATATATTGATGAAAAACAGTATGATAGGGGACCTTTACTGTAAGTGTAGATAAAATGCTCTAATCCAGGTTATTGTTACGGTGAAACCACACTCATGTTGTCTATGAATACAGGTTTCATGGCTCCAGAGCTAATCCAGAAGAAGGAGTATGACTACACAGTGGATTATTTCACGATGGGAGTCACCCTGTATGAGATGATTGCCGCCAAAGGGCCCTTTAGAGTACGAGGAGAGAAGGTACCTAACATGTAACAAAAATATCCCCTAATTGCTCTTGTCCAATGCCAAACCATACAAATATCCTCTTTCTTTAGGTTGAGAATACGGAGGTTGCTCGCAGAATCTTGAATGATCCAGTTTCATACACACCGGTCTTCAGCAAAGACTGCAAGGATATCTGTGAAGGCCTGATGCACAAGGACCCAGAAAAACGTCTCGGGTTCAAAAACAACGACTGTGAGGAGCTGAAAAAACAGCCTTTCTTCAAAGATATTAACTGGGGTTGCCTGGAAGGAGGTGGGTGACGTCTAACAAATACAATCGAAGAAGGCTTATCTGCATAATAAGGTCCAAATAAAGAAATATATAGATTTTTCCTGTCATATTTTGTTATGCTTTCTGGGGTTTTCCCTTTGCTGTAGTTTGTTATTTATGTGATTGTGTGCATGTAAATGGTCTGCAAAGGCTGACATCCCAAAGTTTCTGTTTCTCACCTGCCCCACAATGTAACCCTCGCACTTCTATTAGCTAGTGCTCCAACACATTGTACATGACTAAGGGGCGGGACATCTCTACGCAGTTGACTAATCACAACAAAGCGGGACAGCAAACCAATCACAGCCATGAATGTATAAAGAGAACTGGATACAGCGTTGGAGGCGGGACCACGTTTATTCCTTTTAAAGTTGCTCAGTGGGGCATAACGCCAAAATGGTCTGATTCTCGAGAGTAAATGTATTGTATCTGGCTCCATAGAGAGTGCGTACTTGAGTTTTTCTTAAGCCCCGACTCCGATCTCCGACTCTCGGTTCAGTCAAATGAATAAATAACTGGATTCAGCTTTTAGCACATTTCACAACTTTTAGACCCTAACGATTTAAATAAGGGATATAAAAGTGTTCGTACTGGGTAGTTGATTTAGTTAAATTATCAGCTGATTTACAGATGTCTCTTTCCCAATGTAAATCAATAGGAAAAAGTATTTTTGGGCCCAATGACGTCATAGAGAGACACATAAGTTGCAGTACCGCCTTTGGCCACAACGAAAATTAGGATCAACGTCCGGTACGCTGGGAGCTTATACAGAGCAGACAGGGCTCTGGTTTCAGACAGAGGGTGGAAAGAGGTGCTGTAGCACAGGCATTATGAGAAAAATAAAGAGCTTTTTGAACATTAACGCATGGAGACATGTCAGAGTAGAGCACAAAACATACAAATATGAACCTGAAAACGAGCATAATATATCTTCTTTAATTTGGTCTTCGTCTGTGTTCCATCTAAAGGAATGCTACCGCCACCATTTGTCCCTGATCCTAAAGCGGTCTATGCTAAAGGTATTGACGATGTGGGCGCCTTCAGCTCGATCAAAGGTGTGGTCCTGGATAAGGAAGACACAGATTTCTACAACGACTTTTCTTCCGGCAACGTCCCGATCCCCTGGCAGGAGGAGATGATCGAGACGGGTGTGTTTGGGGAGATGAACATCTGGGGAGAGAACGGCAAGCTGCCAAATGACCTTGACTCAAGCTTTGTAGAAGCCAAAGGAGGAGGGTGTGTTCTGCTTTGAGTTGCAACAGATGGAAATAGAGCAAAGAATATATATTATATACCAATTATTATTAAAGTTATTATTATGGCAGACATTGTAGATAGAAGAGCAATCAATAAAAGCTTGAAAAGCAACATGTGTTTTGAGTCCGCTTTTTTTTTACTATCCACATCAATGTGTTTCTTTGACGCTTTTCAACAAATTAGCTGAAGTTAATGAATACATTGGGTTCTGGTTTCAGACAGAGGGTGAAAAGAGGTGCTCGTGAACAGGATGTATGTTTCATGGTTAAAGATTATCTTCATTATCATATAAATATTGTCATTAAGACACCTTTGGCCCTTTGCAGATATTCTTGTGTGAATTTGAAACTGCAGTATACAATATATCAGACTGTATTTCCAGCTTGTACATTAAACCACAACTGTTTATATCATACTGTTTATGGAAGTGGTTCAGTCTAAGATGCTCTATTTTAGATAAGGATACTAAAAAGTGTTTACTTTGGTCAAACAATAACTGGAATAATCAGTGCTTGTTTATTTGGATTGGCTCAGTCTCTTGGGTTATTGTTAGGGTAAATATTAAACCAGCTAGCATCTCAGGTCTAGTTAATCTTAAATTAACACGGAGAGCAATTAAGCAGTAAAAGTGATTATATTTATTACATACCAATCTCATGAATACTGTATGTCTCACTGGCAGGGCCGTCCCTTGCCAACTTGGGGCCCCAAGCGACGTTGTGAGATGAGCCCCCCCCCCCCAACTGACAGGAGTGAAACAATTTTTTTTGGAAACAAAATACTTTGCAAATATAATTCCTGTTTATTATTATTATTATCAACAGTTACTTTTTTATACAGTGAGGTAATGGTAAATGTGCATGTATATCGTTCACTAATCGTTTAGTGAATACGTCTGCATTTCCTGCCGAATACTAGCCTCAAAAAGATTAAAATATAATTAATGCAAATAAACTACTTCTAAAAATAATAATAATCATAATCAATTCAATAATATAAATACTATATTATTTTTATTATAATATAATTGTAATATAGCCAAGACAAAACATGTTTATAACATGCTCAAATACTGATATTTCTTAAATCTGTATTCAAATGTAGTTCCCTCTGTCAGCAATGTATCAACAACTACACACACATTTCTATCAGTATGTGAGGCCCCACGCAGCCTGCATGATCGGCCTGTAGGGAGGGACGGCCCTGCTGACTGGCAACGAGAAAAGTGAGTCTATCTGAGAATGGCCGTTTTATTTTAACACAATTTTAACACATTTTTCTGAATGGTTTTGTTATTTTCAACCGTGAACAAATTATTTGTTGTTTAACAAGATTAAGAGGGTAGAAACATGTAAACTAACCTGTTCACAAAACAATGCTTTATGTGTCAGAATCCCAGCCTACACGATCGACAGAGGCTGGGACTACCGAAGACTCCCATTTAGCAACTGGCTAGAAGCTGTACAGCTCACATTAGCCTACAAGCTAACTTGTAGGCTAACTAAGTTAAAAAGAATCCAGAAACGTTGCTTTTCCTTTTTTTTTGTTGAACAATTCATGAAAGATCACCACCAGCATATTCCTCCGCCTGCTTAACACCCATACTGCTGCTGAGTCCGGGAGATGTCATTTACAAAAACAAAACGTAGCCTACTTGTGACCAGAGCGCATTGAATCCTGGGATGCATTTGACCGCGAAGGGTCTGATCAGATGTATGAACAAAATCCGGGAAAAGAAAGCCGTCTTGCGACATCCACCTCTTGGTGGATATCAGTCAACAAATGCACATTAGTTTAGCATGCTAACACTTTCTAATTAGCAGCACTTAATTCAGAGTGGAGCCGAGGGTGAT
The DNA here is from genome assembly GCF_949606895.1 of Notothenia rossii. Taxonomy (NCBI): domain Eukaryota; kingdom Metazoa; phylum Chordata; class Actinopteri; order Perciformes; family Nototheniidae; genus Notothenia; species Notothenia rossii. The sequence continues at coordinate 7,488,092 of NC_136907.1, forward strand.
AAGTATTTGCAGGATTTAGTTCTTAAACACGTACAGAAAAAAAATGTTAACCTGATGGTGGCGCTAGAGAATAAGTCAGGGGATCACTTAAATCATGTGGGTTCATCCTCTGGGCACCATGGATACACAATTTCATGATAAGCGAGAAATTAAGTAAATAATTTGTGGGGACCCATGGTGATTCTGTGTGTGTGTGTGTGTGTGTGTGTGTGTGTGTGTGTGTGTGTGTGTGTGTGTGTGTGTGTGTGTGTGTGTGTGTGTGTGTGTGTGTGTGTGTGTGTGTGTGTGTGTGTGTGTGTGTGTGGGTGTGTGTGTGTGTGTGTGTGTGTGTGTGTGTGTGTGTGTGTGTGTGTGTGTGTGTGTGAAACCAGGTAATGACACATTGACTTCACCGAAACTTGACTACAAAGAGTACACAACTGTTCAAAGTCAGGCAAAACTCTCATTATTTATACAGCTTTATGCGCTTATTACTGAATCCACACATGAATCATAATCTAAAGTTAGCTCAGTGGAGAAGTGCAGGTTTGTTCAGTTACATAATATTCTGAACTATAAAAGTCATCTTGAATCTTGACTCCTGATTAATATCATCAGTCATTGTTACCGATGTTTTGCAGCATCATGGCACCACAGCCAATCACTACAGTGTCTGCTGAACTCTCACTATTACAAATAAAATCAAGGATTCGAAATGTTGAAGCTGTCACTGCCCGTCCCTGAAACCCCTGTTAGTGTGTGTACAGTATGTGTTTGTTTTCCTGCCTGTGTGTCCATCTCTCTCTCTCTCTCTTTGCCCTGCCACCTGCTCATCAGCAAGTTTTTGACAATTTTGCCAACAAAGTATTTACCTGTTTGCATTTTGCCTGCTCTTGCCTCACACTTGTTTTGTGTCTCTCCCAAAACGATCCCAATATCATCCAGAACTCTCTTGCCCCCTTTATAAAAAAAAGCAGCCTCCACTCCCAGCTCAGACTCTCAGGGGCTCAGGAAAATACCAGCAGATAAAGATTTAAAAAAAGCTACACATGGAAACACGTTAATGATTATTATAAAAAAAATTCTCTGAAGAAGATATCAGATTTACTGATCCAAATTTTTATTTTTTTTCATTTCACATAATTTTAAAAAAAGACTAGAAAGTAAAGAATGAAATAAAAACATCTCAACATTTGAAAATAAAACAAAACAAAAAAGCAAAATGTATAGGGGGGCTGTGGCTCAGTGAATAGTGTGCTGGACTTTGAATCAGGGGAGCACAGGTTCAAACCCCACTGCAGTCAGCATGTCGTTGTGTCCCTGAGACACTTCACCCCAAATTGCTCATGTGGGGATTGTCCACAGTGTTGAGTAAGTAAGTCGCTTTGGGTAAAAGCGTCTATCAAGTAACATGTAATAATAATAATAATAATAATAATAATAATAATAATAATGTATAAATAATGACAGTGAAAGATATGTTGAATACTGTGTGTGTTGAATATACACAATAAAGGGGGCCAATTTACAGCAAACAACATTTAAAATGAGCAAATAATGTACATTAAACAGTCAGTGTCAACTACAGTCATGTACTAACTTAATGTGTGAAATCAAATCACTGAAAGATTGAAAAACACCCAATAAAAGTGTGCATTTCATTTTGGATTTTAACACAAATTTGAGTGAACTTTCCCTTTAGAGCGAGGAGGTCAACGGGGACACAACCAAATAAATCGTTCAACAGACTGAGGCAAGGGCAAGCAAATAAAATATTAACAGACAAAAGATTATGATTTAAAGCCTGAATGTCTATTCAATATGCTTTAAGTATATGACGGTACTTTGAACTGTGCGTCTGATTACTGGTCTGCAAAACAGAATTCACATTTGATAAGATATAGACTGTAAATGGTGAAGTTTCGCATATATAAATAGCTTGACACAAACAAAGGATAAACAAGGGTGGACTCACTTTTTATAGTCATCTTAGAGAAATGTACACATATGAGTACTTATATATATATATTATAGATTTGGGCATGCTTCCATGTACTTAATGCATAGGGTGGAGTAATTCATTATTAGGGTGTGTTTGAACAGCCTATCTTTACTATTTCAACACAGAATTTCATCAGGGTTAAATCTATGCGCTCCAGAGCAAATAATGTATTCACAAAGAGCAATGCATCTTTTGTCCCGCTGCAGATTTTTGTTAATGCTTAACCAGTACTGAAATATACGTTTTCTGCCTTCAATAAATCACCCACCATACCCCAGCTTTCATGTTTGCTCTGCCCTCATATTCAGTATTTTAACAATGCTATTTGCTGATAGAACCTCAAATGACCTCCCTAAAAACACAAGCTACGTTTTTTTTTAAGAGGGGGATCCAAGCGAGAGGACAAGATGATGGGAGCAGCCCAAAAAAATGACCCCCATAAACCTACAATATCATCACTTACTGAGATCATATCATTTAAAATGTCTCATTGGGTATATTGAAATGCATTATAATGTATTTAAAACTACAGTTCCTCTTAAAACAATGTAAGATAGTGAATTGTAATGTTTACTGCCTCACATGAAAGCAATCAGTGCCGAATGATCCGCAAATTCAAAGCCGTGATAAACGTCTTACAAGATTGTACCTTACCTCCACCGCCAATCAAAAGAGAGGGAGAAAAAAACCTCAATGTATATTTACATCGCTATAGTAATATTCCAAACATGTGAAATGTCATCCATTTTGGGCGGGATTGAAAACTTATAATGTAGCTTCAACCAACAAATCAATGTTCAAATTAGCCCAGGTTTGAGTACATGAGGGGGGGGGGGGGGGGGGGGGGGGGGGGGGAAACCCTGAGTCAGTTCTCACACTTCCAAAATGTATATCAGATACAGTTGCGAATAGAGCTCCTCGCACAAGCATTATTTATTAGGTTTGCTAATTATTAATAGACAATCACTTTCAAGATGCAAGGGATCATCGAGCTTATAGCACTTTTCCTAGGTTTTGCAGGCTGGATAATGATTTTCATATCACTGGAAGATCAGTATTGGAAAGAATCCTCAACAGAGGGCAGCGTAATTACAACCTCCACAATCTATGAGAACCTCTGGATGTCTTGTGCAAGTGATTCGACGGGAATCTATAACTGCCGGGACTTTCCATCTCTTTTCGCTCTTCCAGGTAAGTGAGAAAATGTGACTTTCTATCAGCTGTCACTTGTGTTGTAACTGCTGTACGAAAAGAAGAAGAAATGTGACTGTAATTAATAATAATGTATTTTAGGTTCTATAGATATGCTTTCAGTTTTTGATTAATCAGCTTTATGTAATAGCTGACTGTGCATTCTCAAATCTACGTCATACTTAGAGAAAAATTGCTTTATATACATGATATTACAATCGTAGCACAACTTTCCTTTGTTAAAAAATGTATATAAACTTAACATACAGAATCAGAAAGCCCTACTTCAGATTATTAACATATATAATGCTATACTGGAGGTGTTATCTACAACAGCAGCTGCATAATACTAATACATAATTAGCTCGTTCGTGGAGCTTGAATTGTATATATTTTTTTAGGTTGAATAAGAGGAATCGACATCCACTTAGCAATATGGATTGTACTTGATTACATGTATATTATTGCATGAATACATTTTCAATAATACAAAATTAGGATATCCTTACATTGTACAAGAGCGTACCAATGAGTCTTACCGTATTAAGTGGTAATTGCATATTTTATTTTGCTTATTTAGCAGTTTAGTCAAGCCGTCAACTTTTTTTTGTTTGTGTGGCCTAAAGACATCACTATGACGATAAAGGCCTGATAGCGGACAAACAACGTTTCATTTGTTAACTAATATCTCACGTCTCCTGGGCTCAGTTGTTAGAACAGGTTTATCAGCTGGGGAACATCTGGTTCTGGGTGTGTGGTGAGCAGAGGTGGGAAGTGGAGTACAAATAAATCAGTACTTTACTCCACTACTTATTTTTCTGACAACTCTTTACTTAATACTTCTTACATGTTGAACACAAATACCTGTACTTTCTACTTCTTACATTTTGAATTCAAATACCTGTACTTTCTACTTCTTACATTTTGAACTCAAATACCTATACTTTCTACTTCCTACATTTTCAAACAGGCTGGTTCCTTTAGTTTGAATGTGTGTTTGGTGGCGTGATCATTATTATTTAGAGTCATTGCGTGCCTATTGATTTGAACACGATCCGTGTATCCATCATTTCCTGGTCTTCTCTAAAGAAGAGGGACCAATGAAAACGTTGTCATGCTGCCGTTGTTCAGCATGGAAACATTCATTAGCTAACAATGACATTATTGTTCTATTAATATAAAGGGAGGTCAGGTACTCTTTAAAACAGCTGCTAGTTATGGGTACTTTTTACTGAAGTACATTTCAAAGCCTCTTTACTTTGACTTGAGTAAAGAAGTTTAGTCAGTACTTCTACTTTTACCAGAGTATTTTTAAACACGAGTATCTGTACTTCTACTTGAGTAAAGGATGTGTGTGCTTTTGCCATCTCTGGGTGTGATGCACCTTCACCCTAACCCAACACCACTCACCTACCCATCATCCCTCGGAAACTGGGTAACATGAGGAGCAAAAAACGTGACTCGAATCAATAACATTTTGAAATTATTGACAGAGTGTTCAAAGGAAACGTCAAAAGGTGACAAATAGCTGGGAGTCTACAGACGCAGGTTTAAAGGTTGTTGAAACTTGACTTGGGTAAACATTTGGAGTCTTTGAATAGCTTCAATAGAGCTGAGAATAAATGGGGAAATCATAAGTGGTCTATTTGGGATGAATCATTAATTTGTGGCTTTCGTTATCATCTGGGTTGGTGGGAATGGGTCTGGCACTTTGGGACTTTGGGGTCGACAAATCCACACGTTTGCGGAGGAAGATATCTGGAAGTCAACGTTTGTATTCTTTTCTCCTATTTGGGATAACTCTACATTGGTCGGATAAAGGAAACTAGCGAGTATGAATTCCACAGTTGAAGCTTTGGCCTTCCTCCTGGGGTTTCTGGCCTGGCTGATGGTTGGGATCGCAATTCCAAACCGATACTGGAAGGTTTCTTCAGTGGATGGTAATGTTATCACTACATCAACCATCTATGAAAACCTATGGATGTCCTGTGCAACTGACTCTACGGGAGTTCACAACTGCAGGGATTTTCCATCTTTGCTCGCACTAAATGGTACGTGGCCAATATAATATTATTTATTTATTAGCGTCTATTAGTACTTATCTGGCTTTAATGCTAATCCACCTACTCAAGGAGTCAGGATTCTGAATCAGGATTGCCACGTAGCCAATGAGCAAGACCTTACTCATAAAGCAGTACAAGTTGTGTGGGGAGAAGTGGCTTTTGTAACAGGTTATGATGAACAGATTAAAAACAGAGTTGACATGTTGAATCTTATACCACCGGATCAAACTCACCAGTAGAGAAACGGCTGTCCTTACTTTCCTCTGTTTTCATAGACAGCTTTGTAGTGTACCTTTAGGAGAGTTCTACTGTACTGGCCATAATCTGTATTCAAAATGGGTAATAAGATATAATAAAATGAGAGGGAAGATAAGCAAGCACAGCCACCGTGAACCCGCATTAATAGACTCGTAAATTAATAAAATCTTTGTGAATCCGTTGGACACTGTTAACGAAAACCACCAGTAAAGGCATTTAGCAAAGTGATACAAGAGACCAGGGATGTTTAGCACATGAAACGTGAAACTGGATGCCTAGTCCTAGTCATGAGCCCTGGAGTGAACATCCCAGTACATGCTTTTCCAATCACACATACTTCTGTTTGTTGGAATTAAGTTTTCAAAAAGTTGCTGCATGGCTCCCCTTCAAGGAAGCAAGAATCAACTCACTGAATCTACAGAGGCATTAACATCTACAAACATATCCCATCATTTGGAATACGATGGATGTTTGGATGGATTGAAGAACATCCTTATGTTTGTTAGAAGGTTCTGCATGTGCTCAAAGGACCAGGGTAACCATTAGTGAGCCACTCGCGACAAGTACTGTTGTATCAATAAACGTCATTACTGTGTCTACAACTTGAGTTTTTAACACAATAGGAAACAATTGTGATGTTGATACAAGTCCACATTATGGGTGTTTTTCTTTATGTTTGCACACAGGGTACATTCAGGCCTCCCGGGCGCTCATGATCACTGCCATCGTGTTCGGGACATTTGGCCTCGTGGCACTCTCGTAGGAATGAAGTGCTCAAGGATAGGAGGAGGAAAACTACGTCTGAAGGGGAGGATCGCAGCCATTGGAGGAGGTCTTCTTTTTACTACAGGGTAAAGACTTATGGATGGATGGGAATAGCGATGCAACCGATGGAAATGTTTGGTTTCTTGAAATATATTTGGGTAATGAAGAAAGGTCCCCGCGTAGTACTTTAAAATGACTGAGGAAAAAAATAGCCCACTGGAGAACACACACACACACACACACACACACACACACACACACACACACACACACACACACACACACACACACACACACACACACACACACACACACACACACACACACACACACACATAAACACACACACACACACACACACACACACACAAACACCCAGAAAGGTCAATCACCTCTGGCACCCATCTCTCTGTGTACAGAAGACAAGCGATCAGTAAGTGGCTCACCAGTTCAAAAGGTTATCCAAACCTGCATTACCTGCCATTAACAAAGGTATTTGGATTGTGAGAATAAGTCCCACTATGTTAAGAACATAAATGAATGCAGTGAGCGGACACTGGTAATCTCAGAGTACTTTGTGTCCCGAGCAAAAAACTCTTGCAATTAGTCAAGTTGAAGTATTTTGTAATGTGGATATAAAGCTGACGTCTACCATCGCAGGTTTCTTAATAATTGTATAATATTGGATGGAATGGGTTAATGCTTTTTAAGATAAGATGGGAAATAGTCCTCACATCCTGACCGAAATCAATGAATAAAGTACCCAAAGACAACGTTTTAACATTTCATTATGATCTTTTTGAGTGGCTTCAGGGGGAGGTGCTGACAGTGGGGCCAACTTAGCAACTTTCTTGTTAGATAACGCTGACTTTTTCAGGTGGTGCTGCTACCTATTTCATCTGAAGGACTTGGAAAGATTGAGCTTGGTTTTTCAGTTTCTTACTTTAAAAAATCTAGCTCTCCAAATGTATCCACCATTGCATGAATTGGGACTGATGTTCCCAACATGGCTTTCATTTTTTTGCTCAAATCGAATCTTAAAATGACTCGAGCACTAAAAAAGGTTGTTCATGTTATCGTAGCTGTGTGCTTTGTATTCATCAAGAATACACCCCGCTTGTCTAAAGTAAACAATGTTTTGTTTTGTGAAGGGATTTGCACCATGATTGCCATTTCTTGGTACGCAGCCAACATCACGCAGCAGTTCTTTGATCAGTTTTATCCAGGGACAAAGTGAGTAAATACATTCTGCATCACTACGTTGGGAAGAGTGGCTCAATATCTAATGTTTTCACTCTTATTGTGTCGCAGGTATGAGATCGGAGAGGGCCTGTATATCGGCTGGTCTTCAGGCACACTCGCCATTTGTGGAGGAGCATGCCTGTTGTGTGCTTGCAAAGTCAACGATCCCAACGAAAAAATGTGAGTATGTGTTGAGCAAACTTTTGGCATTGAGTGTGTCTAGTGTTAGAAAAATATCACTCGTCGTCACCGGCTTGAGCTTCAACATCAGGATCCATGTATCTGTGATCCTCTCCAGAATGGAAGTAGTCATCACATACAGAGCATCAACTAGTTCCTGAACAGTGTCCTTCACATGCTGATATCCAAGAGAGGCAGTTACACAGTCACAAGATGGAGGAATAGAAAGCAGTATTCAATGTTTACTTCAGATTAGCTCCACGTCAGAAATGAGCATGCTTGTCATATGTCTCTCTCCATAGAGGCTGAATCATCATGTTAATCACATAGCTATCATATGCCTCAAACAGTCCTGATGCTCTTCTAGGTCAGTGGTTTTAAAACACATGCTCAAAGTAAGCCGGATTTTGCCGATGTGTTTATGTGGATTCAAAAAATTGTAAATAATCTACAAAATGGAGGAGACCGATCTGATCGGAGCAACTGTGACAAATAATCCAACTGAAACCGGTATGGACAATGACTATGTTTTAAAAATGCGCTTATCCAGACAAGCCTGGTTTGGACACTTTACGGGCAGAAGAAACATTTCTATTAAAGAAAGACTTATACATTGCTGTCTTGTTATGCCTGTAATAGCTACTAACCTGACTTTTTATTCAAATTAATTAATCAATTATTTTGTATATCTTATTGTAATGTAGAGACAAGGCTTTTAGTGACAATCATGTATTGCGTTACAATTATATAAAAAATAAAAAATGAAAATAAAATCTAAATATGATATTTGGCCTCAAATCATCTGAGGCGTGGCGCGCCCCTAGGTTGGGAACCACTGTTCTAGGTAATCAAACATCCTGTCATGGACACAGCTACAGTTGGGATACCTTTGTTATCATGTTACTCTGATATTGGAAGAGGACATTCAGTATTTCCCCAACAAGTAGAAATGGTGCATAGTACTGAAACTTGTCTTGTGTTTCAGACAATATCCATACCAACCATCCTCCAGAGGACACGTGCTGTCGGCTGGGGCGGCGACTCAGTCTGCCCCCAGCAACTATGGAAGAAATGCTTATGTCTGAGAGTTGACTTGACCAGTTCACCAGACCATGACAGCGGAAAACACTTTTGATAAGAATGTAAAAGGTTAGTTGAAAGCAATAATATGAAGTTTAAATGAAAAAATATTAGATGCAACTTAATATTATTCCTTTCAACTAACCTAATACAGTTGTGTGAAATGTGTTGATGTAATTCAAGTCAACATTTAAGTCTTGTCAGTGATCATAATCAATGTTTAGGAGTTGAAGATGTTTTATTGATTTGATTTTTTTTAATGCAAACCTTTTAAAGCTACATTTTGCTGTACCTGAATTGTACTATCCAGCTTTGTTATAATGATTGCATGGATCAATTATCATATGCTGATAAATATACCATGACGAATCTGATTGTCTGACATTAGGACATGTATACTATGTCATTTTACTCAGGTTTACAGATTCTATGGTTTTTAATTTCTTTTTTATCACTTTTTAGTAGGACTATGGATAAATTCAAGTTAGATATATGTAATCAATGGACCACCTTTAACCGTTTTACAATTGTGTAGTCAGTTAGTGTATAAAGAATTATCCTTTGTAATGTATCCTCAAATCTGTCTCAGGTTTTCTGGTCAATCATTTGTCTCTAAAAACACAGAGCTCAATAAGCTCTCCTCTCAGGTCAACTCTGGTGGGTGTTTCCAGTCACAGTGTGATTTTATTTTGAATCCCACCTCTGAACCAGAACATTTGAGAAACACAAATGTAAATGACTTTATTCATTATAAAGGTTTATTTTTTTAAATGTAATGTCATACATTGGGTAATTCTGCATTTGTTACTGTGGATTTTAAGTATGTTTTATAGTTTTATAGTATAATATTTCTAGTAACTGATTGCATAAAACCATATAAAATGTTCCTTGGAGATCGTGATTTCCAACATATTTCATGAAAAGATAGTTATATTAATACAACAATTAAACTAGTTCATGTGTTTTGGGTTACAAAGCTTGTTTGCAATCGTCTCCTTTGACTAAAAAAAGAATACAGCTAATATTGTAGTCATGACACATATTATGCCTACAGTAAATACATATTTTTCCATATTCAGTTCGTTAAATACGCCACCTACTGGAGTGACTTGGTGTTACACCTAGGATTGATTGGTGAAATACCAGTGTTGTTGGGAAACTGATCACAATCTTTGACCAACGTCACCGACACTAAATAGATTAGGGAATAATCTCAGGACTAGATCACTATGTCTAATTTCCTGATTAAGGCAATATTCAGTTTTTTCCACTCATTCACAAATATTGATATGAAAGTTGCAAATAGGTTTTTAGCACTTTGCACTGAAAGGTGGTAGTTTGATTATGTGCAGGTTTTTGTGAATATGAAAAATGAGTGTTTGTTTTTAAGGTTGCAAACATATTTAGGGTATATATGGACATTTTATTGATTGGGATAAACCCCTTGAGATGCACCATCTCGTTTTCAAGGGGGTCCCGAAATATATATACAGAATATATAGTACAGGGTTCATACACTTTTTTACCGATGATTTTCCATGACTTCTCCATGACCTTTACCTCATTTTCCATGACCAAGAAAATTACTCTTTCTCAGCGGTACCACTGAAAATGGTTTATTTTAACATAGAACAGGAAAATAAGGTCTGCATATGAAACATGTTGAGCCTCTCTAAAACAAATCAAATAGCAGGCGTACTAGCTTCTACACGCTAAAGCAATTAACATCTCTCACCAGCAAAACACCTCGTCAGTTAAATGGCATTTTTCGTTTCATTGCTATACGATACAGTATTTAATATCATTATAGTATTACTATTTTGGCGATTAGATAAAATATAAATTATATTTGATGCAACTTTAGTTACATTTCCATGACTTTTCTAAAACTTTGGGGAAAATATTGTTTTCCATAACTTTTCCAGGGCCTGGAATTAGCATTTTGAATGTCCATGACTTTTCCAGGTTTTTTTAATGACCGTAAGAACCCTGATAGTATAATGTAAATGCACACAAAATCAGCATTCTTCACTGAAAGGAGACAAAGATTATCCATGCAGGTACTTTAATAAAATAATGAGTTTTACAATTATATAGATTTCATGTAGGTTGTGTAAATAAGAAACAAGATTTGTTTTCATGATTGTTAAACCAGGAGAAAACAAGGAGGTGGGGTTCCAGGTTTAGTGAAGCTTAATTTGGCACTGTTTGAAAGTGAAATGTTTTCAGAACAATATCAATTTTTTCCACGGCAGATATTTAATCTTTTGGAGCCTCATTGGCTAAATTGTCCAGGTTTTGTCCGTCAAAGCGTATAAAGTGCCATCCTTCGCTGTCTGTGAGGTCCTGAGCGCCTTTAGCAGCGTAGAAGTCTCTGGACGGGGTATTCCAGTCCAGCACTGATAACTGCAGCCGCACACACTGCTTCTCCTTCCCCACCTGAGAAACAGAACAGCCATCTTCTTCTTCATCACACTGGAAATGTTTTTCTTTAAATGTGCTTTAGAGGCCAACAAACATCCTTGGTGTGCCCCATTAGCTCAACGTGTGTCAAATGTATGGGAGTCTTTACCGCATGTCGTCCTCTCACTCTCTCCCTTTCCTGTCAATGTTAAGCTGTAATAATCAAAAATAATCTTTTAAGAAAGCACATTCTTACCTTAGCAACTTTGCAAAGTAAACCCTTTCCAAATCCATTTCCTGTAAAAGGTAAATAAAACAAAACATTCACCAAATCAATGAAACAGAAATCGCAAGACGAAGACAGTAAAACGTATTTGTGAGAAGTACACATAGTTTACCTCTGAATTCTGGCATCACGTATAAGTCCTCCAAAAACACTGTCGGCCCCTTCCATGTACTGTAAGTGTAAAAGTAAAGCGCGTATCCAACTACTGTGAATCCTACATGGACAAAAAGGAACAGAGACAAGCAGAAAGAGTTACAGAAACATTGAAATGGCGGCAAATAAGAGCATTGTTTTCTGGTTTTGCATTTAAAAAAAAATCATTATTGACTTTTTATTATCTGTGCTAGATGCCTATAAGTTTGAAGCATGCTGACGGGGGGAGATAACCATGGCTTTGATCGACACTTTACCATCTTTAGATTTATTCTCCTCAGGCACTTCTGCAACGAGGCATTCAAAGAAAGGATTCTGGCAGAAACCGTCCCGCTCCAGTTCTAAAGTAAACAAACAAACAAACAAGTACTTTTACTTAAGTAAACTAGTACTTCTTCCAACACCAGTAGAAATCTATGTACAACTACACTAGTGTTCAAAAACTCAACCCTGGTTTGTATTGTACACGTCATAGTCACACTTTGTACTGTCTGGTTGCTGCGTTTATGTTCACCGCTGCTTTCTAAACAGACCCTCAATGACTTACAACTCAACTTTAAACCGTTATAAAGGGAGACAGCTTGGATTAGGAGTAACTCATACAGAAACTCAGCTTGCATGACAAACAATGTTGGAAAAGTGGAAAGAAATCAGTGCCATGCACTCCTGATCCCGAAGGTCCAAACTCACTGTAATACAGTTACTGATTAATGCAAACCTGTTTATCTTTGTCTCGTTGCAAAGTCTTGCATTTCCTATTTCAGGCTATAATAACGGACACTGTAGTCTACACTTTAGACAGTGGTGGAAAAAGTATTCAGATTCTTTACTTTATTAAAAGTAATAATACCACACTGTTATCATACTCAATTTGAACTAAAAGTACTGCATCGAGAATGTACCTTAAATAAAAGTGTGAAGGTACGATTAGAAAAATGTACTAGGAGTAAAAGGTCTTGCAGGAAAAACTCTTAATTATTTCAAAGCAAAGTTGCTGCCAATAATTTTCTGGTACCACTTGTGGTTTTTGTGAACTTAAATATAATGTTGGATGGTTTAATCTATATTAAAAAAAAGCATTGTGTGTCAATATCTTTATTTATAAAGTTACTAGTAAATACATCTGTAAAATAATTGTAGGGGCCAAAATGTAGTACAGTAAGAAGTAAAAAATAAAAATACTCCAGTTAAGCACAAGTACCCTCAAATGTGTACTTAAGTGCAGTACTTGAGTAAATGTACGTAGTTACTTTCCACCACTGCACTTTAGACAAGGTCACACTTCAACATGCAAACCCAGTAGCACTCATAATAACTGATATGCTGGTACTATAGAGCTCTTTCACAGACATTGATGTCCAGAGTAGGAAAAACACAGCATTTGTTTTAATTATCGATTGCCATCACTTGGTGTGTTTGTCCAATACATTATGAGGAGCATTACCTTCATGGGATATCTTCACTTGGTCGGGCATTTTTTCATAAACCGCCAATTCCTGAGAAAAAGGGGGTTAAAACCACACTTTATGTGTCAATATGTATACAATAAATGGCGTGAGGCTCTTTCATTTAACAAATAAGACGTTCAACCTAAAGTTATGGTTTCAACACACAGTGAAGTCAGGTTTATTACATTAGGTACAGTAAAGCAACATGTCAGCTCAACAACACAAACCTCACCAATATCATCCTCGATATTTCTTTGCAGTCTTCTTTTGTTGCAGGCCGCGCTTTGAAATGCATCTTTGGTTCTAATTCTCTACAATTCACTCTTTATCCTGACTTCTCCACTATCTTGTTCCTCAGAGACAGACGTCAAGTGACTATAAACAGTAACCGCGTTGATGTTAAAAACTGATTGTGCGCTAAACTGGAAGTTCCGGCGGGTCAGTTTGGTTTGATCCTTCAGAATAAAAGATCAGTCAATTCGTGTAAGATTTGGGGGGAACACATGTCTACATTACCCTGCTATTAATTTGAATAGGCTATTCAAATAATATTAGGCATTTACGTTTTGCACACTACGAAGAAATCTACAAAGAAAGTGTTAAATGGACCATCATTACATGTCATGCCATATAGCGCTCCTCTCTGGGAAATTGCACTATTTATCAACTCTAAATAAACAGGCTGGTATTCAAGTAATTATACACCAAAGTAAAATGATCTCAAATCTATCAAAATGTATTGGTAATATTGTAAATCTGCACAAAGTGAGAATCGATTTGAATTAGACTCTCGAACCAAAACACTTGAGTAACAGAATTGAACCTGTGGATTTTAGTATATTTTACACGTGAATAAATATATTTCCGGAGAATGATTGCATAAAATCATTATAATTTTCCTGGGAGATTATGAGTTCCTACATATTTCATGAAAAGATAGTTGTATTAATTAAAAGATCAAACTAGTTCACATCAAATTAAAGGACATTTAGAGTTACAGGGCTGGCTTGGACATAATCATCTCCTGACTTATTTAAACAGGGAGGGCAAATACTCACAAATAAGACCTATCCTCATCACTCCCTGACTGTCTACTCACTGAGTTGTAAATACAAATATTGAGATGGTTAAACATGCCACCTAATGGATTGACATGGTGTTATAGCTAGGATTGGATTTAGATGAAATAACTGTGAAATGAAGGAAGGTCAGAGGTAGGTTGTTTAATTAAAAGCATAAAGATTACACACAGGTTTTTGTAAATATGTAACATATTACATAATGATGATGAACCACAAGAAAAAAAAGGTGGTGAGGTCCCAGGTTGTGAAGTTTAAATTGGTAATGTTTTATAACCAAACACATTGTTTGTACCAAGATACATTTATTTCCTTGGCTGACTTCTAATCTTGTGGAGCTTCATTGGCCAAGTTGTCCAGGTGTTGTTTATCAAAACATGTGAAGTGCCAGCCTTGGCTGTCTTTGATGTCCTGAGCGCCTTTAGCAGCGTAGAAGTCTCTGGACGGGGTATTCCAGTCTGAGACAATAAACTTCATCAGCACACACTGCTTCTTCTTCCCCATCTGAGGAAACAGAACAGTCTCCTTCATCAAACAGGACAATTTGAAAAGAAGACTATGCTTTAGAGGCCAAGAAACACATCCTTATAGAGCAGGGGTGTCAAACTCAAATACACAGATGGGCCAAAATAAAAAAAACTAGTCGAGGGCCGGACTGGTTCAATGTTTATTGCAAAACTTATTGAAATGAACTCATTGCACATATTAAACCTGGAACTAACAAAGCTTAAATTATTGCCTATAAAAACAACTTTAAACATTAAATAATCAGTTGCATTCATTTCTTATGGCTCTATCTGCAGCTTTTCCAGAGTCATTTCTTATGATTACATTTTTCCACAGGCCAACAACAGCTTCAAAAAAACTATTCCCCTCAAAGAGAAAACCAAACATGCCCTGTTGTCGTGAGAGAGAAAGTGCAGAAGGAAACATCCATTAAACTCAGTGTGCTGCTCTGTGATGCTAGTTCAGATACTTGGCATCTCATCTTGGGTGCAAGGTCATCAATGTTTGGGGTCAGGCTCTGACCTGAGGAGACCGTCAGGATGGAGTGAAGGTGTGCGTGCAATATACCGGCGGGCCAGATCTAATAGTAATTAGAAATTATCCTGCGGGCCGAAATTAAATCCACCAAGGGCCTGATTTGGCCCCCGGGCCTTGAGTTTGACACATGTGTTATAGAGCAATCGCCCGTGTACAGAGGCTGATTCCTCCTGCATGATTTCTCACTCTCTCCCCTTTCTAGTCTATCTTCAGCTGTACTAGCGACTTTGCACAGTAAACCCTTGCCAATGCCCTTTCCTAGAAAACATTTATAGATTAAGGTGAAACAGAGTCATAAATACATTTTAATGCATAAAGAAATTGCAGCGCAAAGAAGACATGTTATTGTTTGAAGATTACATATTATGCTTATTTGCAGGTTCACATTTTGTTCCTTAAAGGTAGGGTAATTCACTTCAGAAACACTTTTTGTTATATTCCATGGAATGCTCTTAACATCCCAATAGCAATGAATATATAAAGTGCTTTGACAAAAAATCCATAAAAAAATGTCATCTGTGGAAGCCGTGGCGCTGTAAAAAGCACAACCAATCATCTGAGCCGGCCCGCGGCAGATAATTGGATGGCCTACCTGCCTGTCAGCCTTCCATCTCGTGAACAAACTTATCTCATGCCCTCATTGGTCATGTGTGTTGGAGGAGGGGCTCTGTAAGGAAGTCTGAAGGAAGGGGCAGATTTTTTTCGGTTGTGTATTTTCAAATTCTAGTGCACTCGAGCTGGTTTCTCCATTCTTACCTACCCTACCTTTAACTGTGACATGTTTACATGCTAGTTAAAAAGAAGAAACAAACAAACAACAAACAAACAAACAAACAAACAAATAACTTTCTTTATCTATGATTATTTTTAATTTCAATTGTAATTATCGTCATTCGTATACAAGCTTACAAAGTTATAGGTTAAGCTGCCCAGCTCTGTTGTGATTGGTCAACCGCTTAGAGTTGTCCCGCCCCTTAGCCTATCCCATACAATGTGTTAGAGTGCTAGCCAATATAAGCCACCTGTTACATAGCGATGTCACTATGTAACATAAGTAAACAATGGAGTCCAATGGGGCCGTTTCAGAGTGTGTGGGAGAGACACTTGATGGAACTTTGAGATTTTAGCCTTTGAAGACAATGTACATGCACAACAACCTATATAACACTACAGGAAAGGGAAAACCCCAAAAAGCATAAAAGGGCCTCTTCGTGTTTTTCAAGGTTTTCTTGACATCTACGCAACACATAATTTACCTCTGAATTCTGCCATCACATACAGGTTGTCCAAAAATACTGACCGCCCCTTCCATGAACTGTAAAGGTAAACAGCATATCCGACTAGTGTGAATCCTACAGGGACAAAAAGAAACAAGCAATTAAAAGAGAAGTTCCAGAAACATTTAAATGGCAACAAATAACAGGGATGGGAGTGATATTTATCACAACCCTAGTGAAATTGGAATTACAAATGTAAATGTATTACAAACAAGCAACAGAAAAAGCTTATAAAGAGGAAATATACTCCTCAGTCTGAATTCTCTACTGCACACTATGAGTTTAAGTTTGGAGCATGCTGACAGGGAAAGATAACAATGGCTTTAATGAACACTTTACCTTCTTTAGATCTATTCTCCTCAGGCACTTCTGCAACGAGGCATTCAAAGAAAGGATCCTGGCAGAAACCGTCACGCTCAAGATCTAAAGTAAAAAAAACAGAAATGTACTCAAATAGCAACATTTCCTATTTACAGAGAAGGTAATAGTACTCCTCTGAATCCAAGTGAGACAAACAAATATTCAAACACATCAATACTTGAAACATGTATGCTGCATTTACGTTGTACTAATAAAAAAACGGCGACACTCGCCAAAACACTGCTCTACTGCGCCATTAGTGGACAGAAACTCAACCAGGTACCTTTAAAAGTATAGTTTCTACACATTACATGTTAGACGCTTTTATCCAAAGCGACGTACATATTCAATACTGTGGGCAATCACCACAGGAGCAATTTGGGGTGAAGTGTCTTGCCCAGGGACACAACGACATGCTGACTGCAGTGGGGTTTGAACCTGTGAACCCCCCTGATCCGAACACCAACGCACAAGTCCATTGCGCCACACGCCCGCACTGCTCTACTGCGCCATTAGTGGGCAAAAACTAAACCAGATACCTTTAGTATAGTCTCTACACATCAGTTAAACCCTGTGTACACAGTCCTAGTTATCTTTGTCCAGTTGCAAAGTCTTGCTTCACTTTTTGCCGGCTAAATAACTAACTAGCACTGCACATTGAACACCTCAGATTGTCACACAAAGATTCTAACCCAGTACCACTTGTAATAACTGTATGGTGTTACGATAGAGCTTTTTCAGACATTGATACGCTATAGTACGTTAATTGTAAGATTTAACAATGGTGTCAACAAGCCATCAGTGTTCAACACACTTTAGCATGGGTGTGTGACACTGTTTAAAGTTCGTCTTGTCTTTCTTACTGTATATTTTTCGTCACTTATTAGGAGCATTACCTTTTTGAGATGTTTGCACTTCTTCAGGCATTTTTTCATAAACCACAAACTCCTGAGAAAAAGGGTGTTAAAAACACATTTTATGTGTCAACTGTCAATCATTTTAGTCTATGGTGTAATGTTGTCCTGTTCCTTTGACAAGTATAAAAAGTAACCGTAAAAACTTTAAATTAACATTACAAAAACATTGACACAATGTTTAGATCAGGGGCCTTATTCACAAAGGATCTTAGGGCTAAAGGTAGCTCCTAACTGGCGAATTTAGGAGAAACTCCTAAACATAATGGGCGTGTCAGTCTTACATTTAGGACTCCTAATTGTATTCACTAAGAGCAATTCACAAAGTATTTTAGGCCTAAAAGTAGCACCTAAGTTTAGGAGAGCTTAAAAGTCCTCGAGAGGACTCCTAACTCAGTAAGACCTATTCACAAAGAATCTGAAAATGGCTGCGAGACGAAATGTTTTGGAGACAATGGAAGACTGTGAATTGATCAAGAGATATAGGCTAAATCGTGAGGGTATCAAACTTGTTGTGGAATTAGTGCGGGATGCAATAACATCCCCGACTAACAGGAATAACCCGATTAGTCCGGAAATAAAATGTTTGGCAACACTACGATATTTAGCAACAGGGAAAATGCAACTTTGCAATACCGACGATTTAGGAATATCGCAACCATCAGTCAGCCGTGCCATAAACCAAACCATCAACGCGCTCTCTAGACCACATATCATCCAACAGTTTATCCGGTTTCCTTTGGACAATCAACAACTACACAGGATCAAAGACAACTTCATGGCAATTGCAGGTATGCCCGGTGTGGTCGGTGCTATTGACGGGACGCACATAAAAATAATTGCGCCATCAAAAGATGAGGACGTGTTCTTCAATAGAAAGAAAGTACATTCCATCAACACGCAGATTGTTTTCATTCATCATGATAGGGGGACTTGAACGGCGGTATGGGCTGTTATTGAAAGTGTTTAAGTGCTGGAAATATGCTCATTGGATAATAGTTTGCAGGGTGCTTTTAATTGCCTCCTTGATTTAATGCAATTTACGTATTTGTATTGTTTGCTCTCTCTCTTTAACGTGCATATACAACGTCATTATCGTGGTCTGCACAAACCTGTCATCATGCGTGTATTCTGCTAACTGCACTGTCCATAACTATTTGATAGGAATACATTTCTAGCCTAGGCTATTTCCTTGTTTTTCGGTGATTTAGTGGGCTCGTTTGAGAGATGTTGCGGATGAGTTTCACCGAGACCGCCTGCTCTGAACAACCAATCATCGTACTGACCGCTGCTAAACTCATGCACGAGAATCGACGTAATCCATAGCAACGGCGCGTCACTCTTAGTTCACTCTTAGTGATTTATCCTTAGTATGAGTAGGTCTCAGCGGCTTTGTGAATAACTTTTAAGAAAAAGCTCCTACGTAAAATGTTTTAGCGCGAGTTAGGAGCACTCCTAGCGGTAAGATAAAATGTTTTGTGAATACGGCCCCAGGTGTATTACATTAGGCACTGCAAAGCAGAACCCCATTGTTATGTCAGTTTAACAAACCAAACCGCACCATTTTCTTTTTTGTATAATTTTTTGGCTTATAATTTAATTACATATAAGGTTTCAACATTCATTAGCTCCAAGAAAATCCTTGAGATAATACCAATTAATGGATTTAAAAAAAGAGGATATATGAACAAATAAAGAGAAATATATAAGAGAAAAACAGAGACAATGGTGGTCATTCAGTTATATTCCACTCACGCTTTCAAAACAAACACACAAACAATGAAAAAACAAACAAACCTCACCAATATCATTCTCGATATTTCTTTGCAGTCTTCTTTTGTTGCAGCACGTACTTTGAAATGCATCCTTGTTTCTAATTCTCTCCACTTCACTCTTTCTCCTTATTTCTTCACTACCTTGTTCCTCAGAGACGTCAAGTGACTACAAACAGTGCGTTGATGTTAAAAGCAGACTTTTTTGCGCTTTACCGGAAGCTCCGGCTGGTCAGTTTTCTCCTTCAAAATAAAAGATCAGTCAATTCGTGTAACTTTCTACCTTGGTTGGTGATTGGCTAATGGTTACACAAGCCAACAAATCGTTATGACATAAAGTGGCCAAAATCTGATCAGCTCATTTTCAGACAGGTTTTTATATAGATGGATCAGGACAAAAAGTGAGAGAATCTTTTTTCCTGAAACTTTCAGTCTCTTTACACAGAGGGGACACATGTTGATGTAGAAAAGACATGAAAAAGTGGATTTTTCATAATCAGGGTATATGCAGGAATCTTGAAGTCAAATGTAATACCTTTTAAGACCCTTTCCATACATTTTAAGACCTCATCGCCACTGGCAACACACTTTACCTCACATTGACTATATACAGTACTGATTATCCTTTCTCCTTATCTTCCAACCATTTGGACGCAGATTTGCATTTCCCCATAGCGATGTTGTTTAGCAACCGGCGTAAACGGACCTTCGCGCGCTATCAAGCAGTTAGCGTGCGATGTCCTGTTCAGATGACGTAAAATCCATAAATAAACTACACAGAATCACACTACACACCTACGCCATGATTACATTCAGGCAGACTGTAGAATACAACCTCTTTCGACAATTTATATACTTATTGAAAACAAGCTACAAAATGTAATACCTTGGAAAATGCCGTTTAATACTTTTTAATAGCCTTCATTTTCGCTAAATTGATTTATCAACTTTTAATACTTTTTAAGACCCCGCGGACAGCTTGATAATAGGTAACCTTTAAAAAGAAACATGTCTACATAACCCTGTTATTCATTTTAATTGACTATTCAAATTAATATTAGGCATAGCCGTTTTGAACACTACGAATAAATATGCAAAGAACGTGTCATGTCATATAGCGCCCCTCTCTGGGCAATGGCACTATTTATCTACTTGATAAATAACAGGCTGGTATTCAAGTAATGATTCTATGTCATGTGGTAATGTTTTAAAGCACACATTCTTTGTACAGAGATACATTATTTCCTTGGCTGACGTCTAATCTTTTGGAGCTTCATTCTCGAGATAGGGTATTCCAGTCTGAGTTGAACATATATGTAAGGACTTTTCCGTGTTATTGTTACTTTTACTAAGGAAAAAGCTATTGGTACTTGCTGACAAAAAGCTACAGAATAATGCATTTCTTAAAATTATAATATAAATATTAAAAAACACACCAAGATAGAGAATTTCATACAAAATCTGATTTATTTTAGAGTAAAAAAAGAACATGAAATCAATTTGAATATAAGCTGAAACATCTCACAGCTGGACCTTAGTTTTCATTGGGCATTAACATATTTACAATGTCTAGTCACATTTGCTCTTCATCTGTCAAGAGTTCAGATATTCCCCTTCATATCACTCCAGAGTTTACCCCTTTAAGTTCAACCCAAACAAACCTCCTTGTGTGTTCAGCGGCATCAACACGATAAAAACTACCTATGAGAGTCTCAGTGAGGCGACTGCGTGCTCGCTCCAGGAGACTCCGACCGGTCGAGCTTCATCACTGCTTCTAGAGGGTTTGAGGAAATTGACGTTGGTAGCACCGAGGTCTTAGCCTCCAAAGAGGAAGAGGCAGACGAGGGCAGAGATACAACGATGTACTTCTGCATGGGTCGTGTCCCCGTCAGTCCGGAGCCACCGCCAGGCTCCAGTTTGACCAGAGGCTGCAAGGTGGACATGGCGCTGGGAACAGTGCTGGTGACTGGGGAGGGGGACTGGGAAGAGTTGAGGGTGATGACCTGGAGGGAAGACAGAAGGACAGATTGGTGAAGTTTTATAACAGGGTATATGCAGGAATCCTGAAGTCAGATTTAAGACCCTTTCCATACATTTGAAGACCTCATCGCCACTTTGAGTTTTAACTGGTTACCTTGGCGACACACTTTACCTCACATTGACTATATACAGTATTGATTGTCCTTCCTCCTTATCTTCCAACCATTTGGACGCAGACTTGCATTTCCCCATAACGATGTTGCTTAGCAACCGGCGTAAACGGAGCTTCGCGCGCTATCAAGCAGTGAGCGTGCAATGTCCTGTTCAGATAACGTCAAATCCAACGGCATGCCATAAATAAACTACACAGAATCACACTACACACCTACGCAATGATTACATTCAGGCAGACTGTAGAATACAACCTCTTTGGACAATTTATATACTTATTGAAAACAAGATACAAAATGTAATACCTTGGAAAATGCTGTTTAATACTTTTTAATAGCCTTCATTTTCGCTAAATTGATTCATCAACTTTTAATACTTTTTAAGACCCCGCAGACACGCTGGAAGAGATTTATAGAAAAGGGTTTGAGTAAATCTCATAAGGTTGAACCGTTTAAAGAGGCTCTGTTGTGCTTTTTGGGGATTTTGCTTTCCTTCAGTGTGTTCTATAGGTTTTATTGCATGTAAATGGTCTGCACACTTTTTTTTGATTTTCTGTTAGCCACATCATCTTTAAAGTCAAAGTCAACTTTATTGTCAATCTTTCAGTTTGTGTGTACAGACAGATATCGAAATACCGTTTCCCACAATCCAGAATACAAAAAATAAAAATATATAAAAATATGGGTACCACTTTACAATAAGAGTACCCTTATAAAGGGTTCACAAATAGTTTGTAATTCATTTATTAATTAAGTTGTGAACACTTTATAAATAAAGCTTTTATAAGACATGAGATAAACAGGGCGACTGTGACCGGTTGCTTGCCAAATAGTGAGCACACATTTATCTGTGCTGCTAAGCCTTATATTGGCTACCTAGCATCCTTGGTATCTGTTGCTCACTGAGTTGATTCTCGCTAAGTAGCCAATGTAAAGTGGTACCGAAATATACTTATATACACACACTCAACAGACACATTTGTACATATGTACACATTAAAACATCAATAAAAGCACAACAATCAATATATACAAAATAACAGTCACTCAATATCTTTGGGATTTTAGAATACGCTAGAGAAGGTGCCCTGGGAAGATTACCAGAGAAATGTTGAGATGATTGGAAAACACAATCCCAATGAACGTACCTGCTGGCTTGAGGAGGAACCCGCACTGGTCGTCATCACGATGTACTTTGTTGCCGGGGGAGACGGCTGTGAAGGGGTCCCCGGTCGAGGGGACATCAGGGTGAGAGAGCTAGGGACCTTGATGATGCTGGGAGTGCGTGGCCCACTTTGTGAGACAGTGAGGGTCGGCCGAGGCTGCGGGGAAAGGATTCATCATTCATAAATGGACAGCCATCAATTAAACGCTTCACTTCAACACCTTCTACTTTAAAGGTCTCCTATTATACTGTTTTTCATCAATATAATACAGGTCTCAGATATATACAGAATAGGGATGGGAATTTGAAAGCAAATGTATATTCGAATATTCGACCCCCAAAAAAACGGTTAACCGATTAACCGAAATTTAAATATCCTATACAAAAAAAAAAATGTGGGATTTTTTTTTACAAAAAATTATAATAATAATAATTTTGAAAAATAAATAAATACACGTTCAAATAAATATAGAAACCAAGTCGAATTTCTCAAATGTATTGATCTGGTGATAACAGTTCTAACAGTTGACAGCTATAGACCTAGAGCTTTCATGCTTAAAACATAACTTGGTTTTCTGATGGATTTGGACATAAACGTGAGTGAAGTGTGACCAGACCCGAGAGAGAGAGATCAGCACCTGCAGCTCTGCCCGCTGTGAGGGACCGGTGAGCGGAGCAAAACACACCTTTAGACCTAACACATTTAGCTATGCCACTGTCGTATACATTGAATTATTCCATTTGATCATATGTAATCAACTTAAGCACCCCACCCAAAAAAAATCTATTTAAAAAAAAATTACAAATAAATATTAAAATAGAAATATTCATAACTCATATTTTCATATTCGAATACCTGAATAATTTTGAATATTCGATGAATCGTTCCCATCCCTAATACAAAACATGTCTCTGAAGTGTTTGGCTCCAAATAGATCATTGCAGCATCCCATAATCCCCTCTGTTTCAGCCCTGTTTCCAAAGTGCTGATTCAGGTGATAAGGTAGGGGGGGGGGGTTACATTGGTTGGTGATTGGCTAATGGTTACACATGTCGTTATGACATCATAAAGTGGCCAAAATCTGATCAGCTCATTTTCAGACAGGTTTTTATATAAATAGATAAAAAAAGGGAGAGAATCTTTTTTCCTGAAACTTTCGGAATCTCTTTACACAGAGGGGACACATGTTGATGTAGAAGAGACATGAAGAAGAGGGGACACATGTTGATGTAGAAGAGACATGAAGAAGAGGGGACACATGTTGATGTAGAAGAGACATGAAGAAGAGGGGACACATGTTGATGTAGAAGAGACATGAAGAAATGCATTTTGCATAATAGGTGACCTTTAATTTGAATGCCTAAATGCATCAATGTTTGTATGACATTGAAGTTACCTGTGTGATTGTTAATGTTGTTCTGTTGACTTGTTGAGCTTGCAGTGCTGCTTGAGTCCTGGCCTTCATGACATGGGAGCAGAGCATCGGTCCGAGGTACCCGTAGTCCGTCCGATACTGCTCCACGCTGTCGGGCTGAGGTCGGATCTTGGCAATAACACTTGCACAGTGTTTCTTTGAAAACAAAGCATATTTTGTACAAATGAAACAGAGTCCCGGTCTGATAGAAGAAACAATTGCTGCTGAATGTCATGTTGTTAAAGTGAAAAAGTGTGACTTATAGCAGGGGTTCCCAGAGTGGGGGTCGCGAGATGATTACAAAATAAAAATGGAAAATTAAAAAATATATATATAAAAAAAATGGATTAATTTTTTTTATATATATATTTTTTTTATTATTATTAATAATAACGTTTGCATAAGAAAAATTTTTCTTAGACAATTCATTAGCGCAGTGTTTCTTTCTCCCCCCCCCCCCCCCGCGTCGACAGGGGTTCGCCAGCACTGTTATTTTGGGAGTCACGGGTTGAAAAGTTTGGGAACCCCTGACTTATAGTATACACATTTTATTACCAGTAAGAGGCTTTGAACGTGGTCAGCTCCTATTTTATCAATATTAGAGACCACCGGTCCTTCCATCACAGCTTTGATGCGAGCACCCTCTACAGTAAGCCGAGGAAGGATCAACGTCTTGATGACCTGCGGGGGACAAAATCAGGAGGTTGGTGTGGATCAAATAAAAGGTCACAATGATAAAGACCAGAGGAAAACAGAAAGAGACTCACATCCGGCCCGAGTTCAGCCAGTCCAGCGATGCAGCCGTAACGTGTCGTCCACTGGGTTTTGTCATCCAGCCAACTCTGAGGAAACATGTCAGCCTGGTTCAGTATGTGAAGTATTATATAATATTTATCTAAATGATCCCCCAAAATGTAATGCACCTGTGACTGGAATCTTTGACTTCTCCATGACCTTTAACTAATTTTCCATGACCAAAAATATTACTCTTTCTCAGCGGTACCACTGAAAATGGTTATTTTAATATAGCAAAATAAGGTCTGCATATGAAACATGTCGTGCCTCTCTAAAACAAATCAAATAGGCTTACTAGCTTCTACTAAAATCTCTCACCAGCAAAATACCTCGTCAGTTAAATGCCATTTTACGTTCCATTACTATACAGTAGGGATGTAACGATATACCGAATATCGCGGTAAATAAATTTCCCAATACCGTCGTGAGACTGACAAAATCTACCGCGATTTTTTAAAAATAATAATTTTTAAAAAAAATATTTTTTTTTTTAAACACTTTTTTTTTTTTAAACCTTTATTTAACCAGGTGGTCCCATTGAGATCATCGATCTCTTTTTCAAGAGAGACCTGTCCAACATGGCAGCAAGTAGGTTACAACATGAAAATAAAACAACAGATAACACAAAAGGACATCGTATTTACAGGGCTACATTTACACACCTAGAGACATTGACAAGTACCAACCATATAGTTATATCTCGCCATGTCAATAAGCCTGGCGTTAGACTTTTTCGCTGTCCGTCATTTTGACAGACAGGATCGTAAAATATCCGTCATAATCCCTTATTACCCGTCGGGTCTGAACAGTTCACGATAGAGCATGCTCGTGAACTGTCAACGGGGGGTGGGGGGGGGGCGGTGTTATGCCGTGTGTGCATGCACCTCGCGGGACGCGCACAGCGTGAAGCAAAACCTCCCAGACATGTATTGATCTGTACGGCAAAGTACGGTTTGGGAACTATATCATTTCCTTTTGGAGGGCATGCATAACACGGCATAACACCAGAGCCTCGCTGCGGGGAAACGTTGGCGCTGTTCCGAGTTTGTTCTAATCTGTCAAAATGACAGACTGCTTTCAGATTTTTCCGTCATTGTTAAATAAAATATTCGGTTAACGCGACCACTGGTGTCCCAGCAACATCAGTACCAAGCGAGAGAGTTGTTTCCAGAGCAGGGGATATTGTAAATGCCCAAACACCCCAGCTTATAAATACCTGGAAATGTGGACATTCTCATATTCCTAAAAACCTGTCTGATGATGCTGAGTGAGTGACTAGTGAGTTTGAGTTGAGTTACTTGAAAAACTAAAGTGAAACTTGATTTATTTTATTGCAGGGTCTGATTATTAAATGTCCTTGTTTATTTGTGAGATGCAGTGGCATAAAGAAAATGCTTACTTTGTTTGGTAGTACCAGTAGGTACAAAAACACTGGTTTTCTTGTTCCAGTCTGTTACTGTCACTTTGTTTTTGACACTTTAAAATACTGCTATCCTACAAAAAGGCTGTAAAAATCAGATTTATTATGTAATAAAGAAATATTTTCCGAATAAAAAAATGTTTTATTGAAAAAAAAAAAATTATGATTTTTTTTTTCTTCCCTTTATTATTCAATATCGCGATAAATACCGTACCGTGGACTTGTTATCGCGATATTATCGTACCGTGAGTTTTTGGTATCGTTACATCCCTACTATACAGTATTTATTATCATTATAGTATTACTATTTTGGCGATTAGATAAAATATGAATTATATTTGGTGCAACTTTAGTTACATTTCCATGACTTTTCCAAAACGTTGGAAAAAATATTGTTTTCCATAACCTTTCCAGGGCCTGGAATTTGCATTTTGAATTTCCATGGCTTTTCCAGGTTTTTTTAATGACCGTAAGAACCCATGATTTTTTCGTCATTGAGCATAATACATCAAAATTAGAAGTGATATTCCTGATCAGTGCAGTTAAAAGACACAGAATATAAACAGGGAACACACAGCAAAAACAGCAGCTTCTAAATAAGCATGTCAAATAAATAAATACAATGTAATTATTGTGAGTAGAATCAGAGTAAATCCTATTATTTAATTACTATGATCAAAAGACATTTCACGGCCCAAGTGACCGATTATCTAGAACCCGACCGTATTAACTCAACTTGTCTGAAACTCAATATTTTGTGAGGAAACAATACAACACAATAACCCACCTTCGTAAAAGTCTTGGTGATTCGGGACTGGATGTTGTTGGTTGTTGTGCTGAAGGTTTTACAACTCTGGGCCATGAGGCGAGCGGCGAAGTCTCGTAGAGCCCAGTGGTTGTCCACATCTGGTCGCAAACACAGCTGCTTACTCACAATACACGTCACCACAGCTGGGATGAGCTCATGCAGCTGCAAATACAGATAGGAATATGTAACGTTAGAATAATATACTGAGATTACACTCCACGACCCCACCACGGATGAGCGGGAGAAGATGGAACATTATAACATTTTGTTTTCTGCACTTACGTATTTCTCCAAATACAGCGTGGGGTTGTCCATGAGAGCTTTGACCATCCGCATGAGATAGATGAGCAGAGCCAGGTTGTTTTGCACCACATTGACACGGACCTTTAATGAGAGCATACAGTCAGTATATTCAGCAGAGATACACTTGGTTCTTTGATACGAGGGGAATGCTGTTTGGGAAAAGATGCTTACTCCTTCAGAGATAAATGTGCTGAATCTTGGAAGCATCTGATACAGTCCAGGATCTGTAGCAATGCTCTGTAAAGCCTCCTGAAAGAGACCAGAGGAAACATGCCAAACGAGGTTAAAGCCACCTGCAGATCATTTGGAAAATACATTATGCTATTGTGCATTTCTCTCATGTACATTGCCTTGTTTCTTATGCTGCTGCAACGCAAGCATTTCCAAAATTGGGATCAATAAAGTACCTCTCTATCCATCCATCCATCCATCTATCTATCTATCTATCCATCCATCCATCTATATATCTATCCATCTATCTATCCATCCATCCATCCATCTATCTATCTATCCATCCATCTATATATCTATCCATCTATCTATCTATCTATCTATCTATCCATCCATCTATATATCTATCCATCCATCCATCTATCTATCTATCTATCTATCTATCTATCTATCCATCTATATATCTATCCATCTATCTATCTATCTATCTATCTATCTATCCATCCATCCATCCATCCATCAATCCATCCATCTATCCATCCATCCATCTATCCATCCATCCATCTATCATCTATATATCTATCTATCCATCCATCCATCCATCCATCCATCCATCCATCTATCCATCCATCTATCATCTATATATCTATCTATCCATCCATCCATCCATCCATCCATCCATCTATCTATCCATCCATCTATCCATCCATCCATCTATCTATATATCCATCTATCTATATATCCATCCATCCATCTATCTATCCATCTATCTATCCATCCATCTATCCATCCATCCATCCATCCATCCATCCATCCATCTATCCATCCATCTATCCATCCATCCATCCATCCATCCATCCATCCATCCATCCATCCATCCATCTATCCATCCATCGATCTATCCAAAAAGTGTTCCCATTTTTTATAGCCGATTAATAAAAACGAACGATTTCTTAACAAAACAAGAAAAAGCTACTAGCTTCGTTACTCAGCATGTATGTAATAGAACCTGTATACAGAAAGGCTGTACTTACAGCTCTCTTGGCTTCACAGGAGCCAACACAAGCTTCTGTGATTTCCTTGTAGTAGAGCTGCTGTTCCACAGAGAGCTCATGGGTGCTGCGAGGCTTCAGCCTTATTAGACCCTTATCCTTTCCTGAAAGAGACCGAGCATAATGGGGACGCATTAGGGAGGGAAGAAGGAAGCAGTTTGGCAGAAGAACATATAGGAAAGTGGAGAAAATGTAATATAACACAAGAGTCTGACCTTTGCCATCAGCAGCTGTCATCCCCTTGCCATGAATCGTGCCCTCCTCCTCCTGGCCAGGTTTGACCACTTTGAGCGGCTCTGTCGATTCAACCTTTTGTTGCTCTTTTGGTGCTGAAATGCAACAACAAAAAAAAACCACTTTTAAAATCTATCATCCAAGGTTTTTAGCGTCTTTTATAGGAAAGATTCTAAACAAGGCTTACCTGGTGGTGGATTTTCTGGAATAGAAGGTTGCACCCCCTCGATGCTTAACCAGTGGGCTGTGAATAAGTAAACAAGTATGGTTATACAAGGTTTAAGTAAAAAAACGAATCATTTATTATTCGGGAGTATAAGGGCATGTAATAGTGAGTATATGGATACCTTTGAGCGACACATCTAGGGGAACTCTGGGCAGCGGCGTGTTAATAATGTCACTGAGGTCGACTTCCTTTTCCTCATAGAAATGAAGCTCTCTCCCACCACCGCTTGCAAAGCGAAAAGGAATAAACTCTTGGGTCTGGAACCCATACAGCGGCTATAACGAGAGGAATTTAGTCGCCGTTAGTTAAGACATTAAGAAAGAAAGAAAAAAGGCACCTAGAAAAAAAGATCCAGCATCTTTTCAGTGGTGCATAATCAAGTGATAAAAGCTCTCCCTTACCTCCACGTTTTTTAGTTTGAGAGCATTATCTATGTCACTGGTGGTTAATTTACGTCTCTTTCCATGATGCATGAATTTGAGCGCATCCTAGGTAGAAAAAACAAAGTAAAGAAATCAAACAAAATGTAAGACATTCAAGAATGTGGTTTCAGAGCAGTTGGCAGAACCACAAGTAAAGTGTCTGCTTCAATCATCTGGGACTTACCTGTGCAATTTCCTTTATTCTGTAGCTGACTTCTTCACTCAGGGCCGCGCAGCTTTCCTCCTGCAGCTGCCCCACTCCCACAGACTCTGCCATGGCCTTCATGGACTCTGTGGGCACCGTGACCGTGCACTGCTTCGGCCGACGTTCCTCCGCCATGGCTACAAAAAGTTCACAAGTTTGTAAATATCACTCTTCACAAAAAACAATCTAATTCAAAGCGAACTATTCCACTTATTCAGGAGACAGCCGTGTTCTTCAGGTACAACATTAGAATAGATCACTGCCATTAATGAACAACACTCAATGGGTCTGAAGCCACAAACAGCATTCATGACGTTGCAGTGAAAGCCTTGATGTAGTTGTGAGACAAACATTAAATATAACCTTTAGTCTACTTGAATAAGCACCATTGTAAGGAAGGGGCAGCAGGTTTTTATTGCAGGGATTAGCATAATATGGAGTGGTTGTTTCACTGAAGTGTATGGATGGTTTACCAAAAGAAAAACGTAATGTTGCGTTGTGTAAAATCTCTTTTAATGTTTGTCAGAGAACATGTGGGAAACCCAAAACAGGAAGAAGTATCTAAAGTCTTATGAGATCATAATTACAAATCAAACACATGTTATATTTGTCGTAAACCAAGCAACTCTTTAAGATCGATAGATAGATACTTTAATTATCCAAAATTGGGAAATTATTTTTCTTACAGCAGCAATGTGTTCATTACAGCAGCAATATGTTCAGGCATTACACTATTTAAACAACAGTAACATATAAATATATGACAGTATATAAATGACAGTTATGTAAAGTAGCTGTTATGGAGAGGGAGAAACTCAAACTATGGGGCAATAACGCATGTTTCATACATGGTGACATAAATGAAAGAGGAAAAGAGTAGTTCGTTTTGATAATGCAAAAGGTATTGGCTTCAAAACTCAATATTGCAGTTAAGGGAACTTTCTGGAAAATAGTGAAGTGTCAATATGTTGCACAGACGGAAGGCAGAAAGCTGCCTCATAAGACTTTTCGCTCATCAGTGCCCCAAATTATGATAAATATCCACTTTGATCCAATAGTGTATCTTGTTTATAACTCAACATGCAAAGGTCCAGGGGATAAATGCATTTTAACAATGGTTTTATATACTTTAAGTGTGTAAACAAACACTGACCTACACAGAAAGCGGGTAACCACTTTGACGGATAACAACCAACTAGCTTCATATACCACTCAAGCTACATACAAAGTATATTCAATCAAACGCAACAAAGTTATGCAAAAAATAAAAACAGCGTTCGTTTTAAATTCATTCAAACCATTGCATGGTTCTTTAATATTAACTTTCAGTGAGATGGATTTGATAAACGTTAGCTTGCATGCTAACAACTTAGCTTCCGTTGACATTTTACCTGTGTGAAGTTGTCCTCTCCCTTCTGAATTTAAGCAGGAATGTACACGAATAAAACCAGGCAATGTTAAGATTTGAAATAATATTTTCTTCGCAAAGCTAATTTTTCTCGATGAATATCCATCTCTTGATATAAATAACTAACTCATTTAAGAATTGGAGCTGGGACCACCGCTCGTGAATTAGCGCTTATGTTCCATCGCCATTTTGAGTCACGTTCAGGGTTTGATCTCGCGAGACTATAATTGAGGAAATCACAGACAGAGCATCCGTTTGTTTGAAAAGTAATTTATTACAACTCGATTAAGTCACCATTTTTTTAAATCTTAAATTCACGAAAAGTACATTTGAATATTAATACTTATATTACAACTTAATTAAATGCCAGTTCGACCTACGGGACTCCCCTCCCTTTATACAACAGTCCTCCCCGGTGTCCGGAACCAATGTTATCCTCGAGATTACGGGGGTGACTTTATGGTGTAGCACCGGAGACAAATGTCAGGAGCGTGGAAGGGCATTGCAAGAAGCAATCATGTACAGATTTTTATTCCGGACTGTTTACACGGCTCAAAAGTCTTCTGTCCGTATATATGAGGCGTGTGTGTTGCCAGCTAAATGTGACAAAGCTGCAGTTTTTAGGTGAGTGAACAGTACATATGATAACATACAGCGTGACTGACGAACGTCCGCAACTACATAACAGGTCGTTAAGGAGTGTGTTCAGTTTTATAAATTATAATGTGCATTTCGAAATAGCTAGAAAATGTGTTCTTCTTTCCATAAAAGCTAACGTGTAAACTATTAGCTTATGATGGTACGGGACATTTTGAGTGACATTTCTGTGAGCATAGGTAGGTGTATAGGAACTATATTTGATTTAAAGGTCATAATAACATTGTATTGCACCCCTATGATTGCACCCCATGTCCCATTCAAAGCATCATATAATTAACAAGAGTACACTAGTTTTAGCACATAATACATTGTGACATTCTCATACATGGTTTTATAGAATCACAATATGTTCACCCCATTACAATCGTTTCTTGTATATATCGTGTGTGTGTATGTAACCTAATTCATGGCAATATATGTACATATAGTCTAATGGTGTGTGTGTGTGTCCATGTCCCTATGTATGTACTCATGTTAATCTCTGTGTATCTGTTCCTGTATATGTGTGCATGATCAGAGATCAATTATTTTAGGTTTGACTCGTTTCAGCCAATGTTTCACCGTTTTCAGATCAGTTTGGGTTTCTATTTCCATTGATAGGTCATTTCATGTGTATTCCTTTCACAAAAACGGAATCTAAGGAATATAGTTCAAGTGACCCCCTTGTGACAGCCTGGATAACCCAACATCTCACTCACTTTGCTCAGTATTTCACTGGGTGAGAACAGGAAGTGTAATTGTAGCCTAAGAGCTGATTTTCTACTTTTTGTATTGAATTTTGTAGTATTATTATTACTCAAACTTGTTTTGCTTCCTTACAATTCACACACGTATGATGATTAACTGAGTTTTCTTTTCTTTAATATAGGTTTGCAAATGGAGGGGGAGTCAAAGCCCTCAGCACATGTTCTGTCAGGCTCTGTGAAAAGAAAGACAATGTTGCTTCATCTATTGAAGAGGAGAAAACCCTTGCAGAAAAACCAGTCGACCCGACAGAAACACCAACTTTGGTGACACAGAAAGCTGAAGATGACAGCAAAGTCATCAAAATGGAGGAACAAAGGGAGGAGGAGCCGGTGGTGTTGAAGACGGAGGATGAAGGTACGACGCAGCAGCAGGTGGATGTTAAAACTGAACAGGTTGAGGCAACACCAGCAGAAGTGAAAACTGTGGCAGCTAAGAAAGGGAAAGACAGTCTCCTTGATATTCTTGGAGGCATGAGGGTGACTGTAACCAGTAAGAAGAAGTTCCAAAACTTGGAAGCGCGGCAAAGCAAGGATTCTACAACCAAGCCAGCAGCTATGGAGAGCACCATCAGTATGTTTCAGAAGGCCACTGAGGAGGCTTCAGCCCAGAGGTGAGAGGGGTGTTGAAATGTATGGCATCATGGCAGCAAAGGCAGAGTGCATATTAAAGGGGACCTATCATGCAAAATGCACTTTGTGATGTCTTTTATAAATAAATATGTGTCCCCGGTGCGTCGGGGAACTCACGCAGCATCAGAAAATTAAAAAGGGAACTCACCTTGTGATAAACCTGCAAGAGAAAAAACATTTGAGCTCCATACTGTTTCAGAAATAATCCTTGACGTGGTTTAAACAGGATGGCATTTTATCACAACCGGATTTAACTTTATCTGCGGTAGAATTCCGATCAGGCATTAGCTCCGCCTCCTCTTCTTTATTTAGTTCAAGCTAAGGACCCAAAATCTGCGTTTCTCTAACAGGGCTGCAAAGGAGGAGTTTGAGCAGTAGGAGGCATGGCTACAATGGGGGGTCTGTTTGGTATTTTGAAATAAAAACTTCACAGACATGTTTTATATAGGTATGGCCCTACAACATATTTTTCAAATATAGCATGATAGGTCCACTTTAAAGTAGAAAGAGTAGAATTACATAGAAAAAAAAATAGCAGTTTTCTTAAAAAAGTCACTATATACACATATCAGGTTGCATTGCCTTGCTGGAGCGCATGTTTCTTTAATGAATCTGTTTTCTTTTTACAACCAAAGTTCGATTGTTTGACCTTTGTGCCTTCACACTTTGAACTTACTTTACACCCTGATCTTGATGACATCTGGTGTGTCTTTCACCATCTTCTTATAATGAAGTATGCCACCTTCTTCTTCTTCTTCTTCTTCTTCTTCTTCTTCTTAGTGAGACTCTGGATCCTCAGCTGGTTGCCGCTGCGTCTGCTGCCGCCTCCACCCTCCCCGACAGCAGCCAGGCCGCGTCAGAGCTGCTCCGCCAGCTGAGGCAGCAACAGACCGTCACTGAGGCTCAGAAGAAAGGGGACATGAATATCCTCGGGTATGTATCCAGTATGTTAATGGATCATTATTTGGCTTGTTGTGGTATTGTTTTCTGTATTTGTACGCAGCAGCAGCTTTTATATTTTATGCTTCACAAATCTGGAGTAAACTTCCTGAACAGCTGACGTCTGCCCCAACAACGAGATTGTTTTAAATCAAGTCTAAAAACCTTTCTTTTTATTGCTGCATTTCCCAAGGTCAATTCAATATATATTGTTATTATATTTCTGCACTTCTTGCAGCATCATCTTACAGTATCAATTTTAAACAACCTTCTATCCTCAATCAACAAATATTTCACTTTTACCTTAAATAAGTTTGGGGTCAATTGTTTTATATGAATATTGATGTGAAAATCAAGCAGTTTCGTTATTAAAATGTCTCAAATGTGATATTGTTTTTTGTGTTTCCATTCTGTATAATGGAAAACAAAAGGCATCGGTCTAAATGAATCCAACAATGTTTTTCTCAGAGACATCATCGCTGACATGAAAGTAGGAAAGAACCCCATCAGGAGGCAGAGCAACCGGCCGGCCAATCAGATCCAGTTTGATGACGACGGTCCAGGATACACTCACGTAAAAGGAAGCGACACAGAGCTACACAGTTCTCGGAACAAGTAAATATCTCTCATCACATCTTTACTCGGGTAGCTTTTAAAATGGAACATGTGCTTGAGATCTGTTTGTTTTTGTTTCTTTAGGAGGGTCTATTTCTCAGGGAAAAGGCTCAACATCTTCCCTTGCACTACTGATAAAGATGGAGTTGAATCAGCAGTTGGTAATAAGCCATTTTGATGTCGTATTAACACTGTTATTATGTATTAACTGCTTACTTACATTGGCTAACTCAATTGTGTATATCAGAGGTTTTCATAGGAGGGCTCTACATTTTTAGGGGAAGCTCAGTGTAAGTAACACCACGTAGAAAGAGATGGTTAATAGAGAAACATACGTTTGAGGGAAATTCTTTTTTTCCAGATTCAGAAACAAAAGCAAGTCATAGAAAATGCCTTTTTTGTATTTGTCCGTTATGACAAACATCAATATTAGGGTATCTTGGCTTAATTTTCGAGTGTCTATGGCATCAAAAAACAATGATGATCCCATAGGCATCTATGAATTGGGCAAAACTAAATAAGTAAACTAAGATGGGAGTCGAGGGGCTTCTTTTACCATGCTTTGTTTGAGGGGAGGCCCTTAGAAATAACTGTTGAAAATAAGGCTTCAATTGTGCTTATTGTCACTGGACACCACTGGTCTCTCCTAAACCGTTTTAATGTCCCAATGAAAGAGCTGTTGAATTGAGGACTTCTGCCCATAACGCTGATGTGACTCTTCCACAGCCCGGCCAACTCTATGGGACATTGTTTTGGCTAATGATCTGTCTCTGTGCACCGAACAAACACACCGCAACGGGCTGGAGGAGATGATCCAGTGGACCAAAGAGGGGATAATGTGGCAGTACCCAATCAACAACGAAGCTGGTGAGTAACACGTAAAAAGGCACATTTACAGAATGAATGATGTAGCCAGCACAAAATGATACTCACGCAGGTTCACTCCGGTGCTACACATTTTCTTTGTTTCAAGATTTCTGAACCAAACAGAAGATCACCTTCATGTCTACACTCTCCATTCGGCGCGAATCACACTTTCTTTACTGAAACTCTCCTTCTCCTCCGTGCTCTCCAGAGACTTGACGTCACACTCATACACACATCATAAATGCACTTTGTGTGTTACAATACTGACACCTGCTGGTAATCTCCCAAAACATGTTAGCAATATTGTCTATGAACATAATCATTTTAACACAACAATTCATGTTCCTAACCACAAGCAATACGCAACAGCAGCATATCATCTTCTACTATTAACGTTTAACTACTGAATAAACCTGAATAATACGACTGTATGCCACAATGACGGAATGACACTGACTGTTTCTTCTTACTCTCCGTTAGGACTTGAGGAGGAAGCCAGCGTCCCGTTCCATGAGCACATCTTTTTAGAGGAACACTTGCAGCAGGGTTTCCCCCTACAGGGACCGGTGCGTCACTTCATGGAGCTGGTGGTGGCCGGCCTGTCCAAAAACCCTTACCTCACAGTCCAACAGAAGAGGGACCACATTTCCTGGTTCAGAGACTACTTCCACCAGAAAGAGGACGTCCTGAAAGAGGCTGAAGTTTACCTCAACTGAGACAATTGCGTCTGTTTTAACATTTGTTGAACGGGGACACATAAAAGTAAGACCTGTTCACTCAGCGGGGCTTTGCAACTACGATCATCTTTAGCATTTCAGTTGGATTTCATCACTTGCAGGAGGCCTGTTGAAGCGGCATCAAGTCTGTGTCCTGGTGGCAAACATTGTACATTATCTACTGTTTCTAAAATGTTGATCAGACTTCTATAGAACCGCTGTTAAAAAGGCTGCGTTTATAGATTGATTGTACAAAGTATACAAAAAGTGTAAAAGAGCAAAAACCCCACGGCTTATTTAATTTTATTCCAGTTAGTGACACACATTTACTGCATCACTGGTGATTCATTCAACCTTTACTTTCATAATCCAATGCTGATGCAGGCGATTTACTGGCTATGATGTTTCAATAGTGTGGTGACACAATAAAATAAAAATGATTTGGATGTTTTGTATCTTGAATACCGTAATGCTTATATCTATCCAGTGGTTGTTGTTGTTGTGATACACACAAGTAGCAAGTGATTAACTAGCTTCAAATATTGATTTAAAGAGTTTCTATCAAGGCACGTTTGCAGATTTAGGCTTCATTAAAAAAAGCACCGGACCCTTAAGTTGAATTGAGGTTTAAGTCATTGAATTTCAAAGGAAACTGGTGGATGAAAATATTTTTGTACTCTTTTTGTGTGACGGGTCAAACAAACACCTTTGATCGTGATTGATTGTGTTTTTGCTGGAAGGCTGTAACACAAGTGTAACTCATATGCACAACTTAGGACCTCAGATCGGGTTTACAGTAGGAGCGTAATAAGACCTTGAACCTCGTGCCCTCTGCAGGGGAAGTGCTTTTAAAGTTAAAAAACATGTTAACAATGTACGGCACAGATTCAATCTGGTCTAAAAACACCCTCGGGTAATCTATTGTCTGAGAACGTGTGGAAAACGAGAGCTTGACAGTTGAGAGTGCCTCGTTTCCACATTTTGTTCACTTTTCCTTAAACACATGATTGGCATGATAAGATTTTGGCAACACTTCTCTTTTATATGTATGAAGTTCAAAAAAAGTCAGTGTTTTTGAGTGTAAGGAAAAGTCTTACGCACAAATAACCCACTAGATGGCGCTGCTGACAGCTTTGGGACATGAGGGTAGTTTTTTTGTTAAACACTTTACAACAAAAATGGGATATTTCAAAAGAAAAAGTCTACCCTGTGCAGTAACTTGTCCGTACTTTATCAAAACCTTTAGTCAATTGACTGTTTCTGATGTCAAATTCAAGTTAATTGCCAATAACATTATTTAAGGTTTATTTAAACAATATATGTGTTGGAAATAATCAAATATCCAGTTTATACATAAATCTCTCTTCTAGTAATGTCACATCTGTAGATAGATTTCCTATTTTAAAAAAACACAAGGGACAAGGTGTGTGATATTTATCAATCTCGGATGTTTTGGTGTGACTTGGCTGTAGAGATGCATGCGTTGTCTTGAATATAACAGAACTACATAGCACTTGGCTTGTGGTGCTCAAAGAGAACAACTGCATATCATTTTTTTTTTTTAAGTATTGTCTTTCACACAGCAACTCAAACCAAAGCCTTTATTTGTGTGTATATGTGTAGGATATCATGAGTGTTTGTGGTCTACAGCTCCTCATTACTCTAAAAAACCACGAAGAGTATAATGTGGTCTAATTCATAATTTCTTTAGGAAATTATTCAAGCTCAACTTCCCCTTGTAAAAAAAACATAGTGCATTTATTTAACACGGCTTCTACTCCTTCTACTTGCCACCAGAGCATTTGAACGCACCTTCAAGTTGTATGAGCAGGATGACGGAGCCTGTGTGTGGTCCTTGAAGGCAACATCACACTCACTGACAGTTGAGAGTAGAGACCAGTCGGTGCAGGATGGTGTGACTTCAGTGAAGACTTTAAACCAAACATTTGTCCAACTTTTAAATTGCAAACCTCTTGTCTGGTGTGTGTGTGTGGACGCAAAACCACTTTTACCTGTTGATTTTGATTCCCCCCCCCCATTATTTATTTGTGTATGCGAGCGTCTGTGACAGTAAGTTTGACACAGGCATGGCTGAGGTACCGCAGCCGGTCGAAATAGACCCGGAATTCGAGCCTCTCTCCCGACCGCGGTCCTGCACCTGGCCGCTGCCCCGCCCGGAGCTCAGCGACCCGGCCGGCTCCAACACCTCCTCCCCGGCCCCCTCAGTGCAGCAGGAGCCCGGAGGAAACACCGACTTCATCAGCAGCCTCGGCTTGTTAGAGGAGGACTATGAAGAGTATGCGGAGCAGAGTGACTTTCAGTGTCGAGAGGGGAATTGTGTCCCTCCACAGCAGCAGCACCACCTCCATCCCCTCCAGCAGCAGCCGCTCCCCGGTCCTCAGATGCCCGCTCAGCAGGTCCCCTCTCCGGGCGTCACTCCTCCGGGCAGCAGCACCTCCGGACCGAGGAAAAGCAGCTCGTCCCGCCGCAACGCCTGGGGGAACATGTCGTACGCCGACCTGATCACCAAGGCCATAGACAGCTCACCTGAGAAGAGGCTGACTCTGTCTCAGATTTACGACTGGATGGTGAAGAACGTGCCTTACTTCAAGGATAAGGGAGACAGCAACAGCTCCGCGGGCTGGAAGGTGAGTGAGTGTTAAGAAGCTGAGGTGCGTTCATGGTTGAGATGTAACCATTTAACGCCAAACCAAAAGTATAAACATAACATTAACACACGTGTCATTCAATGCTGTAACTTAGCAGCACACCTGCACAATACTTTCCAAAACACTTTGGCAAACTTTCTGATGCAGTTTTTCCAAAATGATTTTACTTTCTTTAAATACATGCTATTTAAAATGAAATAGCATGTAGATTAGTTTATTCTGCAGTAACTTAACTCTAGCTAACACTCAACAGAAGTTGGCTAAGATAAGATTGACTTTATTGATCCCAATTTGGGAATGTTTTCGTCACAGCAGCAGTAGCCTACTGTAAACAAGGAATTGAACATAATATGAAGATGAGAAAGGTACATAAACAAACATAAACACTAGATATAAACAAATCAAAATAAGAAAATAAAATAAAAGTAAAATTCATAATGACAGTGAAACATATCTGTAGTCTATCTGTCGAATACATGCAATAAGTGTGCAAAACGTTGCATTTTAAATCAAATATGAATGTACAATGCTCAGTGTGAAGACAATACAGATATGTAAATGGTGGTTGTTGAAGGGGAAAGTGTTGGAGCAGTTAGAAACAGGTTTCTATAATATTCTGTTCAATATTCTCCATTATAGGGAATTTAAGAAAGCATTCTGAAATGTCGCAGTAAATAACAAAAATGAATGATGGCTGAAGTCCATGTGTTTTGTACCTGTTTTTTCCTACTCGCCAGTCAGTGTTGTCATAGCAACTGTTTCCCAAAGCAGTACAAATACCTGGTGTGACCTCACTCAATGTAATGTGGTCACTCAGTCTGTCGCGATGATGAACCAGACAGAGCACTTTTATAACTTTGCATGTGGATTTTATGCTCTGTACTTTTATTTCAAGCCAATACTTGTTTGCAATTCAGTGCTTTAGGGGATCATTCATTAGAAATATCTTGGCTTAACACAGGTTTAAAAAAAACGTCAATAGTGTCATCATATTTATTCTTTCTTAGTGTCTATGAACTACTGTCTATACTTAGTGTATTACATTTCTATACTTCAGGGTATAGTGTTTATACCCATTTGAATTTCTACTGCCAAACTGTATATCCTCAGTACTCTGAGCCATGCATCTAATTGAATCTAAAACTAATGAATACATGAAAAACAATACTTGTTTCTTTATCTATCATTTAAAAACTGCTCAGTGGTTGCTCTTGAGTTTGGCTTCTGAACTTTGGCTTGTTAGTAACCTTTGAAGTGTTGGAGTGGTTTCCTCTGTCAGCTATAGCACACGCCTCTCTGCTGTGTCAGTGAGGAAACATAAAGCTCTGAAGCAGCCAGTAAATCTTGCTGTAAACATCCCAAACATCTAGAATAGTTCTCTCTGTGTTGGAACAATCTATCCATTACAAGCACAAAACATACCGACTCATGGACTATGCAGCATTTCCACAGTCATGGAAAATTTGGTACAGTCCTGGAATTTTACAAAGCTGTGCTTTCTGGCCCTGGAAATGTCTAGCAGGGAAAAGCAGGAGCCTAATGCCTGTGCAAACAAGCTAATCTGGGTCTTAATAACATCTCGCCGGGGTAAGGAAGTTACTCAGCCATGATGGATAGAAAGTGAGGACAGAAAAAGTGAAGTAAACGTTAATGAAACAAGCACACTCTGAAATAATTTCTGATTACAGATTTGTAGCCCTTCCTGTAACCCTTGCATTCTCACGAGACGTAATTTTGAAGTTATGTCAGGAAATGCCTTTGTGAACCTCAATCAATTATAGTTTCAATTGTTCAACAGCCCTTTGTGAGAACTTGATCACAGCGTCTGACTTGTGGCTCTGGTTAGCCTCCTTTTCCTTCTTTTCTTCATCTCTCCGCGGTTCATTATTGGTTACATGTACAGTCGTTGCTGGTGGGAGTGCCATGGGGTTTCGGCCAGGGGAGCAACACGGAGTCAACTGTTTTAGGGCTCTCCCCCTGACAATAACAGGAGGCGACACAAACAGCTCAATCAGTGTTGGGGAGTGTGTCGGAGGGGAAGGGGCTTAGGAGAAGGGAATGCTGGGAACAACGTCAAACATCCTCCATTCCTGAGCTGTGCGCTCATATCTTTGTGTCCCTGTCTTCTAGAGTTTCCTCAGCGGATGCTGCAGCTTGGAGAAAGGGATTGCTGCTCTTTATCCTGTCACTTCCTCCTCTGCCCTCTCTCAAGCCTTCTGTTGGAGGTGTTTGTTCCAATTGAGCACTGAGAGTTACACTTTTCAAAGGGCCAACTGCACCTTTATGCACCAAGATATTTAAGTATGCGAATATATATCGACACAACTAACAATAGCTTCAGCAATCAATGAAATCTAACCAGACATTCAAACTACCTCAGCAGACGTGTTGCTCTAATCCTCCGCTGTTCTCCACTCTACTGCTACTTAAGTTTGGACACAAATTGGATATCTGAAATAGAAATCATTTTGTTAATACTTTAGCATTTAACTCCACATAACAGTCTTTTTTGCTGTAGCCAC
Organism: Notothenia rossii; assembly: GCF_949606895.1. NCBI lineage: Eukaryota > Metazoa > Chordata > Actinopteri > Perciformes > Nototheniidae > Notothenia > Notothenia rossii. Next base: position 7,529,726 of record NC_136907.1, read on the forward strand.
TCTTTGCATCGTGTGCCATTCAATGAAGCAGCAAATCCCTCTTTGACAATAGCACAAAGGTGTTTATCTTTATATTAAATCAACCTCTGCATTCCTGAACGTTGGCATGCTTCGTTGGGCTTCGGAACCACCGGCTGATAGTTATTTTTACACTTTCCTGTTCAGAAAACACGACAGTCCCCCCCCCCCCCCACAATGAAGTATGATGCATTTCCTGCAGAGTGGATGGAAAACAGTGCCATGTGTTAACATCCCGCCCTGCAAAACACGAGGGTCAGGGCTGGAAAAAGAGGAGGGCCCGACAGGAGAGGCCAGACATCGATAAATCATGTTTGTGTCTAATTCTATGTAAAGTCATTTTATTCCATTCCCCGCCATATGCTAAAAGAAATCATCAACCTGGTTGTTAGGATCTTTTGTATCATCATGTGTTGACTTTACTATTCGCATACATGATTGTAATGAAAGATAGAGATTAGCCAGAGACCTCATGGTGGGTGGAGGGCGTTGAGTTTGAACCTCAGTGATTATACAGCTCCACCTAAATAACTGAAGGTGGGTGGAGGGCAGGGCGAGGGCAATGCTGCTGCAGCTATACTGTAGCTTCCTGTCTCCCTCATGTCATGGAAATAATGTTTTGTTTCCCTCCAAAAATATTGCGGTGATCGTGACGCCTCTACCACAAGAGAGGGCCCCTGCCAACTGGGAGGACTGGTTCCCATGGGGTGTTGGTGGGTCTAAGAGTGGCAGTGTGCAACATGCAAGGGTACTTTACCATCTTACTGGTAATGCCACTGTTTTTCTCAGCGAACTGTGACCTTAAATAACGGAACAGGAAGCAGCACTGCTGAGTAGTTAACCTGGCGCAGAAGAACTGAGGTGTTCATTCGCAAACATCTAAGACCGTTTTTTAACAACGGCACTTTTCAAAAGGTCATGAAGCGCGTAAAGGCCATATAGAGCCCTGATATCCGGATATCAGTTTGCATTTTTGCAGTTCTGGGTTCCTTGATTTAAAGATATTGATGTTTTTTGTTAGTATTGTTAAATGACTGAACCAAGGGGGGGTAACACAAGCTTAAGATACTTTAACATTTGGTTCTACAACATCAAGTATGTCAGAAATACCCAATTTGTACGTTTTTTTGTGTCTAAACAAAAGACATCTGCTTACAAGCGTCCCTATTCTGCTCATTTTCAGGTTCACATTTGTATTTAGTGTCTCTACTGTGACATGTCTCCATGCTTTAATGTTCAAAAAGCTCTTTATTTTTCTCATAGTGCCTGTAGCTGCAGCACCTCTTTTCACCCTCTGTCTGAAACCAGAGCCCAGTCTGCTCTGATTAGTTAGCTAGCCGGCTCTGTTGTGATTGGTCAACCGCTTAGAGATGTCCCGCCCTTTAGCCTATCACGTACAATGTGTACAATGTTGCCAATAGAAGCACGAGTGTTACATAGTGATATCACTATGTTGCAGAAGTAAACAAAGGAGTCCAAAGGAGGCGTTTCAGGCAGGGGGGAGAATGTGTGGGAGAACTTTTTCCTTTAGCCATTGCAGACCTACATGCACAACAAACCTGTATAACCCTCTATAGGAGAGTGAAAACCCCAAAAAGCATAATAGGGCCTCTTTAATTAGACTGCAGATGTTGTTGTGGACATTAAACGTCATTAGGCCAAACACTAGTCTGCCTTAGCTTAATGGTGTTGACGTTGAAGTCATGTGGCTGAAGTGTAGTTTGTTTGTAGCCGGGGTTTTTTGGCCTGCATGATGATTGCACGAACCCTTTCCAAATCATCAACAAAATATGTAAGTATCATAAACTTTTGTGTGAAACAGCTTATTTTCCGCAATAATCCGAAATCCAGGAGAAATATCCCATTGACCTTTTGACCAGGGAGCCAGATTGTTTTCAATAATACCTCAACTCTGAAACTCTCCATTGGATTGTAGTCCATTTAGATATTTACATGTATGTATGCAACAGATAAATACACAGTTCTGTGACCGCCTGCAGTTGTGTTTGTACTCACTGTGAAGTGGTTTTATTTAAGTACATTATTCAACGCAGATGTCCAAAGGGCCCCTACACGACAAATCTGGCGCCTGATGTCTGCGTACGACCAGAACAAGTCACAAACAACACTAACACTATTTATTCAAGATAAACTGAGCTGCTAAGTGAAACAAACTCACTCCATTGGAACAACATCTCCCAGTTCAAATGACAGCTGATGGAAGTTAGATATAATTGACCTATACTCTGACTTTCATCCAAATTAAGATTTGCGATTATTGATGGCCAATGAAAAGTAACTAAAATGTAAATAAAGGATATACATTATTAATAAATCAGACCAGAAAGTGACGTTTATTCAGATAACCACAGGTAAAATGTGGTTCTATCGGCTTAATCCTGACGGTTTGCCACACAATTTTACAAATGACTGTTGCCCTGTGGATGAGTCACTGTGAGATCTGTTTTCTGTGGTTATAAGTTTAAAGACTCGCCAACCATTGGATTGCCATGCATTTAGGGGCACACCTTTTGGTTGCTGTCGGTGTGATTTCACATCGAAGTTGTTAGTTTGTCAAACACTGATATAATGACTAAACACTTGCAAAGTTATGACATACATTATATTGTTAAGTTTCCTAATGCTGTAGCAAATGATATTGGTAATTTACTGTAAGATATTGAACATAGTTAACATTAAATCTACAACTTTGTCATCAATGGCAACAGTGTAAGAAAAGCGTCACAGAGCTGCTAACATGTATAAACAAACCAACTTCTATTTTTTAATTACAATTGTTTGCTTCTTTATGGGCAACTTTTAAACAAATGAGGGGTTCTACTGAGGGTTTGTGAACTCGGTTTGAGGACACGGACCTGAAAAGAGGCCACTAAAAGAGGCAGGAAAAAGTCTGCTATTTGTCTTGGGATCACAAGGTTAAAAAAGGGAGGCCTACCCTTAACTTAAGAGGCCCACTGAAAGCTTCAAGTAACCCCATGAAGAAAAGGAGGCTTGGGGCAGGGGCTTTTCAATGAGGAGCGCATATAGCTTCAGGGAGGGAGGGGAGCCGTCAGCTGACTGGCTTTCTGTTGGCTGATGCCTGTGTACAGTCTGCTGTCTACACATGTGTGAGTCTGTGGAATCTACGGCATGTGGCTTTCTGCATTGTCCTCCAGTCCCACACAATAATAATCCCCCTCTCTATATTCTGTTCACAAAAAGAACCTGGCCTCAAATCCATTATGCAAAAATATAATGGACACGGGTGCAGAGGCAAGTGGAGAAATATTGTGTGAAGACAAAGGAAAGGAATCAGAAGTAATTGAGATTAGTGTCCAAGCCTGTACAAAAACAGTTGGCCTTCTTAACCTTTTTAAAGTGTGCAAAGAACCTCAAGATTAGACTGTAGAAGCTTATAGATCAAGTTTGTAATCGGCTTTCTTAATATTAACTTTTCTTTTTATGAGTTGCACATCAAGTGAGGATGTTTTAAAGTGTTCATCATGCTCATTTTCCTCCTGGTTGTATATTCAAGCCTGAGCTCCCAACACAAAGTTCCCCATTCCTTTTCATAGCCCCACTTTGAAGCCATTGCAAAAGTAGGTCACTCGGTTTGATGCTCAGTGTTAATGAAGTAACCTGTATTGTGCCGGGAGCCACGAAGAGGCGACGTGGTCTGCACACAAAGCTCGAGGGCTCTTCTTCTACAGCGCTCGCCTTTTTTTTTTAACACTAAACTCAGGGCCCACACTCATTTTCATCTTCCTGGGTCAGAGGAGAAAGGGGGGAAGGGTGCACAGGAAGACACTGTCAGGAAGTGGCTTGTCCTTTTACTGTAATCTCTGCAAGTTCTGTGCACTCTTTTTCACCCTGCATATCGTTCTGCTCTGTGGTGGTATAGCAAAGTGACTACAGATATGAAAGTTAGCAGCTCTGATTTACTGTCAGACATCTTCAATGGTATTTTTGCACCCAGCAAGAGCCTTCATAAAGTGCAAGATAAAGAAGCAGTGTGTTAAGTCAAACAGTGTGAACACTTGTCTCACAAGATCAACAAGAAATTTGCTTTTTAAAAATAAGATGGTTTCCCCTTTTTTTCATTTAGCAGCTGAATACATTGCTGTCTTTGTGTCTTGCAATTTTAATTAGACAGGAATACAAAATATGGCTGCAGTATTGTCTTTTAGAAGAATCATTTTTGCAATTATTAGACATTTTAATAATTGTACAATCAATTTAAAATAAGTAAGTATGTCAAGAGATGTAATGTGTCCCAATAAGACACACTAACAACAAGTGTTATCCTTATTTTATACATGATTCTTTCTTTTTTTTAGCATTAAACCACATAAGTTATAGAAAGCCAATATTTGTAATGACATTCTGAACGCCTTAAGGCACTGGCCAACAAACTGGTCAAGAATAATAGTCTGCCTAAGAGATTAGCACGCTTCCTTATTTTACTCTTAATGTGATTTTTGGACAAATATTCCAACTAGCAAGCCATGAAGCTTGATTAGAAAATATAAACATGATGCAGCTTAAAGCAAGATGGATACAATCTGGGAGGGTACTGATTCAAGTGAGACTTTACAGAAGAAGTTATATTCTTACTCTTACAAAACTGCCACAACCTCACGTGGTTTGGTATTACTAAGGGCTAATGGTTGCTAAAATGAGATAATATTAGCTAACTTTAAGTACCGTAACTGATATTACTGAATACGTTTGCTTATTTCTGAACATTTCAATTAACTTGGTGTTTTCTATTATGGGATACAACCAAAGAAAATGCTCTGGTGACATGCTGAAACTTAGCGTAGCAGTAGCATACATATAGAAAACGTTAGCAAAATGCTACAATAGCCTAATGTCAGCAACACAGCCATACATGGAGTCTGCTAACATTAGCTTACGTTAGCCACAATATGCTACTGGTAATACGAGACCGTGGATCATTTTGGCAGCAGCTTAACCTCTGAGTTTTACATGGTTTTAAACTTATAGGCCAAGACATGTTTTAAAGGGGCTCTCTTTTTCCCTCCGTTATTTTCGTCACTCGCTAAGTATCACGCCTCATTGATTTAAAGCGGAGTTACAGATATGAGTAGCAGATGGTCTCCCCAGTGGTCTCCCCAGTGGTTCTCCTGTGGGGATCCTCTCTCCAGTCTGTGGTTGCGTCTGGATCTATATGTAAAACGTTTGGATCAGTTGCACGTGAGGCCACTTTCACTGTGTGGCTGCACCTGTCCCTGCAACTGGGCCTTGTTTGTTTACTCACTCACCCTGCGACCGTTACTCATGCTTCACTACACAAGAAACAGCAGCTGTGTTAGCTGTGTTGATTGTTTTGAAGTCCAGTAGGAGGAGTCACTTCATGCAGCAGCAGTTTGTCACATACAAATATTGAACACAGATGATTTTGAGATCATTGAGTGCATTTGACAGGGCAAACTGTAAATAGATTTAGTCAGAAGCAACAAGACCTTTCCCATGTCAGGCATCCTTGCACCCACTGACCTAGAAACAGAGCGATGTTAAAACTCTCATTCTTCAGTTTAATTATTTCACAGAGACATATAAGCTAATAGATGAATTCTTAGCATATTATAATTATTAAAGGCAATATCAAGAATGGAAATAGATGTTCGGTAGCTACAAAGCTTATATTTTAACCACAGAAAAGTCAATTGACATGACTCTACCTACAAACACTAAGCAAGACGCAAACAGCATCATATTAAAATATTTTCTAATGACATATTTGTATCTAATGCATCCTATTTATTCTACAAGCTTGTGTTTGATCACTGCTCAACGTACTTAATAGATCCTTTACATCACTTGCAGTCTGTAATCTGTGCCTGGGAACTTAGTAGCCGTGAAAGGTCAATGAGGGGCACACAGGCTTCTTAATGCCCCACATTCATATGCAGCTACAGGTGCACATATTTAACTTCAAAGCCGGTTAAAACATGAGGACCGTGACAATATGTTTTATAAAAAAGTTTAGCAGCATATAGGCCACCTTGGGTCAGGCTTTCAGAGGCATGATGTGTGAATGGGGCACCGCCTGAATTAGTGAGGCAGGGGATGTCTTTTGTTCTCTTTGGGCTGAGGTGAGGTCTGTCTCAGACAAGGATTATCCCTGGCAGAGTAGAGAAATTCCTCTTCCCAGGGCCCAGTCATGCAGCCCATGATCTATTGTAGGCAGTCAGCATTTGCATATCACTAGTGATCTCAGCTATCTGCGAGCGAGACATGTCGACTTGGTTTTAGTGAAGTTAGTTCACAGACTGAAGCTGTGCAACACATCGCTCAGTTCTCTCGTCCTCTGCTTATGACTCATTTCCTGTCTTCTGGTTACAGATTGAGATCAAGTAAAAGGGAGAGAAGGTCATGATAAAATCACGTCGAATCACAACTATGTTAAAGGAACAGTTTGACATTTCAGAAAATATTTGCTCTCTTATTGTTTTGCACAAAGACAGAAAATGAGAAGACAATCATTTTGCAATACAAATAATGCAGAGTGGATTTATTTAATCTTGCATTTTGTGGAGTAACAATTATATTTATTGAAACACTAACAGCTCACCTTTTTTATCGACAAAATTAAAGATTTTCCCTTTCCCTTTTTAAACTAATCACGAATAGTAAGCCCCCGGCCGCATAAATGATGGATCCACAAAGTAAAATAAACTAACATTGAGGGAATCTGTTCTTAATACATACATAATCATAAATCACTTTACTTAAAACACAGTATTTCTAACATGTCTACCATAATAGACAGCTTATATGAGGATATTCACACTTATTCTGCAAATAGAAATTACCAAATTCAAACAATTGGGAGTTTTTTTCATCACGTTCCACGATAAAATCATCTACTTTCTGTCCTATCCTTAACCTGAGTCAGATTTGTATTGCCTTGTGAGGATATGGAGTGAGTGTTAACTCCCCTTCACGTCTCTTCAGCATGTGCAGGATGTCCTCCGACACAGGAAGCCTTATTTAAAAGTCAGTGGAAGAGAAGGGAGGAGACCGGGTGGGGGGGTTTGTTGTGGTGAGTCAGAAAGTACAGCCAGCAGCATGTCTGTGAATCTTCTCCTCTCTCTGCTCCTACTCCATTACATTTCACTTGTGAGACGCTTTTATCCAAAGCGACTTACATACATTCAGTACTAGGAAACAGTTGGCCGAAAACCGAATGCCGAAAGGCCGAAAATGATTAATAGAAATATATATATATATATAATGTATACATTTTTTACCAATGTTGTTCAGCTACCTGATTATGGAAAAAGACATGATTATGGCAAAACTTAACTTAAATAATAATCACTATTATGGGTCCATAAAACATTTATTCAGCACTTTTGAATGCATACAGTATTAATTCCAAGTCAAGTGCATTTTCTTTTCTCTGTAGAATAACTACAACAAAGTGCATTCAGAACAAAGCCAAGGTGCTCTAAAACTGCATAAACATCGAGGCCAGTAGGCCCACAACAAAATAGTGTAAATAAAGACTGTAACAGCCAGGCCTTCAACAACAACAAATGCACCTATAAGTTTGGTAACCTAACGTGTTGTTGTGATGACGTAATCAAAACGCGGCAACAAGCACAGCGTGCGACCGGCTGGCTCACAGCCAACATGTCTGCCGCTTGGAGATATTTCAAAATATCAGAGAAAGAGGCGCGGATTGCGATTTGTAAAATATGTTCAGCTGACATTTCTCGAGGGGGTGTAACTGCAAAGACTTTCACCACTTCGGGATTACTCCACCACTTGAAATCAAAACACCCGGACAAATATGCGGAGTATGATCAACGTAACCCTGTTCTCTGACATTCGGTGATATTTTTTCGGTGCCCTTTCGGCCGAAAGCTGAAAGGGCCTTTTTAACTATTTTCGGCCGATAATTTTCGGTGGCCGAATATTCGGTGCATCCCTATTCAGTACTGTGGGCAATCCCCACAGGAGCAATTTGGAGTGAAGTGTCTTGCCAAGGGACACAACGACATGCTGACTGCAGTGGGACTCGAACTTGCTACCCCCTGATTCGAAGTTCAACGCACTATCCACTGAGCTCCATTCAACCTGTTTGCATGTCTTTGTGAGCGCAGGCTGAGGAGCTCGTGTTCAGCACACAGTGAAGAGTGAACCCATTGACCTCAGCTCTGCCGGCAAAAACATCTCACTCTGACGTCCCTCCCCATCCTCAACTCGAACTCTGTAACCTCCCCCCCTGCCTTCTTTTCCAGTAAAACATTTCTCATTCATGCACAGCTCGCTGCCTCCACAAAGCCACCGTGGATGTATAGTTTGAGCTGAAGCTTGCCGTGGTTCAGTGCCTTTGTATGGGGACAGTCATCCAAAACAATGCGCACACACAATATCCTTAGTATGTTCTATTCCTACAATTACTTGAAGTGTCATTCAGGTTCTAGATGGATAGATGGATGGATGGATGGATAGATAGATAGATAGATGGATAGATGGATGGATGGATGGATGGATGGATGGATAGATGGATAGATGGATGATAGATGGATGGATGGATAGATGGATAGATAGATAGATGGATAGATAGATAGATGGATGGATAGATGGATAGATGGATGGATGGATGGATGGATGGATGGATGGATGGATGGATAGACGGATAGATGGATGATAGATGGATGGATGGATAGATGGATGGATGGATAGATGGATAGATGGATGGATAGATGGATGGATAGATGGATAGATAGATAGATGGATGGATAGATGGATAGATGGATGGATAGATAGATAGATGGATGGATAGATGGATAGATGGATGGATGGATAGATAGATAGATGGATGGATGGATGGATGGATGGATGGATGGATAGACGGATAGATGGATGATAGATGGATGGATGGATAGATGGATAGATGGATAGATGGATGGATAGATGGATAGATGGATGGATGGATGGATGGATGGATGGATAGATGGATGGATGGATGGATAGACGGATAGATGGATAGATGGATGGATAGATGGATAGATGGATGGATAGATGGATGGATGGATGGATAGACGGATAGATGGATGATAGATGGATGGATGGATGGATAGATGGATGGATAGATGGATAGATGGATGGATAGATAGATGGATGGATGGATGGATGGATAGATGGATAGATAGATGGATGGATAGATGGATGGATGGATAGATGGATGGATGGATGGATGGATGGATGGATGGATGGATGGATGGATAGACGGATAGATGGATGATAGATGGATGGATGGATAGATGGATGGATGGATAGATGGATAGATGGATGGATAGATGGATGGATGGATGGATAGACGGATAGATGGATGGATAGATGGATGGATGGATGGATAGACGGATAGATGGATGGATAGATGGATGGATGGATGGATAGACGGATAGATGGATGATAGATGGATAGATGGATGGATAGATAGATGGATGGATGGATGGATGGATAGATGGATAGATAGATGGATGGATAGATAGATGGATATAGATGGATAGATGGATGGATAGATAGATGGATGGATGGATAGATAGATGGATGGATAGATGGATAGATAGATGGATGGATGGATAGACGGATAGATGGATGATAGATGGATGGATGGATAGATAGATAGGTACTTCATTGGGAATTGTTTGCGTTGCAGCAGCATAAAAAAACACAAGGCAATGTGCATAAGAGAAACTAAGACACAGAAATAAACAGTCCAATATATTTCAGAAATAGCGTTAAAAGATAAAACATATATATACATGTGGAAATACACATTTCCAGTAACAAATATAATGCAGGATATTATTGTGCAAGAATGGATTATTCAATATTAGATAGAATATGAATGTAAAATGTCCAGTGGGATTTAAGTCCAGTTATTAAGAGAAGCTCTGGAGCAGACATAGTTATAACTTTGAACAAAATGATTAGAAATGTATTTATTTCTCAATCTTCGGATATGCAATGAATGCTCCCAACCCACGACCAACATTTAATATCCATTGAGAGCAGTCTATAGTGCATCTGTGTCCTGTGTGACCATGTCTGTGTTCCTTAACCATCGCTGTTTTTCTTCCTGAGAGAGTTACCGCAGGAGGCGCCTCTGCGTTCTTTTTAGAGTTCATAACATAGCATTAGAGAGAGAGGACTGAGTGAGGCTTTAGGTGTATACATGTTGGCATAAGGACAAATGTGACCACGCTTTCTTTTTAAAAAGGGAGCAAGTTGGGTAAACCCCAAAGCAATGCAGTCTCATTTTCTGAAGAATTTGCTGCTGGTGGAAGGGTGGGAAAAGCATGTGCTGATCAGACATTGTGTAAATCACAGGAAACATATGATTATGGCTTACGGTGAGGAGGGAGAAGGATGACCACCCTAATCAACTCTGATGTAGGACTTTTTTAAGCAAGCACTGGCTGTTCTGACATGGTCCGTTTATTTATATAGTGTACAATTAATGACATGACATATCCCTTTCTTGCTTCCTCAAGCCAAAGTAACTTATAAATGTTGCTGGAGAGTGTGGAGTGGAAAAGGCTCAGTCGACATAATATTGTTGACGGAGGATATGGACGTATGCATACTTCCTGTTCATCTGCTGGCTTTGACGTCACACTCACCCTCAACAGCTCCTTCTCCACTCGGTATGAGAAGTGGCAAATAGTTCCTCTGCAGCAATTCACCTTCTCATCTCATTCCCTGTAAGAAGCGATTAGGGATAACTTGTGCCACCTCACCAGAGGGTCAGTGTTGTTTATCATAATAAAATAACATTTGGAAAGAAATCCTGTTATTCAGACTCCACATTGTAGCTTCCTCAAAGTCCAAAGAGATCTTGCAACCAGGCTTGGGGAGTAACAGATTACATGTAATGGATTCAATCAGTATACCAAACAATTACTAGCAGGATTACAATGTAACTAAAAAGCTAAAAAACAGCATGTTTTATTTGTTTTAAAAGAAGCAGATGTTATTTCTCCTTTGTTAGCTGTACTGTTCTGTAAGCTAATACTTTAATTGTGAATCTATACGCCTACTGCCTGAATCTGATTTATGGTTTTCACTTTCTTTGGTTCATTTGTTCTTTTTCTAATTCAGCAGTTGAACCTATATGTTCATAAAATAGTGTGTGTGAGCTTAACTGTGTGTGTTAAACTAAAATGTTCTGCGAGCTCAGATTTTATTTCTGCTTTTTTGAACCGTAGTATGTGCTCATGTGTTTCATTGTTGGTGTGTATGAATATACTTCATGAAAGGTTTTCCTTTAAATCAAATCTATGAGCAGAGGACACATTTCTTATCCGAAAATATCTTATTTCCCCTCGGTGATTTTGTTCTGTTGTCGTGCATAATACACCTATGGGAAAAACATCCTATTTTCTTTCTCTTGTTTTTATTTAGAATGCATTTTATATCTAAAGAATCAGAAATCAACAGAAACTAATATTGTGACACTCAGATTAGCTTACTGATTCATTTGTTTTGTTTAAACATAACTAGTAATTCTATATTTTAAGTCTTCCCGCCTTTTCTCTGTTTACAAATGTTCAAATCTTTTCTCCACGCAGAACTCCATCAGACACAACCTGTCGCTGCACAGCCGCTTTGTGCGCATACAGAACGAGGGGACGGGCAAAAGCTCCTGGTGGATGTTGAACCCCGATGGGGGTAAGAGCGGTAAGTCGCCGCGCCGCAGAGCCGCCTCCATGGACAACAACAACAGTAAGTTCGCCAAGAGCCGAGGAAGGGCCACAAAGAAAAAGGTACAGTCCCCCTTTTTATTAACACTATACTCGCTCATACCATCAGTGTGTTCTGTATGTGTGGATTTTTCTCACTGCTCTGCTTAATCTCTAGAAGTTAGATTCTTTGAAAATACAGTCATCTGCTCTCTTAGAAAATGTGCTCTAAGTCACGATTATCCTGTGGCAAATAATCACTATTCAAGATATAATCCTTATAATAATACAAATATGTTTAAAATGGCACTAAAACATACTGCCATGTGTTTTTCTCACAGCTCTGGTAAATCTGTGTTTATAGAATAGTTTGACTTTTTAGAAAATACAGTCATCTGCTCTTTAGAAAACGATTATCCTGTGGAAAATAATCACAATTCAAGATCGATTTAATCATAAAAATATGTTTAAAATGGCACTAAAACATACTGAATATACCTAAAATGACCGTAAAGCAATAATTATATTTATTGCTACAAATACAAGACACACTTTTTTTTAGGAAACATCATCTTTAGTAAAAAAACATATTTATAGTGTTGTTTATTAATGGTAGCCTGGTTCATGTTTTCCGATCTTTAGATGGCTCTACAGGAGGGGGTTGAGGGGGGGGACGGCAGCCCTGGTTCCCAGTACTCCAACTGGCTGGGGAGCCCAAACTCTCACAGCAACGAGGACTTTGAAGCCTGGAGCTCCTTCAGGACGCGCACCAGCTCTGACGCCAGCACCCTGAGCGGCTGCCACTCGCCTTTCCCTCCGGACCCGGACGACCTGGGGGAGTCTGAGGGCCACATGATGTACCCCGGAGCGTCGGGAACCAAGATCACCTCCTCTCTTCCCAGCCTGTCCGAGGTGGCCGGGTCCATACACGGCTCAGAGATGGTCATGGAGGGTCTGCTGGATAACCTGAACCTGCTGCCCCCTAAAACCCCACAGCTGGTTTCTGACTCCGCACATTCATCAAATGCTGCCATGCTTCAGAGCGGCCCCTACAGCTCCCCCGGCTTGACCCCGCTACCACAGAAAGACTACCGTAAATGCATGTACAGCCAGGTCAGGATGAGTAACCTGCCCCCCGCCCCCATGCAGGCGCTCCCACAGACCAAGCCGGGCTTTGGGGCTTATGAGAACCAGTACATCTGCCCTGCTGGCCTCCTCAAAGAGCTACTGACCTCAGAAGCAGAAGCCAATAGGGAGGTGGGGAGGGGAGGTTGCCAACTGCCCCCTTACAGCCGCCAGAGCCACATGGGGGGTCACAACGGGGCGAAAATGATGAATCCTCCTCAGAGCCACCCTCATGTAAATCCACAAGCTATACATAGACAGGGTCCTCCGAGCTCACACGATTTGAATAGCTGTAACATGATCCCCCTGACTAGTCTGACTAGTCCTTCAGGGGCCCCTCATCGAATGACCAGCCTGAGGACATTCATGCAGCTGCCTCACACACACCCCACACACACTTACTCTGTTTCCACGGGCTACGGCAACACCAGCGGCTACAGGGCGCTCGGCTCGGTTCACCCTCACCTTCATCACCAGGAGCGGCTGCCCAGCGACCTGGACAACGTGTCCATCGAGAGGCTTGAATGTGACATGGAGACGGTGCTCCATGACACCCTGATGGATGGCGGGGCCCTCGACTTTAACTTTGACCCCTCAGCTGGGTTCCCCCAAAGGGTGAAGACCACCACACACAGCTGGGTGTCAGGGTAGGAGCCATGGTGGGGGACAAAAAGGTGAGACTGACATAAGCGTCCGGCAGGAAGTTAATGGTAATGGTGTTACCCTGGTTGGTGATTGGCTAATGGTTACACAAGACAAAAAATCGTTATGACATCATAAAGTGGCCAAAATCTGATCAGCTCATTTTCAGACAGGTTTTTATCAGAATCAGAATAACTTTATTAGTCCCACAGAGGGGAAATGTACGTAGTTAGAGCAGAAAAAAGAGCCACAGACAGATTAATGTTACATATGTTACATGCATTAAAAAGTACTAAGTTATGATATAATAAAAAAAAAAGTAAAAAATATCATTTTCAAAATACACATCCTGTAACAGTTCTAAGGATTTAGCAGCCAGGTGTATATATAGCACAGTGTTAACGGCATATATATATATATATATTGCACATATTGCACATAGTTGGTTGGTATTTAACAGCAAGGGGTGTTATAGTCTGTGTTGTGGTATGTGTGTGTGGGGGGGGGGGGGGGGTGGTTCTACTAGGGGCTGTGCTGGTTGTACAGTCTGATGGCTGCAGGAAGGAAGGACTTGCGGTATCTCTCCCTGAGACAGCGGGGGTGCAGCAGCCTGTGTAAATGGATCAGGACTAAAAGAGAGAGAATCTTTTTTCCTGAAACTTTCAGAGTCTCTTTACACAGAGGGGACACATGTTGATGTAGAAAAGACATGAACAAGTGGATTTTGCATAATAGGTGACCTTTAAAACAATTTGACTGTTTTTCATCTCTGAACATTTTCTATTCCCCCTCACAGGTTTGCCCAGTTGCTGTTCACCTTCATTCAGAGGCTGGAAACTGTAAATGGACCACCCGCCATCCTTTTCCATCCTAACAAAAAGTTATTTTAAAATCTGCCAGCATTAGCAAACTAGCCTTTCATAACTGGAAAGTGAACATATATTTGTTTATTTCTGCTGGTTTATTTTTTATATAAATATGTACAATACCATATATTACATGCAGTATACAGAAGACAGCGTCAAAATGCAGAACAAGAAAAGCCTTAGTCATTTGGTTGGACTTAAAATTTAAATAGAGACCTACCAACTCACTTAAATGCACTTATAAGTTTAGTTTGACCACACACTGTTCTGTTGGTAGAAGTTTTTTTTATTTGCCAACACCCAGTGAAGTGTCGGTCCGGCACAGCAGCTTATCTTCAATGAGGTAACATTATCAACAGTCCAATATAACTCATTAAATAGTTGTTGTTTTGTCCAGGGCTTAAAATGTCAAGAGTGATATAAAAACTGCTCTCAGATCTTTAAAAGAGATCATGATATTATATTCTAGTGGACCATAAAACCTGCTAAATATAAATAAATAACAGGAATTTCCTAATTGAGACGATCCTTATGCTCACACAAGTGGAAACCTATTGAGCTCATTCAACTCGATGCAAGATAAAACGATATATCACTTTCATTTTGATACACATTTACTATATTAAAAAAGCGAATTAAAAGGAGCCAGAGGAAATGTATGGAGAACAGGATATGTTTAGGGGAATAGACTCAGTAATAAAACAAACTCATTGAAAATTGAAAACCAGCCATGTCTCCTCGCCTTAAGATGTCCTTAAAGCTTGTCTATATATACGACTGAAATCAATAATCATCCATATAGTGTATTAAGGTATTTATTTCAGTTTCAATTTCAATTATAGCTTTTCTTGTAAAGTAAAATGTGTGCCTACGCTGTTGAAATGTATGTACTGCATATGAGACGTGCTTTTTTTCTCTCTTGTTGCATCAAACATATATTGAAGAAGGAAATGACAGATACATTATGAGGTGGCTTTCTCATAATCATCATATCTTCAATCTAAATTGTATTTATACAGCCCAACACCACAAAACACATTTGTCTCAGGGGGCTTTACACATCAACACACATGAATGGCTTTGTAAACTCTAAGTCCATATAAATCTCAATGAATATAGAGACTGTGTCCTCCTAGTTATGTTGGTGCAATAATTAAGAGTATTTTCAGAAAAGCGGGTGTTTGGGACACCTAAAATGGCCCTATGAATAATGCTTGTTTTTTTAGGGCTAAATGTTGCTTTCAGGAGTAACCTACATGAACCTCTGTGACATTAAAATATTTAAACACACTTTATTTAATACAAAAAACGTTTCAAAACTTCATTCGGATGAACTGAACAAAAGGAAATTCTTTAAAAGGGAAATTTGAGATTTCACCTGACTTAAAATGCATGAAGCAGTGGGAGAAGCAGTAGATTAGGGACATGATGTCTTCACGAGAAACCTACATGAACCTCTTTGACATTAGAGACTTCTACCACAGTTTTAGTTCAGAACAACTTTTTTCAATTTGGATTAACTGGAAATCAATTTTCTAAGTATTTGGGGATTTTCACCCGAAAATGCTTGAAGCAGTAGGCGGAGAGGCTGATGATGGAAACGGATGATGACATTTAGTTGACTCATAAATCATTTTTTACCTGCCAGTTTGTATGCACCAAAGCCATCTTACTCTCACATTTCAAAGAAAGTGTGCCAATGATCTGTGCCTACACTGTCTCACAGACGCTTAAAGTGGACCTATCATGCTATTTTTAGGCAATAGCATAGATCTCAGATAAAAACATGTCTATGAAGTGTTTTGCTCAAAATACCAAACAGATCACCCATTCTAGCCATGCCTCATATCCCTCTATTTC